>NC_136756.1:22238421-22633421 GCF_936440315.1 Barbus barbus | reverse complement strand
TATAAATGATATATATGATATGTCCAAACTGTTAATGACTCCTTGTGATAAACCATATCAAATTCCCAATTAAGCCCAGGTGTAGAAGTCAACAGCATGCAAACGAAATCCAATTACAACCATTCTCTCCTTTTTTCAGTGCCTGCTTTCTGCACCAATCCCCCCCCCCCCCCCCCCCCCCCCCATCCATCCATCCATCCCGCTGTTCCCCTCCCATCAGCGGCTGCAGTCACAGAAGATGGGGGATTGTGGTCGGCCTGAATCAGCCAGGGCTAAAATGACATTTAACTGATGTTCAGACGCGAGGTAGCTGCTGGAACGGGTAGATAAGACCATTGCTGCTGGCATTTCAATTACACTTTTACTGCCCTACACATCTGTTGCCAGCCTACTTTCAGTCTTTTTTTTCCCACAGGCAAATACATCCTTTACATCACACCACCCTTTCTTCTTTTTTCTACCACAAAATTCAGATTGCCTGCATTGGCAGGTGGTTTCTGGGTCTAGAATGGAATGTATTGCTGCGTTTGAGGGTGGGACACAGTGGGGTCAGTTCTCTCTCCAGCCCAGTGGCTCTCAACTGGTGGGTCACAGGTCTGTTCTGGTCACATGGCAGCAGAGAAAAAACAATGCTAAATGCAGCCAACAAAATAAAGTTTTAAAGGGGAGTAAAAAACAAGAGAGAAAGGATTGGGGATATATTGCAAGCCAGATTCAAACACTTTGTCTTTCAACATTTCATCTCACTTTTTCACTTCACGCACACCATTTTTGAGGGTGCTTTTCCATGAGGCTCATGCAAAGAAGGCAGTCAGTTGTCAACTGTCCAGTAGAACAAAGCTGTATGGCGCAGTGAAGTTTAAAGGTGACTCCTTTAGTTGACGTTGTCAGAATTGATCTGTATCATTCATATCTCTTCATAGTACTACGAGAATCTCCTCTCTCTGTCATCATTTGCTACAGCGTCTTCATCACAGTCAACAGGGGAGTTACTCAGAAGAAGGGAGGGCTGTGGGTTAAATTGGACGCACATCTCATCTCAGGCTCATTAAGAGCTTTATGTAAGAAAGAAAGAGAGAAAATGCACACAAACATACTGTAAGTCACTGGTGGGCTCCCTTGCGCTAGTTAAGCCAATGTATCTACACTGAGGAGTAATTTGGAATTGGTTCCCAAAGCAGCACAGCTCAGTGCAGAGCTGGTCATGGAGGAACTGTGAGAATGGTAAATTTAATTACTGATAGAGAGACAGGAACACATTACCATCCAGCCTGCCTGAGATGTCATTTCCATCAAGTTCTTTCAGTGCTCTTTACACTGACACATATTCACACTCACATGGTGTCTCGTGCCATGGCGCCTGATTTTTGACTTAAAGTATGGTCCACTTTGAAGCTTATTCTAGCAGTTTCTCCCATTTAGGCTGCAAGAAACCGTCTGATCGACACGTAAATGTAGCTTACTATGAACAAAAATATGTACTTAACTACAACAAAGCTACATAACAGGCAATATTTTTATTATATATTTTCATATTTATATTATAAATATATATTTATGACATATATACATTAGTACCAGCATTATATATATATATACATATGCTAATACTAATTTATTTACATGATAAAACATTTAAATACAGTATATACTACCGTTAAAAGTTTAGGGTCATTAAGATTTTTTTTTTTTTTTTTGGGGAAGAAATTAATATTTTTATTTAGCAAGTAGGAATTAAATTGATTAAAAGTTACAGTAAAGATATTTATAATATTACAAATAAATGTTGTTGTTGTTGTTGTTGAACTTTCTATTTATCAAAGTTTCCACAAAAACATTAAGCAGCTTAACGGTTTTCAACATTGGCAATTCTAAAAAAAAAAAGTATAATAATACTGAAGGATCATGCAAAAAACATGTAGAGGAAGAAAGAAAAGTTAGAGGAAAACATTCTATGCATCCTTGCAGACTGCAATTAATAATTAAAATAATACTGCATTTTTGTGGCACCATAGTACAATAGCAACCATATCATTTATGTTTATAGCTGCTAGAGATGCGCGGTTGGCGGTTACAGCCGCGGACTCCGCAGATAAACCGCGGATCGGGCGGATGACGTGACGAAAAATAATATTTTAATTAAATTCGGGCGGGTGGTGGGTTTTTTGATTTTTTTTAATCAAATTAAAAAAATATATGTATACATTGTTAAATATTATCTGACTATACCTACATCCAAAAAAATCGAGCACGCATATTAAACCAAATAGCCTATGTTATCTAGGCTACACATAGCCCATGTTTAATATAAACTTTTGAGTTCGGTCAGCTGATAATTTTACGTTCATATTGGTTTAGCCTAGCCTATTCACGACTGGGGAAGTCGTGGCCTAATGGTTAGAGAGTCGGAGTCGGACTCGTAATCGAAAGTTTGCGAGTTCGAGCCCCCGGCCGGCAGGAATTGTAGGTGGGGGGAGGGAATGTCCAGCGCTCTCTCCACCCTCAATACCACAACTGAGGTGCCCTTGAGCAAGGCACCGAACCCCCAACTGCTCCCCGGGCGCTGCAGCATGGCTGCCCACTGCTCCGGGTGTGTGTTCACGGTGTGTGTGTGTGTGTGTGCATTTGTTCACTACTCACTGCTGTGTGTGTGCACTTGGATGGGTTAAACGCAGAGCACCAATTTCGAGTATGGGTCACCATACTTGACAATACGTCACGACTTTTACTTTTTACTTTACTTTTTTCTAGACATGTTGTGTGTTAGTTATTTGGCCTCGCTTTTACGTTCCGAGGCTTAAGGCTATTTTTATGAAGGTAAAATGACGTCAATAATATTTGCATGTGCAGGGTAATATTTGTGAATGTGTACGTGACATTGCAAGCGTAAAATAAATTTGCATGCGCAAATAAGTTTTGTAAAGGTGTAAATCAAGTTATAAGCTCAAGAAAACAGGACTTGCATCATTGTACTATGTTTTGTAAGTGTAAAACATGTGTTGAAAAACTGCAACTTCATATTAATTTCAAATAAATATGATCTGTATTCTTCTGACCTACATTTTTTCCGCGCTTGCTTTTTTAGCATGCAAATTTATTTCACGCTTGCAATGTCACGTACACATTCACAAATATTACCCTGCACATGCAAATATTATTGACCTTCATATATTTTGCCAGAATTTCTTTGTCGCAACTGTGATGGCGTAGTATTTCATTATGCTTCAAGTTTGAGGGGATGATCCTAAGTCCATGGGTTATTGGGGCATAGACTTGTCATACAGGCAATTTAGCCTGGTCAGACTTTATGTTCGCTCAAAGAGGGATAGCATATTTATTTTTCTAATTTAAGTTTGTGGGGGTGACTGGGCCTATAAGGCTTAGCTACGATATGACGTTTTTTATTTTTTTCAACTGTTTGTCAAAACATGCGACTATAGCCTATGCCTACATTAAGATATTTATTTTAATATTTTTTTACTGCCTGTTGTTTCTTTTGGCATATAAAATAGGCATTGTCTGATAGAGATATCAATAAAGGTTCATCTGTGTCGCAGAATTGGTGTTGTTCCCGATTTCTACAAGCTCAATAACATCCACAGCAAAAAATTAAAAATAAATAAATAAAAAAATAGTCGAAAAACTGTGCCCATTAATTAGATGTGCAAGGCAAGCAGGTAAGTTTTTGGGGTTACTATGGACAACTACAAATGTGAACATTATTAGGCTATAATGTAAATTACTTATTTTATTCGAACTTTCTATCTATTTGCTAAAAAGTAAAGTGAAATAGGCATTTAGTAGTAGGCTAAATAGCAGCATGTTGAAATGATGTGCCAAAATGCGTTTTCTATTAGGCTACAATAAAAAAAAAATTGTACAGTACAGTGCGTTTAATTTAGGCTATTTATTTATTTTTGTCCCTGTGCGCTGATCGGAGACGGAGTTCACTGCTGATATTCTGAGAGCTTTATAGGGTGCTTCTCATTTCTTATTTGTGCATCCTCGTTTCCTTTCCTTGCTTCCTTTCCTCATGTCTTAGCTCCACCCCTCCAGGATGCGAGGGAAGGATGCAAGGAAAAGACGCTAGGACCGAGGAATCGAATCAAGTGAAAAGACACATCTTCGTATCCTTTAGCGTCACTTCAAAGCGTCGTCAATTAATGCTGGATTTGGCTTGCACGTTTGGATTAACTACATGTCTACATTAAAGTCATTCTCTATTCTCTAATAATCAATAAAGAAACATTCATTTAATAATAAAAATTAAAAATAAGAATAAGCCATTCAAATAAAGAGCCCAATCAGCAGATGGCGTGCGGGTGCGGTTTTAAAAATTGGTCAAAAACGTTGGTGCGGATGGATGGCGGACGGATGATGAGTTTTGTGATGCGGTTGCGGATGAAATAATAGCCCATCCGCGCATCTCTAATAGCTGCTGTTGTAATATAGTTAGTGGCTGCATAGCTGTAGTAAAGATCTCATTAAAACCTGATTCTGGGATTAAAGAAGAATCCTCTTATTTACATAAGTCACAGACACCTGCTCCATAGGCGAAGTTCTCTTACATCTCTACAACAAGGTGCCCTGAGCTGCACAGGTGAACTAATGATTTACACGCTGTTAAGAGACAGAGAATAAGAAACCAGCAGAAAAGTGAACGAGAAAAAGACTGCCAACAAGCAATGACCTACCCAGGGCTCCTGAACAGAAATAGCTGGATGTCAAACAGTGTTTGGGGGCAAACGGTGTCTTTTGATACTGATCGATCTGCAGAGTCCTGCTCTGGGGAAAACACTGCTGAAATATTTAAGAGACTTGTCTAAATGGAGGGAGACATAAATAATGCACTTTGTCCCCTGTAAGTCATGTTCTTACTAAGAAAGTTCAATGTAGATATATTAGCTTAATGACACTGACTAATGCAGAATGCAGAGGGGCATATAAAAGTGCATACTGTAGAGTGACAGGGGTTAAATACAGAGTACACTGAGCCATATACAAAACTAACTGTAAATGGCATCACATTTCAACCGTCTCTTCATTAAAATATAATAAAAGTTCAAATATAAGTACACTGGGAATTCAGTTGTAGATTAAAACATATTTTTACTCAACAAAATTGTAACCGAAAATGGAAATTTAACTTGCTATGTATGTCAGATTAAATGATCATATTAAATGAATAATTCTAAATAAGTGTCCAGCATTATTTCACAGAGTCTATAATAATTCACACACACACAAAAAAGGTATTTCATTCTAAATGGTCCCAAAATCCTCCTTCCTTAAACAAACTGTCTACAATTTTTTTAAGCCCATTTTTTTCAGATACACCAACTGAATCTGAGATCTAAGTCAAGAATTTCAGAAGCAGAATAAGAAAAAAACAGAAGCAGCAGCAGAAGAAAAAGAATAAAGCTGTTTTGGCTTTAATTCTACACTGTAAAAAATGATTATTCAACATTATAAATAAAACAAGGCATATTGAAGCATGTTTTACAAGAAAATACTATTTCAGTATTTCTACTTCAAATACTGAAATAGCAAACACAAATCTTTTTACATCAAAAAAGCTTGACATCTTTTCTCCAAAACAAACTACCTGCAAATCTGTGTTCCACAAAAGAAAGGAAATCATAAGAGTTTGGAATAAATGAGGACAGAATTCATATTTTCATGGTGAACTCTTCCTGTAAAGTATAAACAATCACAGGAATACCATGAATTGAAACGACCAGGTCCATAGCGATACTCTCAGACTTAACCTTCTTAGAGGGTTTGTTACACCTGGGAACATGACCTCCAGAAAGATGATGACAAGGCCAGTACCCGTCCTCAAAACTCAGATTTAGCACAAACACGGAAATTTCACATACTGACTAATTGCGAGCGTGTCGAGCTGCAATTTAATGTCAGCTTTTAATTTCCTTCTTAAAAAGGGATGTATTCAATAAATGTGATATCAGATAACAGAAAACTCCGGCAGGCATTTCTGAAGCAGCAGGCATGTAGACCTTTTGTTTGGTTCAGGCATTCAGAGCCTTTTGTGCAGGATTATTTAATTCCACTGGAAAACCAGGAAGTGGGCGCTTTTGCTGTATTCAGTGAAAAGGCAATCGCAATCTACTGCTCCATTTTGTGGCAGCAACATGTGATTCTAACATGTTTAATTAGGTCTCTCCATCGCCTTTGACTGACGGTCCAGCAAAACACAGACGACACAATGCAAAAGGTCACAGTCACTCACACAATGGTGCTCGGAGAGCTTTAAAAGCATTCCATTAACCTACTGATGGCTCTGTGCGCAGCTATGAGGGAAAGACCTTTGTATACGTGTTTGTAATACTTAACCCTATGTTGGTAGCTTATATGTGCAAGTCACGCTACTGTGCATGCAATAAATCAATGTTCTTGTGTGTCTACGCCAACTTGCATTACCCATAATTAACAGAAATGAAGTCAAAATGTATTGTAATGCATGGATCGGTCAAACTAAATGGACTTTTACATCCTTTCTTCTCTTATTGTATTAGTTCATTCTAATGTCTCATGGTTCATGATCTCACCCTCCATTCTGACATGACTTAGGGATAGTTTACCCCAAAATCACAATTCTACCATCATTTACCCACCCTTAGATCATTTTCAAACCTGTATGATGATGTTTCATCAAGTCAAGTCACCTTTATTTCTATAGAGCTTCATACAATTCAGATCATTTCAAAGTGGCTTCATAGTACTGAACAGGAACATCAAATCAATTATGCAAACTTCTTCAAATGTGAGACAAATCCAAATCTGCTGCAAAGCTGCTCTACAAAGACAATAGTGTTATTAATCATCTTAAGTCAGTTCAGTTCAATAAACGCGTAAAATCATCAATTATGAAATTCTGTTATAAGCAGCAGAAGACCATGGTGTTGTTATTCAGCTCAAATCAGTTCGATGCTGATTCAATTCTGTTCAATAACGGTGTTGATTTTGCTAAATTAATTAATAATGAAACAAATTCAATTCTCTGAAGTGTCATCATCCAGTTTAATTCAGTTTTGTTCTCATCCGATGGTGCCAGTGCAGTCAAACTGATTATGTTACTGAATATTAAGTGTCTTTTACACCCTCATGTAAGCAGATGGGGATCAGGGCCTGTCAAGATCATAAAATAGGACAAAACACCATAAAAGCTTCACAGAAGTACTTGTGCAATATAAATCAAGAGATCTGAAGTCACCTTTGTTTGAGGAACAGGCTGAAAGTTAAGAAAATCACACTTGACATCCGTGGTCACCATTCAATTTAAACGAATAGAAAAAAGCGTGGAAATTTAGTTTAAAACAGCAGCTACCATGAAGAAATAAAGTCAACAGAGGTGAATAAATAAAAGAATTTTCATTTTGCATGAACCGTTCCTTTAAGGGACGTCTGTCTCCAGATTACGTCCCTGCTGTACATATTACAGATGCCAGGCCACTCGGCTCCACTTCCAAGCACAAAACTGAACTGTAGTGCCACAATCTCTCACTCAGGATCAGACAATTACATAAACAAAATGGAACAGTATTGCCATCCTCCTCTATAAAAAGACACTCTGTTGCTTTCTCTCCCGTTCGCTCCGGGTCTTCCGTCAAGTAAGTGGCGACAGAGAGGTGGAACTGTCATAAGTGATGGATGACTATCAACCTTCTGCTCTACCCCTCTTCAGTCCTGGGAGGTTTACAGAGCTGCTGACTACCAGGCATGAAAACCAATCTCTTTCTCCATTTCTATCCTTCCCTATATCTCGCCAGCACCCTCTCCGTGTCTTCCTTTTCCCTTCTATCTATCCATCTAACTCTATTATCTTAAGCCATTTCTTTCACCTTTGACAGATTTGGAGAACGCCGTCTATCTGTGCAACCAATCAGCTCGCGTCGCTGCTGGGTAGTACGGTGGAATGCAGGTGACACGTCTGTCTCAGACGAGGACGTAAATTGCCGCGGTCTATGACAAGCGTTCCGCCTCCCATCCTCTCCTCCCAACAGGATGAGGAACAGAATGCGCGCATGTCTAAATGTCGCAATTATAACATCACAAAGGGTGGCACCGTAGGCTAATTGTGCTCTCAAAATAGTAATGGCTTTATTATCACAACTATTTTGGTGAGTGTAATGATCGTTAGGAGGCATTATGTTAATGCAATTAAGCGCTAGCATTATTGTTCCAGACCTCTCTAATTGGGGGGATCTCAGAGGGCACCCTGTTTAAATATACTCAATGATACATTTACACGGCCCTATGGTGAAAAGGCAAGGAGAATGAAGAGATTAAAGGTTGATATGCTTACAATAAAAACAAACAATAAAAAATACCAACACTGGCACAACCAAACTCCTGTTTTCTCTTGCAGCAAGGTCAGCCACCCATTACTAGCTCTAATGGCACACTAACCAAGATTTAGGGGTGTTCTCGACTAAGGATTTTCATAGTCGAATCTGAATTTTCGAATCTTGCTGATATTCGACAGAGTCGAATCATATGTTTTGGGGGCGGGGCAAAATACATTACCAGGAGTCAAGTCAGTCAGTCATAATTACTGACTTTAATGCACAGGGAAGATGTGTATCGGACGCCTCGCAGATAAAAACGGAGTAAATAATGTTTTTTATGTTTTGATTAAAAGATAGTTAACATTAAATGTCAGCAAAACCCTAAAAATTCACAACATTTTTTTAAATAGTGCTCTCATTATAACGTTATGTACATGACAGTTGTTAATAATGTTCTGCATTTCTGTTTTGAGCTGCACGTGCTGAAGATGACCAGAATGAAGCTTTTGATAGCAGGTTTTTAATCAATGGGATTTAACTCATCATTTGTGTCATATAGAGTACGCTTCGTTATTTATACAACATAACGTAAATATAACAACTTATCTGCACGAAATGCCCCGAAGGCACATGAATGTGTTTGAGTGGCTCTGAATTAACTCTTGTGGACGCGTTCATGTAACAACGTGCAGAAACACGCCAACTATTATAATGAAACGCTGTGAATTTTTTGAGTTTAGTGTTCTCATTATAATTGTTATGTATATGACAGTCCCAGTCATAGTTATTAATACTCTGCATTGTTGTTTGTCCTGCTCGTACTGAGATGAGAGGCTAAATCATGGTAGTACTAATGAAGCGTTTTACTGCAGCGTAACAACCAAATGCATCTTATATGAGATAAATAATATATAGGCTACATGATATATATAAACTGGCTGGAATGTTTTGAAATCACTTGTACCCTACCTGATCGTAAAAATCCAGTCTTTCACTCTGCCTGTGTCAGTTTGAGTCGTGTTAAAGGTTTAAATCCCTGCCGCCAAAATCCTCTGTCAGGAAAATTTTATGGAAAGTGAAACTTACATCTATGGGGTGGTTGGATTTATTCAAGCACGTTCAAATATTTATTTGAAGCTTCTTTCTTTTCAGATTGTTATTTATAGCATTATTTGAATAGGCCGTATATTAACTTATTGGGAGAAAACTGGTAGTTTTATGTGAAATCAAACATTTGAGCACCCCCATTTATCCAAAAAGGCATGATCATAACACCCCGCGAATATTCGACTGTGAGATTGAGAGTCGAATCAGGCTCCTCCTATCGAAGCATCGAATCGGGGGCACCCCTACCAAGATTATATTATTTTTATAGCATATTTTTAAATTTTTCTAAATAATATATCTTAGAATAAAACTCATTAGTTAATTAGTGTCATATAAACATCAAGAAAAATAAATAAGGCAGACATTCAGTAAGACTGATTCAAGTAACTGATTATTTTCTTTTCTTCTTCTTTTTGAATGATTCATTAAAAGAATCAAGCCATGAGATTAATTTGTTCATGAATCAGATTCTATTCTTGAGGTCAGTAATGAATTTATATATATATATATATATATATATATATATATATATATATATATATATATATATATATATATATATATATATATATATATATATATATAATATTATATGATCTCCTACTGTTGATAGATAGATAGATAGACAGACAGACAGACAGACAGAGATAGAGTTTATTCAACAAGGACAAACTAAATATATATATATATCACAAATACATTTTACAAAAGATTTGTATTTCAAATACATTTCTGAAGGACCATGCGACACTGAAGAATAGAGTAATGGCTACTGAAAAGTCAGCTTTGCCATCAAAAATAAATTCCATTAATATATTTAAAATATATTAAAATAGAAATCAATTATTTTGAATTGTAATAATATTTGACAATATCCCTGTTTTTACTGTATTTTTTTATTTATTCTTTTTTAAATGCAGCTTTGGTGAGCATAAGAGACCATAAGATTTCAAAAATATCAACCACAAACTTTTGCAATTCAGATTAAATTCAATCTTTTTTATTAAAGTAGCAAACAGTAAAATATGTTGTAAATTGGGCTAGGCTTTCAACAGTTGTAAATTCCTCCAAACACATGCTGTAATGATATACAAACGTTATTCAAATTGCCATCCAATCGACTGTAGTGAGCCTGTGAGAGTGACCTTAGACTTTAGAAGAGCTGGGTGAGAGAAATGGCTGTTGGCAGGGGTTGCCTTTTGCTGCACATCTGAGACCATTTGTGTGGTTTGTCTTATGATTTGGGTTAAACCTTGAGTGCTTGTTTAAGATCAGCACAAAGGGCAATTTCACCATCTAAAAGCCAAGGAGAGGCCTGTGCTGTGACCTCTCACCATGATCTCTCGCCTTTCTGTCATCACACAGGCATGCGGTCTACCCCACGTTAATCAGATATGTTCATGTTTTCCATTCATATTTCATGGCTCATCAAATTCAAATGAATTCTGCTAAAAAAAAACTGCAACTTTCCATGGAGGTGTAATGTTCTCGTGCTGGTGCCTTGTTAGATTTTTTTGTTTTTAATTTATATTGTGTTTGTTTGTCTATTTTTACGCCACAGGACGAGACGGGCGTGATTACCAACATGCCAGCAGCACGATGAGCAAATTTAGACCGGAGTGAGAACACCATCACAAAAGGCTCTGTACAAACACACACATTTTACGGGAAATAAACACTTGGGCTGGGATGTCAAAGCTAACTGCTTTTTGAAGTTATTTTTAGCTTCTCTCTCACTGCGTCCACTTTCTGTCAGTGGAGCGGTCCATTGGGGCAGCACTGCACAGACAAAAAGAGAGATGGAAGGAGAGGGGAAAAAACAGAGAGAGAGAGAAAATGGAGGGAAAAAAACTGACAGAGTTGATGCCTGATGTTCCAACAAACAGGAAACCTCAGTTGACCTGCGGGTGAATCGCTGAGACCATTTCTGACCCACAGGCTCTGAACTGCTTTTTAAACATTAAACTTCATAACAATTATGTAGTTTTCTGTGCTGCATTGATATACAGGAATTCTGGACAGATATTCTAAACATACAAAACATTTGCATATTCTGTATAACACACATACTATATATTTTAGCGATAACTGGTGTTATGCTATTCTGAACATAGCCCATAAAAGTTCAAAAAAATGTTGAGAAGTATGTAGTATGAATGCAATCCTGATACATTACATTCACCATATTTTTATTGTCATGTGACCTACCAGCATCAGCTGCATTGCTTCACTGCCATTCACAAATCCTCTCCCATGGCTTCATGGGATTGTCAAGTGTCCATTAGATGCACACTTCGGAATTTTATGTTAAAATTGTACATGGTCCCTTTTCAAATAAATTTTAATAATAATAAAAATAATAATAATCTCACCGGAAGTCATCCGGGTACTTTTCTCCTACTGTTTTGTGAATACTGTCAATCCAGACATAGTACTTTTTCATAAACTGTTGGTAGGGAAGTATGCGATTTTGGATGCAGCCATTCTAGAAGGATTTGCTTGGATAAAAATCCTGATGTGGTACTCCTGATCTGGTGAAAGTGAATTTTAACAGATTTAAAAGTACTAAAAGTCACAAAACTCTCATTCTGATACACAGGCTCTTTAAGTGTCCACCTGCTCTGGGCCAGCAGCCAATCGTATGACAGGGTGGCAGATGGGCAGCTGGGAGGGCAAATGTGGAGCTGGCTTCAGTGCGTGTTGATCTTTTACAGGGTGATAAGGTCAAGCATTTTTTTTGTTTTCTTCTTTCTTTTTTTTTTTCTTTTTCCCCCTCTAGTCTGTCACTGTACTGAGGTTTTCTGCAATCGCGCACACACAAAAATGTACCAAAGGCTAGCGAGAGTCAATATGTTATTCAGTTTTTTTCTCAATCTGCTATAATTACAATACAGCCCCCTGGTCAGAGCTGACACGGTGCCAAAATCCCCCACCGGCCGGAGAATGAGTCACAGAGAGATAAATATTACAGCAGAATGTGTGTGTACGTGTGTGTGTGTGATTGTTTATGTGTTGGAGGTGAGACAGAGGCTATGAATACCGCTTTCCGGGACAGTTCACACTGTTACTATCAGCAGGTATTCTCTCATCCTTCTAACGTCCAAATGAATATGCAGATTTTAAGGAGAAAAGGGCAAATAAATAAGAGTGCATAAATCCGGCGTTTGTTTGTGTGAACGGAGGGGTTTCCTGCAATCGTATGGACGACGACTTTTGACCCCCGCTGTTCTGTAGTGGAGGATGATAGATTTAGCCTTCTGTCCTGCTGCTGCTGGCCCATCAATGCCAGCTGAAATGAGAAAATTGAAGTGGGCCTGTGTTATTGCCTCTGACCCTCTAGAGGCCGAGGCATCATGGGGAGATAGACTAAGGGAGGGAGAGTGAGATGTGGTTGCGGAGGAGGTAAATAATGGCACAACATTGTTACTCACTTCCTTTGACTTCAGAAACGCCACAACCGCTCTAAATAACACAGAGGGAAAAAAAGAACAGCATCAAGAGCCCGAAAACTTCCAAAGGTCCCCGACAGCACTGCTGCGTTGGCAGGAAGTGATGTCACAGGTCAGTGTTTTTAATTCGGAACGTTCCCAGGGGTACAGCGACCCCTCGGCCCTGCCGGATCAGCAGCAGTGATGGAGGGAGGCTGAGCGCGAGTGGCACGCCATCTCTGTGGAATATCAATCTGCTGCGTCCAACCGTCTCACCCCTCAGCTAACGACCTTATTAATTAATCACCGCCGAACTGACTTGCTTCTTTCTCCCCTTCTCGTCTGCTTGCCTTTAACCCTTCCCTCGTCCTTCCCTCGGCTCCACCGGGGAGAGTGTTTTGTAGATGTGAGGTGAGCTCTACCCCCATCTGTGGCTGCAGTACAGCTTGGCAGTGTGAGTTTTTGATTGAGGGGCTGTATAAAAGCAATCTTCCAGACTTGGGTGAGGAAGAGAGAGAAAGAGTGTGGGTGGGCGACACTCATCTTCCTGCACATTGCACGTCTGGCTGCTTGCCTGCCGGGGCCTGTGTTTCACATAACACATAGTTTATTATGGCGGCTGCTATGAGGCTCGCAGGCCAGTATCTGCTTGGGATGAAAACAAGAGCTAAGAAAAACCCCATTCAGGGGCATCTGGTGTCTCTGACAGACATACAAACCAAGACAGAGGAGAGTGAGGGAGGGAGACGTGAAAATGGATGTGAAAATGGATAATAAGCTCGCCTCTGACACCTGGAAAACACGGTGGAGTATTCGATGGCTTTTCATAGAGCTTCCGTGGGGCAATGCATCACGCCTGGTGCGATGGGAACGGCCGCTCTGTTTGCTGAATGCATGAGAGCGTTAATGTGCAGGCTAACCTTCGGAAAGTCACACGGAACCGAAAATGATGGCGTTTCCTGCACTTGAGCGATTAAACGCTGATAAGCATGGAAAACACCACGCCTGCCATTGATTCAAGCAAAACAAATCAATATATGCAAAACATGCAAGGAAATGTATAGAAATCACCATTTCTTTGAGCCAAAATACACTTATATGAAAATATTTATATCTCTTGGCACATAATCTGTAAGGAGAGGCTTAGAGTTTTGCAGTTATACTAAAGAATGTTCATGGAAATATCATATGATGCAGAAATTCTAAGCATACCATCAGTTCTGCATGGACTGTTCTTGTTTCTGGAGGAATTGAATGCTTGGCAAACAGCAGGGGACCGAGGGATTTAAAGTCTGCATACTGCTGTTTGAGGGCTTTGTTTAAATGAAATACTTTAAGATGGCTAAAAGCTGCTCTTTAACTACAAAGCATAAGTCTAAGGAGCAAGAATGAAGCACTGGGTCTCTTAAAACTTTACAATTGTTTGTTTTACTGTTTAACAGCCAGGTACCAGTGTGAAAAACAACAAAATGCTAGCAATTGAACAACCTATAATTAATCACAACAGGTTTAAATACTCATATTCAACCTTATTTGAGTCTATTAGTTAATTGAGTAGGAACATTAGCATTGAGAGCTTCACATTTACACAAAGAACAAATTCAATGTTAGAGTCTAATATTGATTTATCTATAAAAGGAAAGGCAGGCCTGAGGTTGGATTACCTTCATCATATTACTACAGTAACAGTTGCACATGGGATCTCTAATGGTGTCTTGCTAACACACGCTGCAGGGAAGGTCAGAGATGAGAGCTGGGATAAGCAAGAGAAACACACACTAATGTCTTTAGTTTACAGACTAGTGTTTCATCCAGCCTGCTCCGAAAACAAAGTTAGAAATGGTCAATTCAATCAAAGGGTGGATGATTACAGTATCAAAAATGTCTATATTATAGAGACTTCATACAGAGAAATACTGTATTTCTTATCTATTAGAGTCGAACACAAGTCTTTATATACAGTATCTCTGTATATTTAGGAGAAGTCGTGGCCTAATGGTTAGAGAGTTGGACTCGTAATCCAAAGGTTGCGGGTTCGAGTCTCGGGCCGGCAGGGATTGTAGGTGGGGGGGAGTGAATGTCCAGCGCTCTCTCCACCCTCAATACCACGACTGAGGTGCCCTTGAGCAAGGCACCGAACCCCCAACTGCTACCCGGGCGCCGCAGCATAAATGGCTGCCCACTGCTCCGGGTGTGTGTTCACGGTGTGTGTGTGGTCACTGCTGTGTGTGTGCACGTTGGATGGGTTAAATGCAGAGTATTCCATCCAACGAATTCCAAGTATGGGTCACCATACTTGGCAGTATGTCACTTCACTTCACTCAGCGTTGTGTCGCATATAAAGGTTTCTGAAAGTACAAAAGTATTTGTACTATACAAACAATATTGAGCATATAAACTATAACAAATGTTAAAACAAATACTTTTTCATGTTCATGACACACTGGTTTGTAAGATTGGAAATGATTCTATCCTAGCATGAACTACTACTGTGTATATGTGTGTGTGTGTGTGTGAGAGACAGAAAGAGAGAAAGAGCAAGCTGAGAAAATTAGAGGTAATTCAAATGCAGAGGAAAACCCATAAAGATCGACTGAATATTATTTCATGAGGTCAAATTAGATTAATTAATCTAGACCTGATAAAACAGGAAGAACATTAGTATGTACTCAAGGAAGCTGGTGTGGAGAAAAGAAATGATAAGGGAAAAAAGAAAAGAAAAGAATAAAGGGGGAAACAAAAAGAAAGAATAGACAGGTGAAGTGAAGGGAAGGAAAGGAAAGGAAAGGAAAGGAAAGGAAAGGAAAGGAAAGGAAAGGAAAGGAAAGGAAAGGAAAGGAAAGGAAAGGAAAGGAAAGGAAAGGAAAGGAAAGGAAAGGAAAGGAAAGGAAAGATGAAAGAAAGAAAAACAATGGGCATTATCAAAAGGAATGCTGATGTGTGAGTTGCCATAGTGACTGGAGAAGGTGTGCCAGTCATGGCCATAATCAGAGTCATCGCTAAGTGTAGCTGTCATCAGAACAGCGCCAAAGAGAAAGAACCACCGGCTCAGACGTCTCTCTGACTGCTAAAGAGGACGGATGGGAAATGTACTGCCTCTAAATACAGCTGCAAACATTCAATCATTGCCAACCATGACAAAATATGCTTTTTGGTGCCAAGGACCTGTCACCTTAATGTGCTGAGAGAGAAAATGTTTATTTGTTGATTCATTTATTGAAAGAATTACATTGTCAAAATGCATCTGACTCTAAACTGGAGGCGTACTGAAGATTTTGCCATGTCTAGCATCAGGAAGGTGAGATGTCAGTATGTGAAAGGAACCCGGGGGTGTTGAGGCTGAGTTTGTAGGATCAGATTAATATGATGGGAATCATTCAATATCAGCCTAAAAGGGATTAGAGCACAGCTGACTGCTCATTTCCTTCACACTGCCTGTATAAGTACCTATAGTCCTGAATTATAACTGCTGATCCACACACACAGTATGTGCTGAGTGCATGCATGTATTCATTCATTTTCTGTTAGTTTGGATTGGAACATTGTATTTGAGTTTTTGCAGATCATCTAGGATTTGGCTTTATTAAAAGAATATTCTGGTTTCAACAAGTTAAGTTCGCTTGACTAGCATAATGTTGATTTGAACGAAAATAATTAGAAAAATCAAGGTTGAGGCACTTACAGTGGAAGTAAATGGGGCCAATTTTTATAGGATTTAAAGGCAGAAATGTAAAGCTTAACCTTTTTAAAAACTTAAAAAGTTTTAAATTTATTAATTTATTTGCGTCTTACACAAGCTGTAAAGCAGTCTATGCCATATTTAAAGTAGTTTTAGGGTTTTGTTGTAAAAATCTGTTGTAAAAGTTTAATATAACGTTACACAGAAATGGTTAGTGATTTGTTTCACAGTACAATCATGATATGCATATTGTTTACATCTTGTGGCTATATGATTAAAATAATATTTATTTTAATATCTCAACATTTATTTGAATGTTAACATGTTTACAACAAATGCAAATTAATGTTGGTGGTAATCAACATTATGCCTGACTGAGCCAAACCTGGAATATCGCTTTAGGATCTGAATTTAAATCTAGAATGAGTGTGAACAGTACAGACCAGGATTTCATTTTCCAGAATGTTCCACCGATACATGATCTTTGCTTTGTATCTTGTAGTCCAAGTTAAGAAACAAATGCTTAAACTACTGTACTTGTACCTTTTTCATTGTGGTTTCATCTGAAAATAAATAAAACCATCGTATATAATATGCATCTCGCTTTAAATCTAAATTTAAATGACAATGTGGATAACAAATAGTCATCAAGATATTGCTTTTCTTAATGTCAATTCAGGAGCTGCGGTTTCATTGTTTACCTGAGTAAACTGCCAAGTGCTTTTCTTTAGCAACACATTCCACTGTGGCACCTTATTTAGACTTTGCATTTCATAGCCATCTAATTGCAGCATCCAAAGTAGCCTGCAATTCCACACTTGATTCGTAAATTCAATACTTAATTAAATGAGCCAGATAAAATCATAAATACATTAGGAAAATAAATCACATCAATTTACGTTAGCATTTCAAGGTCTGGTGTTTTTTTTCTTCTATTCTCTTCTCCAAAAACCTATTTAATTGTAAATGTAGCTTACTGTTTTCAAGGTTGTGGGTAATATGTCTTCAAATTCCCCCTGCATACATTTCCCTATAGCGTCCATCCAGAATTTGTCTCACCATTATCTCTCAATGCTGTTAATGCTCTGATGGGGACCTGGGCTAATTTAAACCCAGCCTCACCTGAGGAAACTTTATTCATGCTGGGAAAAGCTATGTGATATGAAGTTATGATACTATGATTGCTCTGTTAGCGAATAAGAGCTGCTGAGCTATCCTAAAGGTACAGTTTGGATAACTCATTTCCTCATTTTGAGAAAACCAGTTGCCTCAGTCCATTTAAGTTTAGCAATACTTACTTAGTATGTCACTGTATTGATTAAAACAATTAAAAGGAAAAACCTTAAATTAGTCTGCTTCCTCTCTTTCACATAACTGTATTCCATTAAGTGCAATGACCTTTCAGTAAAATTTAAGTGAAATGAACTTGTTTCATTTAGTACATATGACTGCGATGTTGTACAGTGATCAAAGGACGCATGAATGGAAGCTTCAAAGAACTGGATGAACATATTTATTCACATATACTCAGCGATTCACCAAGTAAAGTGGGTTGCAGATCTGAAGAACAATGCTAAATTAAAATAATTAAACAGCCACTAACCACATAATCGTGCACAGTTAGGATTGAAGTGCCACTGAAATTCACAGACCACATTGACAGCTCTGATTAGAATCGCAAAATAAACAGACTTATTAACATTTAAAAGGGAGGAGAAAATGCTTCCCATTTCTTTAGTGCTTCTCAAATATGCATAGATGGTTTACTAAGGAAATAGAGAATGAAAAGTACTTTGCGTAGCACCAGCCATTAAGAGTGAACGCTCCTGCATCTCAAAAGGCCTCATTCAAAGTAAATGGAAAAAATAGAAAACACAATTTCTAGAGATTTGGTACATCAACCTTCTGATAAAAAGAAACATCTTCCAGCCAGCTCGCTCAAATCCGAGAGGGTGGAAGGGGTACAGGCTTCTGTTCTGAGATTTCTCCAGAGTTTGGGTCAAGGTGATCCATTGGTCAATGGAGCTGAAGAGTAGCGTGAAACAGGACCACAAGGTGTGTTTTGAGAAGAGCGACTTCACCTTTGAGAGGGGCGAACAAAAGCGGAGAGCGAGGGGGGCCGTGGCGATGGACTTTAGCTTGATTAAATGGTCAGTGAGTCGGAAAACAACCCTGATGTGATCTGTGACCTCAGGCCAAAATCTTTTTACGGAAAAGATTAAATGAAAACACCTTCAAAACGAGCCACGGGGACAAAGTCAAGTTAGCTTCCCTGAAGAGGAAAAACAGAAAAAGAGTGATGTTCTAGAACTCACATTAACATTGAGCACATACAGTACTGACTGTAAGCTGCCAATGTGGACCATCTCCTTTCTTTAACAAACAACAGGTTCTCTGGCCAATGGACTATATGGTTCATGCCACTTTTTTTTGACCTTGCTGGGTTTTATTTGGCCTTCAGTGTGCAACATCATGCACAGGAGCAAGCAAAAAGTCAAAGATGCATGAACATGTAGATTACAATCTGCTCTCGGACTATCATCGAGGACATCTCATCAAGGTTGCTGTCAGATAGAAAATATAAGCAGTGTATTTCCCACTGACAAAGAGAGAACGAAGATAATTTATCATCAGAGGAATTTCGGCAGCTGCAGCAATTCATTTACTAATGTAAGAGTAGCAACAATCTCATTTAGTAAATCTTTAGTAAATCAGATTCACAAAGCCACACACCGAACACTCATTCATTTCTGCTCTGATGTGAATACAGCAAAGAACCTCTGACAGATTTTGCAAGAAAGAAGACTGTCATGATGAAGTTATTTAAATACACTTGATGGCCCTATAAAATCAAAATCTGGTTTACATTAAGCTTTAGAAGCTACACACAGTAAAAACGTACAGACAATCTGTTTTCTGGTATCATGGACTACATATTGACGACTCATCTTGCATTTTTGTCCAATCAGTTCTAGGTATTCAGGTTTTAAGGTTAAAAGCTAATATGTCCTGCATTATTATGGTAAGAGGGTGAGAGTTAATTCATATGTAATTGTATTTATTTATGTTTTACTATATAAAGCAACAAGTACCAATTCATCCTCAATTTTTTCTTCTGTTGGCCCAAAATGACCTACTGTCTGCTTTCTGTATTTTGTAGTGAAAGACAATGGTACAAACAAGTCACTTCTGTACTTTAGTGTGACTTTAGTAGGAAGAAGTATTCTTGATCTGTAAATAGCACATAACACCTATTTCAGACACATGCAAAAATGTGCTTTGTTCTGTGGGACTCTTACTTTTGCAATTCAACACCATTTTAATCAGTGACAATCCAATCACAGTCATTCTTATGGCAATCAGAGAGAGAATGCACAGAAGCGTGAGACACAGAGAGAGAGAATGGTAGGGCTGCAGACTTTCATATCTTCCAAGCGGCAGGGACTCAAATCATGTCTCTATGAAGTCTTGATTAAAACGACTTTACAGAGTCAACTGCCCTGTGCGCACAAAACACATAATTTAGTGTTACAATTTAAGTGAAGAACATCTTGCAGAGATGTCAAAGCTTTGTCGAGGGATTATAGCGAAAAGTGTTGACTCTCAGAATAAAGTATTCTTATCAGTCACATTCAAACCAGAGCAAACTGAAGTTGAGTTCTGAATATGTGAGTGCAGACTTGAAGAATACGTGAAGAAATAATGAAATAAATAAGTGTCATCTAGATGGGTGGACTCACACATGAGGTGTTCGCATGTCTCTCGGTCTCTCTCTGGACCAAAAACGGGTCTCTCTTTATATCAACATGAAATGTAATTCCCAAACCAGTCCACTTCTGCAATGTGACGTATTTTCAAGAGAAACATGATATTCTATATTTTATCTTCAAGAAAAACATGAGATTCTAAAAAGAAAAAAAAAAAAAAAATGCAATATAATAAAATAAAATTTAGCGAGCCAAAAAAGAAATATAATTTCAGACGTAGAGCATGTTTACATTTTTCTGAAACATTACAAAGACAAAGCCTTTTTTTCTTTAGGTATAATGTTAACTGATGAATTATGCACTAGGAATGCCCAAGAAAATAAACAGTTCATAGCCAACAATATGAAATGAGACACTTCTGGGCCAAAAGAAAACAAACAGCCCACACAAGCTACGGCCACCCTCATCCTCACCTTTCTAAACGGCCACACCACATGGGAAATCGTCCTGCTACACAGGCCGACATAAAAGCACAATTATTCCAATGTTACACCACCTCGCTCTTCCTCTCAAAGTCTGCTTCCCTTCCTAGTGTGAGGAGGAGAAAGGTGACTTTCATAGAACAGCAGAGAAGCTGACTCAGACAGTCCTGAGCTCCAGCAGGCCACATGTGCGGCTTTCTCTCTCTACCCCAGTCTGAGCTCACCGTGTCTGGGTATTTTTATAAGACGGCTGCCTGTGGTCCATAATGGGCTGAAGCCAGATATCATTAGGTGTGTGAGTCAGGGCAGACTGATCTGCTCCTGCTGTATTGAGCTGGATAAATATAATCCATCTCTTCCATCCATTAGTTATTTATACCCGAGACCTTAATGCATTCTTTTTTTGGAGCACATTTAGCTTGCAGTGCCAGATCCGTATCTGCAGTGGTGTGTCCGGCTGGGTTCAAAAACCACCCGCCCCTGCAGGCGAGATGTACATCTACTAGTTATCAGATACGACAGCTGGTTTATTGGTCGGGAAAGCTCTCATTGGCCAAATGAGGCGATCAGTAGCGTTAGGGAAAATGAGACTGCGGCAGTTATGCACAGAAGCCGTATCTTTTGGGATGGAGGTGTTTTGATGGAATGTGCCGTGAAGGTGAAAAGTTTTACCTCAGAAAAAAGGAGGACGCGAGGTGATGCTAGGCTTTATTTGGAGAATGAGACAGACAGAGTGTGTTTCAAGGTCTCTGGTGCCCCTTTCCCACCAATGGGCCCGATCTGAAACTGTGCCACAGTTCTACCACAAAAAAAAGG
Organism: Barbus barbus; assembly: GCF_936440315.1. NCBI lineage: Eukaryota > Metazoa > Chordata > Actinopteri > Cypriniformes > Cyprinidae > Barbus > Barbus barbus. The sequence goes on along the minus strand of NC_136756.1, from coordinate 22,611,893 downwards.
TAGTTCTAAGTTATGAGATCAACAGCATCTCAATCTGGCAAGACTCTGAGTAATGGCTCTGGAAAATTCAGCTTTGCAATCAGAATAATAAAATACATTTTCAAACATATTAAAATAGAAAACAGTTATTTTAAATTGTGATCCTATTTCACAATATTACTGTATTTGTGATCAAATAAATGCAGCCCTTGTGTCCATAAGAGACTTCTTTCAAAAAATATTAAAAAAATCTTACGACCCCAAACAAACTTTGTGAATATGAATTCAATTCATTATATATCGAATTCTGACCATCAAAAGCTGGTTGTGACTGTATAAAGGTAATTAATTTAATTTGTTTTGGATTTTAAAACATATTCTTAAAAGGATAGTTCACCCAAAAATGAAAATTACCCCATGATTTATTCATCCTCAAGCCATGTGTATGTGACTTTCTTCTTTCAGATGAATACAACTGGAGTTATATTAAACATGTCCTGGCTCTTCCAAACTTTATAATGGCAGTGAATAGGGTTCGAGATTCTGAATGCCAAAAAACTGCATCCATACATTACAAAAAGTTCCAGGGGTTAATAAAAGCCTACTGATAACTTCCATGAGCACGTTCACGAGAGAGTGGTGTTCCAGTGGATGATGTTTGACGTAGGCATAGTGCAAGCTCCGGTGAGAAGTGACGAACGCAGAAGCCCAGAGGAGAGAGCAAAATAATACACTGGTCATGAATTAGAAGTACAAAATGAGGATTTGTAAAGAAAAATGTTAAAGGATTTCGATATAAGCCAAGAAGAGACTGGTTTTCCTTTGCTGTAAATAAAACTTGGTTCTCGGGAAACTAGCATATTCTCACCAAACTTACACTACACCTACGTCCTAAGTCATCCGCTGAAACGCCACTCTCTCTCGAGAGCACACAAACGAGAGCAGGAGCTAGAGATTGAGGTTTAGAAAGTTTTAAATATGGATGTTTTTTTATACACAAATGCATCACTTTGCTTCAGATGGCCTTTATACACCCCCCTAGAGCCGTGTGGAGCACTTTTTATGATGGATGGAAAATTTTTGGGGCTTCAAAATCTTGACCCTGCATTAATTAATATAACTCCGATTGTATTTATGTGAAAGGGGCAGTCGTAGCCTAATGGTTAGAGTCAGACTTGTAACCTGAAGGTTGTGGGTTCGAGTCTCAGGTCCGGTAGGGGATGACCAGCGTTCTCTTCCACCCTCAATACCACGACTGACGTGAGACCCTTGAGCAAGCCACCGAACCCCCAACTGCTTCCCGGGCACTGCAGCAATATGGCTGCCCACTGCTCCGGGTGTGTGTTCACAGTGTGTGTGTGTGTGTTCACTACAGTATGTGTGCTCTTGGATGGATTAAATGCAGAGCACAAATTCCAAGTATGGCTTGCCACACATCTCTTCACTTCACTTCAAAGAAGAAAGTCATAAACACCTAGGATGGCTTGAGGGTGAGTAAATCATGGGGTAATTTTCATTTTTGGGTGAACTATCCCTTTAATTCATAAGACTTGCAAACTCCAGCCACTTTTTCTATTTATATATACTGTAAATATACATCACTTTATTTATGCATAAATCATATAGCAACATAGCCAGTTATGCCATCACTCAATCCTTAAGTCGCCAAAGACACAGGTTGGGTTTGCAGAGCACCAGTTCCGTTTTGGTGGAAAAGGGGTTCAAGAGGCCTCAGGACGTTCAAGTGAACTAGTTTTGTATTTCTGGATGTTTTTGAGACTTTCAGATAAGTATGATGCCCTGCTCGGAGTCACCTAGTGTTATCATCCGTCAGTGCAGAGGAGTGTGTGTATTTTTGAAGGGTCACTCTCTTTCCTCTCTCCATCTCTCTCTTGTTCTTGCTCTCACTGGATTTGACAGGTAAAGGAAACAGAGCACCAAACCATGACAGCTAACAATGACCCTCTTCTCCCATTACACACACACACACACACACACACATTCAAACATTTGGTGGTCAAACCCTCTTTCTTCATCTAGAGCAAACACTTAAGGCCGGTTTAATGGGTCTACAGACATCCTTCTGACCAATCGCAGCTCACAGGCTCATAAGAATGTGGTTAGGGAGATGTGTACTTCCTGCGCATAAATGTGTGTGTGTGTGTGTGTTTCAGCACCTGCTGTCAGGAGTGGATGTGATGCTGACAGGTCAGTAATGTAGGATTAGGCTGGAGGGATTCCTGCTTGCTGCTGCTCTGCGGAGATGTCCTTGGAAAGGACGCAGTCCACTGCGGAGTGACTTCGCTATTTTGACTTCCCTTCCCACAATGCATTTAATAGAGTGAATAGTACGGAGGCAGGATGTTTGCGTCGCATCTACGACTTGGGGATTCTTTACCTGAGGTATTATCTAAAAGGCCTCTTTCAGCGGCAGTCAAAGAAACACTTCCCCTGGCAAACGTGTCGTACGTCCTTAAGGTGCAAATGAAATGGAAAAGAGAGGGAGAGTGTGGGCGAAAGAGAAGAGAAACGGCTCGTTTTATTTTTTTATGCGTCTCCGTCGATGCAAAGACTCGCCGGGACACAAAGGAAGCCATTACTGCTTACCATTTGTTGAATTCTCTGGTGCCAGAAAACTGACAGGTCCATTTCTCTCGCCGTTCAGAAAGAACGCGCGAGAGACAGCCATCGCATAGGACACCTAATTACCTCACATTGTGAGGGACAATACAGCCGGCGATAAGCCACCCTACTTAGGAGAGGGCCGTGTGTGAGCGTATGTGCGTGGGAGGACACGTGTGCGCCGGACAGACGTGAACTGCATGATCTCTGCATCCGTCTCGGTCCGAGCGGCAGACAGCGATGAAAGTCGCTCAAATGACTAATGTCTTCAGTGGTGAAAAATTAATGATTTTTCTAGCCAGGGTTAATGGACATGTCAAACACAGAAAATGAGTTGTTTGAAAGTAAATTACTGTAATCTATATTTAGGCAACTCAGTTAGCCTCATCAAGAGAGCTTCAACAACACCAGCGAGACTCTACCAACCCGATGCTCTCTCCCTCCTGCAAACGCGCAGAGCTTCTTATACCTTCAGGCTCACGAAGAGACACTGATAGCGAACTGTGAAGGAGATTCGCATATCCAGACACTCGTCCGGCTGTTGGAGGAGCAGAGGATCAGGTGATCTTTCGTAAGAACACACTGAACAATTCATGAGAGCAGCGCAGAATGGGACGGTTCACGCGCAACAGCCCATCCTGAGGAGGAGTAGTACTCGGACAACAAAAGCTTGATAAATGTGTTTTGCAAGAGCTTTGCTTATGTCCTGAAGTCTTGAAATACACATTCTGAAAGAAAAAAGCTTAGAGTTGGGAGATGAAGATGAAAACAGCAGCTATCAGAGATTCCATAGGGGGAGCTATTGATGTGCACAAATGCCATTGCAGCACTAAAAGCCTGTGTGTGTATTTGAGTGTGGGACCTATCCCAATTCAGACACGGGCTGAGCTCAGTTTAAAATGACGATCGGACTGGAGAGAAGGCAGGTTTTTGTGAAGAATGATTCGGACTATTTTAAGCAGACACAAAAAGCTACACTGTGCTAATAAGATCTGTTATCCCAAAATGGGCTCACTGAACACATCCAAAATAACACTGAACAACAAAATTTGCCATCTGTCTCATAAATTGATATTTAAATGGTGATGGATTTTCAATATTATGTCAAGCATTATAAAATAGCTAGTAAAGCTGGTTTTGTTTGTCTTATTGCTACAGACCAGTAAGGCTGCACAATTAATCGGCTGCTGTCAAAAAGAGAAGCTTAAAAGGACTCCTTGTTGTTTTCTGCCATAATAAAAGCTTCATAGTATAAAGTTTGATAAAATTAAGAAACTAAAACAGTCGTAAATATTGGTATTGTAATTTTAAAGTTGTACTGTAAAATAAAATGTAAAAAAAACTGTATTATTAAACAACTTTGTTTATTTTACAGTGAAGTATTTCAATAATAATTTTTCCTAATCTGTTTAATATTTGAAGTTTATTTGCAAAAACATAACTTTTTACTCATTTTTATAAATCATGTTTTTTATTGTATCATGTTTTTATTGTGTTTTGTGTTAGTTAGCTGTATCTTTTTTAGTTATTATTATTTAATCAAAACAACCCAACTGCAGTTTGACTGATATTAATTGGAATGCAGGATAATAAAAAAAACATGATTTTTGAACATTTTTAAATGTTTTTATTTTAAATGCATCGGTTTTTGCAAATGAGCTCTTCATTTTTATATAGTAAAAACAACAACAAGAATATATTATTATTATTATTATTAAATGATTTATTATTTTAAAGTGAAATACTGGTAATATTTAATGGTATACTAATGGTAATATTTCTTATTTTCTCATTATTCTTATATACTAGATTTACTTTACAGTGAAATATTACTTGGTATTACTAATATTTGCTATTTTGTTTAATATTTTTTAACAATTAAACAATACCAACTATATTTATTATTATTATTATTATAGTCAAGAAAAAAAAAAAATCACATTTATATTTTATTTTTGCTGAAATTGTGCCCTGCAAAACAAAAAAAGATTTAGCAATTCTACAGAACAGATATCAAAACGTCTTTAAAAGTATAAAACAAATATAAAATATATTAAATAATCAAATAATATTTCAGATAGAATGCATCAATGGTAACAAAACAATATCTCAAAGTCCACGTGGCCCAAACGCCTCCTTTCAGCCCAAATTTGTCTCCTTGTTTACATTTCCACAGAAATCATATTTCTCCCCCTCCTCTCTCACTTTCTCTCATTTTCTTCCACATTCACATGCCCTGTTCTTATCTCTCTATCCACACCGCACAAGGGCGAAACCCCTGAGCCTGCCCACCACATACGACCAGGCACAGAGATAACAGGAGTGTGTTTGTGAGTGGGGCGCCTCTGTGACTGACAGACTGCAAACACAAAGATATGTACCTTGGGCAGGCGTTTGCTGCGGGCTCAGATTGTGTACTATTAGCTGGTGTGGTAAGTGAGTTTGACGGCAGCGAGATTGGAACAGGGAGGGCTGTGCCAGCGATTCAGAGGGCCAACAGCAGCCAACACAATACACACACAGCAGACTGAGGACCCCATGGCACCGAGGGCAAGAGCAAAGCAATATGCCAGCATATGTGAACCAGTGCAGTGGAGAGAGACGAGAACAGACCAGAAGAGATGGCACAAGATAAGCAGAGGTGAAGTAGCATAAGACTGGACCCGACCAAAAAACAAGCAAACAAACAAAAAAACATGACAAGAAAAGAAGAAAGGGGGAATGAAGAGATGACATGAGACCAAAGACCAGATCAGTCCAGATTAGATCAGGGGCCTGATGCATAAACAATAAACACTGCATATGTAATAAATGTGCATTTATGTCAGATAATATTTTAAACACAAAAAAGTTTTACAGTATCTTTGTTTTGTTTCCAGTAATAATCTGTAAACAATTTTTTCAATAATCTAGTACATTTTATATATGCATACCATTCATATGTTTGGGGTCAGTCAAATTTTTTAATGAGTATGAAAGAAGTACGCTGACTGCATTTATTTGATCAAAAATACTGTAATACAGTAAAAACAATGTTGTGAAATATTATTAGAATTTAAAACAACTGTTGTTTGAAAATATATTCTATTCCTGTTATGGCAAAAATGAATTTTCAGCATCATTACTCCAGTCTTCAGCATACATGTATCTTCAGAAATCATTCTAATATGCAGATTTGATTTTTAAAGAACATTTCATATTATTACATATCTTATTATAATCATAACTTATAATGTTAAAAACAGTTTTGCTGCTTAATATTTTTGTGGAAACAAATATTTTTTCCCTTTGATGCATAGAAAGTTCAAAGGCATTTTGAACAGCATTTATTGATTTTTTTTTTTTTTTGTAACAATGTAAATGCCTTCGTCGCTTCTGCTCAATATATTGACATAATGACCCAAACTTTTAAACAGTTAACAGAAGCAAAATCATAAATAAATTAAAATAAATACACATATAAGTAAACAAAGTGCCAATGGTGTAATACACAAAGTATAATCAGAAATATTCTCTGAAATCAAACAAAGTTTGTTCAATTGTACAATTCTGTCTCTCAGATCAATTTATAAGCAACAATTTGTTTTTTGTTAAATAATATTTATAGAATAATTTTAGTCATTAAACATCCATCTCATTAGTATCATCTATTTTAAATATCTTTACTGTGAATCACAGCAGTATCACATGTTTGGATGGCAATACGACAAGTATTTGCACATTAAGTTATACATAAATTAATAAACACTCCAAGGTGAATATGCACAATTCTTTTATTATATACCAGAAGAGATGAGGAAAAGTGAATCATATGGTCCTACACAGGCATGGTTTCTCAGCACCAGGGCTATGAGAAGATGTGAGAGGTTGATTAGTGTCAGGACTCCACAGCACCACCATCCAGCATCCACTATGCTCTCTCTTTCTCAACAAGACTTTAATTTTTCTAAATAGTTTGTGTCAATACACCATAACTGCTTCTAAAACACTGACAAATCCACAAGTAAATCTCTTCATGCTCTAGTAAGAACTACATCTGTTTGTTAGTCTCGTCCAGTTGAAGATCAGGAGATGTGAATGTGGTGAAGCTATGAGAGAGACAGCTCAGGGAGTGGGGTCTGTGCCCGCCTGTCTGCCTGGCATCCACAGCAGTGCCTGGCCTCTTTGCCTCCATTCCAGCTCCGGTCCCCAAGCTGCCACTAACGATCACTCGGCCTACCCCGACACACTTAACATGCAGACCATGCTAAAACACTGCGACGAGACAGACACACACGTAAACTCCCAAGCACACATACACAATCTGAATATAAGACTACATGACAGAGAGGGTCTTACATAAGCAAAACAGTCAGCACTGCACTATTTTGATCTCTAGAACACACAATTTTGCACACAATGTTGCCATGCTCATTTTGATCAAAGAGAGCTGACTGATCATATGTCTGATTTCATTTGAACATACTGTAGATACACTACAATATTACACATGCTAACTGGGCCAATGAAAAAAGTTATATAATTAGTCTAAATGTATTTTTATAGAATTAAACCTAAAAATATTTTTTTTATTATTTATATATATATAATAATTTTAGTGCTGGGCAATGACTATTCACAATTAATTGCATCCAAAATAAAAGGTTTTGTTTATATAATATTGTGTATTTTTATTATGTATATATAAAGACACACACATACAGTATATATTTTAAAAATATTTACATGTATTTACATGTTTATATTTATATTCATATAATTTATATTATACATGAATATATTTATTATATAAAAATATTTTTTTCTTAAATATATACATGCAGATCAGGAGATGTCACACATAACATATTTATATTATATTTAATATTAATAAAATAATTAAAATATACAAATTATGCAACAACAAACTTAGACATTTAAAATTATTGCTATTAATTATTAAATAATAATAATTATATAATTTAAATTCAAATACAATAATAAAAAAAATCTAATTGAAATAAATGTATTTTTTTAGATTAAATAAATGTAGTGTAAATATATTATTTAAATATTTTATTAAATTAGGACCACCTACTCACCTGTTAACAGGTGTAAACTGAATCAATGTGACATAAGCTAGGCCACAACTCTTACATAAATACTTCTGGCACAGAAGACACTGAAGAAAGAGCTACAAGATAATAAAGAAAGATAATAAATCTCCATGGTGAATAAGCTGATGGCTACATTTCCGTTTCTTTTGTTCATCTGCATGCTTCGCTGTCATAGTGTGCAAGAGAGGTGACCGGCGTGCTAATGAGTCCTAAGTGGCACTGTTTGTGTTTACACCTGTTTATGTGCAGGCTGTTATCAAGCTTTACATGGAGTAAACATACACACACACAAACACAGTGGATGTGTGTTAGCTGCTCTTCCATGAGCCAACATCACTTCTGTTCGCCTCCTGCCTGCTGTTTCTGTGTATTTCTGCCCTGCATCTGTCTGCTAACAGCCATCCACATATAAAGAGAGACCCCTAACCGCCCATCTGTCACTTCCTTTCTTTCTCCTTTTCTCTCTCTCCTGATTCAATCTCTTGCTCTCTGTGCAGCAAGGCTGGGTGCTGTGATACTATAGATACAGAAGTAAAACTGCAGCAGATAGTGTGTACACTAGGTTTATACATACAATAGGTTTCAACTTACTTAGATTCTGCGATAGGGTGGCTTTTTTTGTTGTTGTTGTTTTTGAACAGAACATTTTTTGCTTAGTGTAATTTACCTCCTGACTAAAGTTCAAAGCTTAAAATTCCTAAAAAATCTCCATGGAGAAAATGTATGGAAAAATTAATCTGGAGCCACTAAGCAGTCACTTGCTGTGTCTCCATGTAACTACTTTTTATGTGAACTTTGAAATTGTGCTTAAGAAAACACTAATACACTTGATTGAGGCCGAGGTGGATTTTCATCCACAAATCAAAATGTGCATTAAGATTTTCTCTTTTTTTTTTTTTGCCAAAATGATGACGCTTTGTAACCATTTTTGCACATTTACAGACAATATGCCACTCCATGACACACAATTAAGACAGGTTGCCTCATGATAATATGCATAATGTGCATAACATAACTGAGGGAAATGTGCAATACTGTGCATTCTCTCTTGCCAAATTTTCAGAAATAATCTTTAAAATGTTAAACAATTGGATGGAAAACCAGCAAATCATTTATGAATAGTGGTTTTCTTTGCATTCCAAAATAAATATGTAAATAAATGAAAATGACATATAAATAAATGAAAATTACAAAAAAATAAAATAATAATAATAATAATAAATATAATATATATATATATATATATAACAAACGTATAAATTATTACACACACACACACACACACACACACACACACATACAATTATTATTATTATTATTATTATTATATAACGCAATATAACGGTCACACTGTCGAACCCAACTGTGCAGCATTAAATATAAGAGCTAAGAAGGTGACCAGCTATTCCTCTATAAAGAGTGATAGAGAGAGAGAGAGAGAGAGAGAGAGAGAGAGAGGGAAAGAGCAATACAGTGTTTGGATGGAGGTGGGTGGAGGCAGGCTGCTGTATCAGCACAATATGAGCAGCCCTCTCTTTCTCTCCATTCACCTCTCTCTCTCTCTCGTTCTCTCTCAACCCCCCACTCCTCCTGCTCTCTGCTGGTGTCTGGGGAACTCAAGGGCAAGCACTCAGCTGTCACCTCCCCCTGCCTCTCTCTCCCTGTCCCAGCCCTTCTGCACACTTACCTAACAGAGAACAGTCACCTTACCGTACCACACACGGGACACTCTCCCATGAAACTTCACGCTGGAACATACAACATACGGACATTAATGTACCACCGGAGTAGTTTGACCAGTTGAAGCCTCGCCATGTGAGGTAAAAAAAAAAAAAAAAGTGTGTCATACACATACAACATGAACGAAAGTCACCTATAGGACATATGGAACAGTCTTCTATGGTATATATAGAACACCAGTAACCTTACAAACACCTTTACCTGTAGAACTTATGAAACACAAAGCATACAGTCACCTTGGAGCACAGCTAACGCAGTCTAAGACTTGCGTCATACAATACAATGAAAGCAAAGTTACCGAACATCCCATCCAGTGCCAGCAGGATCCTGCAGGGTCACATTCTATTTTTCAAATAAAAATCTTTGAAGAAATTAATATATTATCATTTAAAAATTATTAGATGTGGCTTTTATTGGCTCATTTGAATTTACATGGTATATTTGTACTTTTCACATTTAAGTGAACAGAAAAAAAAAAAAGTTAAATTATTAAAAAAAAACGAAAACAAAACATTCACATAAGAAAATCAACAATAACTCAATAAATGATAATGAATTAAAATAAATAGAAGTCAGTGACAATAGTTTTATATATATGTGTGTGTGTGTGTGTGTGTGTGTGTGTGTGTGTGCGCGTGTGTGTGAGCATGTGTGTGCGTGGGTGTAGGATTCTGTACAAGTGTATATAATGACTGGTCACAATTTAACATTTTTATTTAAAATAATAAAAAAGGGGTTTCTTTTATTTTTTATTATATTTTATTTTTTAATATTTAATATTTAATTATTAACCATTTCTGTGACATTGATGAGAAGTTAGATGTCTATGCTAAACATGATCATCAGGTTTTAATGTGCAAAAAAAAAGTTGTAATGGAAAAAAATCTACTAAATTACAAACATGCAAAACAGAAGCATGTTCACAAGTGGACTGTATATTTATATTTATGTCGAAGCTAAAGGTCACAGCCATGTTATTTGTCAACTTCCCGGTTATCTATACAGCGCGCTTCTGCCTGAGTACACAAGGGAATGTATTAAGCAGATGCCAAACACTTCTCACTCCACACTTCAACACACTTAACACCTCTTCAACTTTACACAGCTACTAAACTCCTTATACAGCACTCACCTCATTTTCAAATCTGTAGCTCTCTAGGCGATCAGTTTTTTCAAACCGTTTACACATGCAACAATGTTACCAAAACTGTCTCCTAGCATCTGATCTGATAACAACAAAAGCAGCTCCAGCAACACGTACAGTACAAAACAATCACATTATGCAAGTCTCCTCAAACTCGGCGTGACAAATAAGATACACGACCATATCAAACAATCCTAAGCAGTCTCCTAGCAACCCCTCCAACACCGTAATCAAAACCAGCCCAACACTGTTACCGAACACCATTGTCAATGTTACTAGGATCATCATCACCATCACCATCTTCCAACTACAGTCTTAATCCCACGGCTGCTAACAGTCAGCTTCTGATAGCTCACACACCATAGTCAGACGATCTCCTAGCTCTCCCTCCCACAGATCAGAGCACTATCGCAACAGCGCTCCCAAGAGAACATAGGCAGGGCGGAAAAAAATATGTTCCCTGACTTCGGACTTTCTGACACAATACGCCACTGCTACAGAGTTTGGCAGCAGCGACACGGGAGCTCGCAGAGTGTGTGAAAACATGCGTGTGATTGTTCCTGCAATATGCCGTGCTGCTTGGAGACTTAGACACTGACAGCGCTTTCATTTCTACATGTTTATTAGTTCTTGGTGCGACAGGCTCTGTGCCTTTTGCCTAAATGAATAAGGATTCACTTTGAATTTTAAGCACTGCAATAATTTCTGATGCTGTGAGCATCAAGGCTACGATACTAACAGCCGTTAGATATGTGCCCACCGGAGATTTATTTTTGTTATTAAAAGTAACATCAAATTACATGAACTGCGACGAACAAAATGGCACTTGTGTTGTAATTCAGAGTTGATACACAATAAAGACTCATTTCAAAACCTATTAAATAAACAGTTAGGTTTTCGCTAGAAATTAATTGCAGCATACATACACACACACACACAGTTCTCCTGTAATCATCTTTCTCAGTGGGAGGCCTGTTGAAATAGAGCTGACTGACTATAAGAACAAGCAGGGCTACTTTAACAAGTGGTTATGCCTTGTTGAATAGAAACAAGACATATGAGATCTCTTTTAATATCTTAATTGGTTCTTCAAGACAACATTGGAATTTTTCAGAATTTTCTCTGCGAAAAAGACCTTAGCAACAAGTGCCTTCCAGAGTTTAGATCTCAACGATCTATATCCATATTTGCCAATTTATTAAAGTTTGCCAGCAAAACAGATTTTAGCTCAAACACTTCATCAAATATTTCCAAGACCAATTTATCTGAGCTATGCTATTTATATTTATTTTATATCCCTATGCACTTAAGCGGTGTAACAACAAAATCTCTGATGTTGCTTTGACACTGAAAATCGCTTATTTTCCATGAGTTTACAACTTAATGCACTTAAAGTACTATCAGTAAACCTTTTAATGTTTTTAAAAGAAGTCTTACCAAGGCTGTATTTATTTGCTAGAAATAGAGTAAAAACAGTAATACTATGATATATAGTTACAATTTCAAAGAACTATTTACTATTTACTATATTTTAAAATATTTCTGTGATGGCAAAACTGAATTTTCAGCAGCCATTACTCCAGTTTTAGTGTCACATAAATCCTTCAGAAACCATTCTAATATGCTGACTGGTCAATTTTAATATCGCTGTTGTAAAAAAAATTGTGCTCCTTAATATTAATGTGGAAACCTTGATACATTTTTCTTAGATAAGTAAAAAAGTTTAAAAAAATGAACAGCATTTATTAAATCTTTATTGTTACTTTAATGTTCCCTTGACAAATAAAAGTAATAATTTCTTAGTATGCTTAACCAAATAATAATTTTTCTCAAGGGGGGAAAACAGCACCTTGCATACTGTTCGACTTATATAGCACAATCAGTTTAAGATTGGATGTAAACACACCATCTATTCTTTCTCATAAGGAATTTTGGAAAAATACAACCTGAAACGAACTTAAATGAGCTATAAAAGAGCCTCCTCTGAGCAATAAAATTTTCCTCTGGTGTATTAATTACAGAAGTGTTTTATCATTCCATCAGTCATTTTCATCAAGAGAGAAGCTTTGGACCACTTTTATTCATATCCCACAGAATTCAGACTCCCAGATTTCTCTGTCTCTGTGCGAGAGATAAGGAGAGGACGTCCATGCCACGTGAAGGTCATGCGTCTGCAGCAGGAAGCGGGCTGAGGCAGCAGGGTGGTTCGCTCCTCTAATCTAATCTAAACGGGAAGAGGCTTCTGAGGGAGATGTAATTTCAGAGGCCCAAAAACAGCAGCTTCAAATGCGGCTGATCACATTAGCTTGCCATCACTAAATAGGATTTCTCTACTGTAACAGCAGAGCATACCCATTACAAATGACTTAAGCTCAGAGCCCAGTAACTCAATAGGGGAAAAAAAATCAATATATATCAGAAATAATTACCCCCCCCCCTTCTTCCCCCCCAAAAAACCCTGTTATTCCACCCACCAAACATCTCCGCCATCCTCGCCACCTCCCAAGCTCTCAGATCTGTCAGTAATCATGCTGAGATTTCTAGGTTGGATAAGATAATTAAGACAGGAGAGGAAAGACAGAGAAGTGAGGTGTGGATTTTAAGGTTAGAGAAACGAGGCGTGTTTGAATGGCAGAGATAAGTACAGCAGTTAGAGGGTGACAGTTCGGAAAGAGAAAGAGAAAGAGAGGAAGAGAAAGAGAAAAAGAACGAGAGAAAGAGAGAGACTGTCTCACCTCTGCTGTGTGTGATCCATCAAACAAGGGAAAAACACAGGAATTCATCATAGCAGAGCATTCGGACTGTGCAAATCAACATTATGTGAAATCGCCCATCGGCAAGAGGAGGAGGAGGAGGTATAAAATGAAAAACAAATAAATCAAAAGTGAAAAAAACAACACTGGTAGACTTTTATCTGTTTCTTTGTTTGTCTCAAGTTGTTTTTCAGGAAACACAGGAGATTAAATATGAGGCTAAGGCTAAGTTTCGTATGTACAGATTGAACATGTATGTCAATTTAATGCATGCATGTATGTATGCTATGCTACGTTATAAGATTGCATTTGCTATGCATGCATGTATGGTTGTGTTGCATCCGTGTGTGTGTGTGCGTTACTTCAGCTAAATGGCGTTTCCATCACTCTCTGCCAGTTCCACCTGATTTCATCTACTTCTGCTGGAACAAACAGCCAGTTGGGAGGCAGCTAGCATCGGATTGGGAATGAAGAGCCTCGTATTGAGACAGAGAAACAGGCGAAAAGACAAAGCGGAGAGGAGAGAAAACTGCCGGCATCTGCTACTTCATTAGCTGGTGAGGTTAAAGAAGTATTGCTTCAGCCTGGCTGACAGAGAATGAAGAAATATCCACCTGGAGTCAAACACAATGGAGAAGACGGGCCATTCGTCACTCTGAGAGGCTAGGAGTGTGGATGAGAGAGCCACTGCAGATGAGCCAAGAGCAGATGATGGAACACACACACACACACACAAACACACACACACACACAGGCTAAACAGCATGGCTATGTTGATTTTTAGACTCTCAGTTTGAGTGTGAGGTATTCTGATGGTTCACTGTAAAGGACTGTACACTTTAACCTTATTTAGAGACCTCAATGGGAAGTAACAGTGATCCGAAACTAGGCAGCTGGAAGAAAAAGGGATGGAAGGTTAAAATTCAAACTGGAAACCATTTAATATTTTTATATTCAATTTTATTTAATTGAATGAATAAACACACAAAGGGTGTAATATGTTTAACTAATAGTAAAAAATTATAAAATTATAATTATAATACTTATATTCTAAAATTATAACACATTTATGTTAATTTAGAATTTTTGTTGCCTTTAAAAGACAGCAGCAAATTCACTGTTGGCTTAAAAAGTCCTGTACAGCAATTTTCTGAAATGTAATATAGATGAAAGTCAGAAAATATCACACAAGTGTTTTACTAAAATCAATCATTTTGCAGCTTAAACAGCTCTGTAAACTAGCCTGCAGCTAAGAGGTGACAGTTGGCAATTCCAGTTTAAGGCCTTGAGCATAACCTACTCAACCTCCAGAGGAGCATTAGAGGTCAGTGGTGAAAATGAACCATAAACTGAATGGATTTTCATTTGTAGTTGTTCATCAATTCAAATAAGGCGAGTCACAGTGCAAAAATTGATCTAAACTGAATTCCTTATAGCAGGAAATCATGAAAGAGTCCAGTAGGGTTATAGGATGCTTTGAGGGTGATGGGAGAAAAGATCAAATACATATCTGGGGTCGACAATATAATTGGCCCGGTGGCCCGGACGTGCTTTTAAAACCGTCAGGGCCACCAGATCGCTCCAACCACTAGCCTGGTGGGGCCAGTAAAAATAATGCCTCGATTAAAAAAAGTCTAATTTCACATTAATTACCTGTGGTTCTGTGTTTTGATTTCTGTTAAATCGTCTCGGTAACCACCGCTAACACGTTACGTGATCCCCACAGTTACAGATGCAGCGGTTTATGCGCTCCGTGACGTCTGCACCGCCTTGCTCGCTCCCGCGGTTACGCGCGCAAACTGCACACTGCTGCTCAGCACCTACCTATAGCTACTATTAAGCTAGGCTACATGTTTCTGAAACCCCCATCACCCGGCCAAACGCCGGGTAAAAAAAGAGAAGGCAAGGAAGAGAAAATCACCAGAGGAATTGAGGGAAAGCGAAAGGGAATACGAAAAGAAAAGGCAGAGAAAGTTTCAGCCCCAGTGGCGAGACCGCTGGAATTGGCTGGGCTTAGGGGTGTGCGATATGACGATTTTTGATCGTGGACGATAAAAATGTCTCCACGATCTGCATTTGAAGAAATATGGTAGTATCGTGCTACAGCACACATTGTCAAATACAGGTCTGGTGCCTCCGTCTCTATATACTGTACAACACGACATACAGCAGTAGTTACTCTGACAGGACACTGCACTTATTCACGATCGCAAAAGTACATTATTTGCGCACAAGCCTTGCTGGTTAAATGTTTCATTCGCGCGCTGGTCTGACGTGCTCTTTTTCTGAGCACATACACCTGAAGCACGCGCACTAAAAAGCCTGTCTAACAGCGCCTGATTACTCAACTAACTTATCTTTTGCGCTAATACTGTCAAAACACACAAGGTTTACATACAGACTCAGTTGGTTATCTCTAAAATGAAAGTAAATAGTTAAGAGAGAAACGGATGCGTGTCTGTATATTAGATGCGTGCAGCTCTTAAAGGGACAGGACACTAAACATGCTGTGGACTGTCATTAAAGGGATAGTTCACCCTAAAATTTAATTTCTGTCATTATTTACTCACTCACATGTTGTCCCAAACCTCTATTAATTTCTTGTGCTGAACCCAAAAGAAGATATTTTGAAGAATGAGGGTAACCAAACAGTTGCTGGTCCACATTGACTTTGATAGCAGGAAAGAAAAATCCTATGGAAGTCGCTGAGGACCAGCAACTGTTTGGTTTTCCACCTTCTTCAAAATAGCATTTATGTTCAGCAGAAGAAAGAAACTCATTCAGGTTTAAAACTACTTTTGAGTAAATGATGGTATAAAAAAAACATTATGACAGAAATGACAGATGACAGAATATTTATTTTGGGGGGAACTATTCATTTAACGTTAACAAAACAACAAAACCCAAAGAGAATCACTCACTATTCTTGACTGAAAAACTTTAATACAGTTGCTTTAGGAATCAGTCTATGTAGTGTTTTATTTTTATATTTGTTCATTCAATTTCATTGAATGCTCTGCTAAATACACCTATTGTACCTGATAATAAAGCACGGTTTGTTTTATTTGTATATTATGTGTATTTGTAATGTGTATCTTTGTTCTTATTTTTTAATAAGAAAGATAGAATGATGACAAAGATTTTTATCTTCGCCCACTTTGGCCTAAATATCTGCCATGTCTTTTTTTTTTTTTTTTGTTACCTTGAAAGGCTTTGTCTTTCTAGTTTGGCTGTAATGCTCAGACAACTTGTAAAACCAACATGACAAAGAATCGTGATAAAACCGTGAATCGTGATATTTAAAAAAAAAAACAAATCGTGATATGATATTTTTCCCATATCGCCCACCCCTAGCTGGGCTACGATCAAGAAAAAGAGGTTTACTGTGAGCTCTGCAGATCAATGCCCACATATGCAGACAAGTAAGTTAGAGAAAAGTTAACGTGTATGAAACCTATGGTATGAACATAATATAATGAATTGCTGTGTGACTACGGAGAATGAATCCTATGCAATAGGTTTATTTGCACTTGTTTCATGTTTTTGCACAGTTTTGCTGCACTTTGCACTAAACCTACCTTAAAAAAAATAAATGTTATTCATGTTGTTCAAGCAAACTGTTCTTTTTCGTGATTATTGGGATCAATACCCGACGTGCTGACCTGGGCCAGTGAACTTCAAAAGACACTGGCCCGGAGGGCCAATGGCAAATTTCCCTTATTGTCTACCCCTGCATATATGCTAAAGGAAAATTTGCTTAAAAAAATTATACTAGTACATATTAAATAAAATACAACAATACTGATTCAAAACTGAGTTTGATGATGATCAATATTAAATATCTATGTAATTTAAAGGCCTCTTCTTTATTAAATGAGTAAACTCCATGTATTCCCTTTTGTTTTCCCCTAACATTAGTTATTAAAGCATAAACTTGTTCCTGGAATTTATAAATCTTCTGAAGAGCAAGTGTGCATGCACTCTCCATAGACACATGAAGGTTCAACAAATTACAAAATGACTTCATTTTCTCCAGTCAGATCTAACACATGGCTGCATAGATTGAAATGTTTGCTTCATCAATAGCCCCCTATGAAAGACCAAGACGCGCACGTCTGTTGCTGCTTTAATGCGAGGAAAAGCGTCCCACGGTTCACATTCCCTTCAGAAAGGCTGATTTGTTACATAATAAAGTGATGAGTGAGGAGGAAGATGGAAGCTCAGTGTGGTGGCACTGCGATCAGAGCTTCTTTACGGGTTATTAAGATGTACCTGGGTGTGACAGGGCATCAATAACTTCAGCGCTGGCAGAGATAGCCCGCTGAGAGGCAGATGGCATACATGACTGGATATCAGTGATTATGCAGCATAATTAAAGGCAATCATAATTTCACAAAGTTTCACTTGCACTTTTGCAAGAGGCTGCAGCAGGCGCAATTAAGACGTTATACTGCAGCCTGGGCGCAATGTGCATCGCAAGAAGAAAGAGAGTGATCAAGAAGGAGAAAGAGTAAAATAAGGAATTGCAGGCTTACAAATATCTACTATATATCTTCTTTGGTATTAAGAGCTAGAGAAGCAGATTTTTTTGATTTTCTGAAGAAAAAGCCAAAAGGTATAAAGACGAACGAGATCCGCACTCATCCAAATTTTGCCCAAAAGGCTTATATCATTTATTATTCAGAGGTCACAAAATTGTGCAAAAAAGTGCAAAGGTGCAAAAGTGCAAAACGTTTTCGGATATTAACCCTTCCTCAGTGCTATGTGCCATCATGATGCTTAGGTTTTCTGGGTGGTTGGCAGGCCTAATTAAATGTGATGAGACAAAAAAAAGTGAGCTCTACGAAACAATGGCAAGAAAACACATCTTTCTAATGAGTTGATTTCAAGGACTGCACACAATGACATACAGCACGACCAATGTAGTACAATTCATAAATAAATGACTACTATGAGCTGGTTCTTTTTAGTGAATCAAAAGCATACAGTGCAACCAACGTAGTCTGAACCACAAACAAATGTCTCTTCTGAACAAGTTCTTAATAGTGATTCAAAAATATCCTGCACAGTCAGGGTAATCTGATTTACAAACAATTCACTCTTATGAGCTGGCTATTTAAAATGAATCAAAAACACAGCGCAACTAATGTAGTCTGAATCAAGAACAAATAGCTCTTTTGAACGAGTTCTTTTAAAGAATCATTCAAAAACAACTCAGAAATGATCATTTGAATCAGTATGATGCATCCTTCACTGAATTAACAGTACAATACAATGTATAGACGCTGTAACTAAAATATAGCCAAATGAATCGTAACTGAACTGAATTGGGATGAAGTGAATCCAGAGTTTGTGAATCAGAATCAAATGGAACCAGGTAAAACGTATTGATGTCCAGTCTTAAAAATGTTTTCTAAAAGATTTCCTAAACACTTTCCCCACGTCACTGGTTGCTAAAACAAATAGCTCCACTGCAATCATGTATCGTTGGTTGAGTCCAAAAGGTCAAGTGGAAGATGACATTACAACACACTCTGTGGGCAAAAAGAATCATTCTCCATGGAACACTAACAATAAATGTGTACATTACACTTGACAAGTAGAGGGACAGGGTCAGAATGGAAACCAATTGTGTTGTCACACACACACCATAAATAAAATGTGTGGAGATAAAGTGTCACAAGAAAACCTTTCCAATGCGTTAATAACTACGTACTAACCATGAATCTACCCTAAACCTACCCCATGTAGTTACCTTATATTACCAGTGCTTTCTTAGGTAGGTACATTATAAGTACACTGTAATTAAAATAAAGCGCAACCTTTAAAAGTCTTTAAAGTTGTCCAAATTAAGTTCTTAGCAATGCATATTACTCATCAAAAATTAAGTTCTGGTATATTTACGGTAGGACATTTACAAAATATCTTCATGGAACACGATCATTACTTTGTATCCTAATGATTTTTGGCATTCAAGAAAAATCTGTAATTTTGACCCATACAATGTATTGTTGGCTATTGCTACAATTATACCCGTGCTACTTATGACTGGTTTTGTGGTCCAGGGTCACATATGTACTTTTGAAGTACTAATATGTACCTTAGGGGTAAATAAAATACAAAATTTTTAGCTTTTGCACTTTAGGTTACTGCCCCAGGGACAAGTTTGTACTTATTTTCTGTGAGTGTATGAAATTAAAAATATGGAGAATACACTAGAGTAGAACAATGCATATGAATGGTATAAGCAGAGGAAATAATTTAAATTTAAGCCACATTAGCATATAAAATACTTTGAAAACATATGTAATTACTTTTTACCCACATATTAGCTATCTGAAAACACACTAGCTAATGAGGGTACTACTGTCAAGCTGAGAGGACATATTGAGTGAGTGTGATTCCTTATCTAGAGAGCACACAGTCTCACAGGATGATGGCCTCTCATTGCTGTCCTTGTGTGGACAGCGGTGATGGGAAAGCAGATGGAGGGTGGAAGTGTGTTTCTGTGTGTGTGTGTGTGTGTCCCTCTTGGATAATAGACTATTGGGATTAAATATTGGCTAGTGCTTCAGGTGGAGGGCAGTGGACTGGCTTGTAATGCATCACACTCAAGGCCTCTCCTCCTCCACCCTCCCTCTCTCTTTCCATCCATCTCTCTTTCTCTGTCACTACAATCCTCTGTATGGTTTATTTATGATAAGACCCCCCCCCCCCCACCTCCCAGACGAATTTGCCTCGTCCAAACAAGACGGGCTGAGAAAGCGTTTAAAATAAATGACAAACAGGATTCAATCTGACTTGCATTTCGCGACAGATATAATTACCTCCCATTTCAATCAACTTCATTGCTATTTTTGTGAACTAAATATCATCTTCAAGTTATCTGCTCCCCAAACCTTCAATTTCGAATAATCACTTCCATGCATAAAGTTTCCCCGCTTTGACCGGAATTTCAGATATCTAAATGTTGGAGTGAATTTGCCTCGCCCGGATGCTGTTGCGCGTGGATAAATGTGACATTTTGCCACTAAATTAGCATAATTACATTGACAACCGTGGAATCGTATTGACTGCAGTACAATGGATTTGATTAGTTGAGGGAGAGCAAACAGCAGCATTATAATCAAGCTGGAAAAGTCACAGGTATTTTTCTCTGTTTTGTTGGAGGCTATATGTGGCAGCACTCCTGTCTGACATTATGCATCCTTGCTAATGCAGGCTGGAAGCGGCTAACAAGCAGCATGCTAACTGCTGTTAGTGCCGTTGTCCGTACATTAGTGAAGCTTGGTTGGTTTGTTTCGCATCATCTGCAGTGATAAATGCTGGTCTCCTTTCGCAGCAATGACATTCATTTTCTGCTCAGCACTTTGAAGGTAGTTCATTGCTAACTTCGGAGAAAAAAAAAAAAAAAAAAAAAACATTCAATAGTCTTAATTTCTGAAGAAAAATGTGTATATTTTAAAATACATCTGTAGTGAAATAATACATGTTAGCATTAGCTAAATTAGCATGACTTTGAATCATCCAAGGGCTCCGGCTTATTTCAAACGAAAGTGAAATCTACTAGTCAGGGTTATTTTATCATGACTTTGTATGTTTATCTAGTCAGTTCGACCTTGACCGTCATTAACATGAATCTGCTCAGCACAATCTTCTAAAGCTTTACATAAGCAAGTCCATAAAAACCAAACAGGGGCCTTTGTGCAAAAGAGATGCTAATTCCTCTTTACCGCCCCTCTGTTGTAAATAAAACACTATTTCAGATGCTCAATTACAATAAGTACCTTTCATTTAAGAGCTCAGTCTATGTTGTGGCCTTATCATTGAGAAAAGAGAGAGGGAAACGAGAGAGATAGAGATAAACAGAAGGAGAAATAAAGAGAGAGGGCTTTTATTTAGATCGCATACAATTACTCACAGTCGTTTTGTAAGTGCAGCAAACTGCAGCGGGTTTCTGCACCGCTCATTTGCTTAACAAGGTAAAAGCCAGAGAGGACAATCACAGAATCAAGACAGATGTCTTCACAAAGGCGGAGAATCCTAAAGGAGACCAAACAAGTGTGTAAAGCATCACTATTAATATTGCTCAGATTGCTTAAGTTAGTGATTTGAACAAATGAAACCGTTTGTGCTACAGGCATGATTAATATCCCTCAAAATCAAAATGTGGCTTTACTTTAAGCAATCAGATGTAAAATTTCTTTTGACTTGGGCTGGCAAGTAACCAGCCTGAACACCCTAAAATCCACCTAGAACACTCAGTAACACCCTGACAGCCAAACACAGCATTTTAAAGGGGTCATATGATGCGATTTCAAGTTTGCCTTTCTCTTTGGAGTGATACAAGCTGTTAGAGCATAGATAAGATCTCGGAAAGTTGCAAAGACTAAAGTCTCAAAACCAAAGAGATATTCTTTATAAAAGTTAAGACTCGACCATGCCCTCCTAAAACGGCTCATTCAAACATACCCCCACATGTCTACGTCACGGTGTGGGGAGATTTGCAAAACACCGCCCAACATATACACAAAGAAAGAGGGCGGAACTATTATTCTCGCTGTAGTATTGTTGCTGCCGCCAGCGCCATGTCGTGGAGATGCTGTGTTTCGTTGTGAAAGCGAAAGAACTTTGTTTGGGCTTCCAAAAGACACAAGTAGAAATCAGTGGTTAAGTTGTATTTACAACACTTTTCCAGAACAGTTCAACCCAAATATTAGAGTGTGTGCAGCGCATTTTTCGGAGGACTATTTCCTGAAACTGGGAGTAGCCTGCCAGCTATGCTCAAAGGCTGTTTCTAAGAAGTGGGGCAATTCCAACGTTGCAAGGACAGTCTGGCACTTCTGACTCACAGCCTGTAAGTATGTTTTCATATTTAAAGAATTTACCACTGACGATTCAAACGCATTCAGACCTTTAAAAAATGCATCTTGGGACCCTTGCATTTTAGTCAAATCACTTAATCTGGATTTTTTTTTTAATGTGAGAACCCTCTAATAAACACATCCAAAAACATCTACAATAATTATGCAGAGTTTCCTTAAAGGAATAGTTCACCAAAAATGAAAATTATCATTTACTCACCCTCATGTCATTCCAAACCCATATGACTTACTTTCTTTTGTGAACACACAAAAGAAGACATTTCAAAAGTCAGTTGGGTCTAAACAACAAGGGACCCTACAGATTTCCATTGTATGTACAAAGTAAAAAAAAAAAACACTTAGACATTTTCAGAATAATTTATTTTGTGTTCTGAAAAAGAAAGTAAGTCATACAAGTTTGGAATGACACGAGGGTGAATAAATGATGATAGAACTTTCATTTTGGGTAAACCATCTCGTTCAGGCTGATTTATCAAAAAAAAAATTATTAAAAAAAGGAAAAGAAAAATGTAGCTTTTCTGCATGTAATGGAAGCATGCGCCTGGAGGCAATTAGGTCTTCTCAGCCTCCCAGACATACATTGAGTCCTTGAGGAGGGAAAAAATCTGCCTTGCAAGCTCCCCATCTGATCTCAGGACTTTGTGTTTGTACTTCGTTACAGTGGCTGATACAAGATTAGATAGACTATGGCATATCGCAGACGTGCATCTTGATGGCTCTGCAGAGTGCACTTTCCAATTCCAGAGATGACCTTCTGAAAGAGCAGAGCGAAACGAAAGTGAGAGAGGGAGAAAGCGGGGGGAGTTTCAGGAAGGGCACGGGAAGCTGATACCAACTCTCCGATTATAATCACAGAAATCGGCATCCTGGCTGCCTAAGACGATCCTTAATGAAAAGAGATATTCACAGTGTAGCCAGCGGTAAATGCTTATTATCTTAGATGTTCTACCGATCGTCTGGTTAATTCACCTTTGCTGAATGGGCAGGGGGGTGGTTGAGGGGGTGTGAACTAATTACAAAGCATTGATGGCTTTGATTGAATCTGTTTGAGATGACTGACTCAGCAATGGGATTTCAATACACCTCGTCCCAGGGTGAGCATTGCAAATCAATGTACCTTAGTAAGCGTTTTGCTACTATGACTCAAAACATACAAGAGTTAATTCAAGAAATGAGTCTAAGAAATGATTAAAATATGAGCGCGCACTACGGGGATCTACAGGTCCATGATCATTTAAGCTATAAAGCTGCTGTGATTTGAGCTCTGAGCACTTATATGAGGAGCTATAGTACAGAAAGCAAATCATTTCGGCTGCAGAAGACCTATTATGTAAGCTAAAAATAGATTAGGAATCTGAACACTAATAATCTGAGCTAAAAACCTATGGTATAAGATATTAAGCTATTTTAACATAAAAATGCAGACTGCATATCTCACCCTCTTCAAAACAAACTCTCCAATATCCATCGCTCTCAGGACGTGTAGCTGTCAATCTGTGTTCACCGCTGATCAATCTAGGGAATTGCAACAGTATCATTTCTAACAGCAGAGATCAATGAGTCACAATGAGTCTTTGCTTGACAGGCCAAGGAGACTATGTTTACATATTGGATGGGATATGCTGATTCATAGAGGGACCTTTTTATTTAAGTACATGTTGAGAGTAAATGCAACAGTGAGTAATAAGAAGTCCATGGACATTGTGAACTATTGTAAACGAGTCAGAATTAACTGTGCAGAAACCTATGCAAATCGCATCACATATTATACTCTGTTCCCAGTTGCCACAAGTGAAAAAAACACTTAATTACCACTAAAGGTTTCCAAAAATTTTATAACTTTCAGGGTTTGTTGCAATCAGCTGCAGATTTCTTTATCAGCCAGCTTTTACCAGACGACGTTATGCTGGTAATAAACTCAAAATCAACAGACTAAACCACCACAACTCATCCTGAATTACTTTTTTCAGCAGTCTTATCACTCATCAGAAGATTACTGTCTCAAATTTATTGGATTTGTCTTACCTACTCCTATAACATGAAGTATAAGGATATGTAATCTATAGAGGTTCTGTAATATGAGCTATACAGCTTTCGAAGTCAACATGAAACTTGCAACCCATTTTACTTCTGCAATCTGACCAAATTCAAGTGAAACAGGATAATCAATGCCAGAATAAAACTGTCAACCAAAAAGTTTGAGGCATTATCGTTTCGTTTTTAATGCATTAATGCATAATATTTTTACACTGATACATGTAAAAATCTTTAAAGCTAAATTATTTTAAATTGTAATAATATTTAAAATTTTTAAGGTTTTTACTTTATTTTTGAACAAATGAATGCAGCCTTGATGAGCATAAGAGAATTTTTTCCAAAAACATTCGAAAACTTACCAACATTTGAACAATAGTTTACAGTATATTGCCAAACATTTATGAATATTTTGGTCTTTGAAACAGTTGAATCTTGTGCAATACATGCTTCAGGTCTTATTGTGCAAGCAGATAGGGTCAAAATTGATTTCATGTTTACTTTAAATGCTTCACTGCTGGGACATAAAAAACAGGCCGTGAAGTATGAAGGGCAGCTGGAGTCCCATCTTTATCTTAACTATCTCCTTTTATGCTTTAGTCTTTTATCTCTCTTCTTTAATGGTCAGAGTCCAACACACAGGTGTACACAGACATAAAGATCATTTGTGGATGTCAAGCATCCAGCTCAGACTCTTTAACCATTCAAAAGGAAAATAACTTATGCCAGGTACTGCTAAACGTGGAATTAAAACTACTGAATTGTTAATCCTGCCGTTACAATATGCTACTGGAAAAATTGCATTTCTACAGAAGTATATGTGATACTTCAGTAACTCTTGACAGATTAGGGAAAAATATGGATGCGAGGTGTGAGGGTACGTGTGCGTGAGCGAGAAAAGGAAAGACTTCCATAACACATCAGGTTTCAACTCTGTAATGACTGGGAGAGTGAACTGCATTGGACTTGACATCAAGCTGATTTGAAAAGCTTGTCGCTTGTTTGGAAAAAAAAAGCAGCTGCTTGTGAAAACTCATAGGTTTATTTCTGTTCCAGGATTCTCACCTCCGCTTCTTTATCTCCTGTTAATTAGCATCGCTGCTAACAAGAACTCTAGCACATATGCAAACCATGTGCATCTCCCTCCTGTTCTGTGGGGGAGAGAAGACATAATCTCTAATTCTGCAAGCTTTACAGAGAGGAAACTAATTAACTTGGGCAGCCTCTTAAAATCCAACTGGGTTTTCACCCAATGCAGATTATTTTTAATTAATCTGGTATGAAATGAAATGAGCGACCAACAGAGAAACTGGACTTTGTCAATGTTTTGTTTCATAAACATCAGACATAATGCTGACATGCTTTAGCTGCTAAATGCAAGGCATTATGTTCACAGTCTCTGCTGTAAACAAAAGGCAAAATACTGCCTAAAAACTTGTAAGGTGGGAGAGAGAGAGAGACAGAGACTGTCTGTAAATGTGGTGACAGTAAAAGGCCTCTTTAAAATCACTGCTCACCTGATTGGCAGGGTCACTCAGTGCCTGTCTACCCATCACTCACAAGGCACCTCTCACCTCTTTAATATTCCTGACGTCTAACAGGGGCTTTTACTTCCTCCTGTTTGCCTTTTGAGTGTGAGTTGGCAAAATATGAGGCAAACTGTCAGTTTCAGTCTACACGGCACCAAAAAGTCAATACAATTATTGTACCATAACCAATTCATTACTAAAGGTGGCTGATTTAACATTCATATACTATTAAAAAAAATATGATCGATGAGCCAAGACAACATATTTTTCCATTCAAACTTCTTTTTTTTTTCAGTTTAAGTCAGTTTAATATAATTTAAGTTGAAATGACTTGTACAGCCAGTTTGATTAGAATTAAACCTTTAACACAGCAACTGAATTTAAGTTTTCAAGTTAAAGTAGACAGAAAGTATTTATAGTGTAAGTGAGGTTATATAAAATCATACATTCATATCATCCTAAAGACATTTCAAAGTGTAACTAAACATCATTAAATATATAAACATAAGAATTATATCAAATTACTAATAACCAATAGTAACATTTAATTTCAAAGTGTAAATATTATTGTTTAGTTACATTAAATAAGATAAATACATTTAAAATTTAAATAAATACATTATTCATAATTAAAAGACATTGAAGACACAAACTAAGGTTACGCTAATTAAAACATTTAGTTACATTAATTAAAAATACTTAAATTTAACCTATTCAAATTTAATTAAAAATGTATACTGCATACAAAAATATTGATACTGATTATTAAATTGCTTAGTATTGGTAATTAAAGACATTGAAGGCATAAACGAAAGGTTACATTAATTAATAAGAATTAGCTACATTAAATGAATAAATCAATTATTTTAAATTAACTTGAATAAAAAAAAAATAATACAAAATGCATATAAATAATTAATGGAAAAATGACATTAATTCAGAATTTCTCAACAGTGACTCGTCCACCTCTAATTCATCAGAAAAAAACATATTTTTATGCACACAACCATAGCGGATTTTTAATGAAGTCTCTGATTCGTGTGGATTAGTATTTTAAAGGCAATGACCGCATCTTCGGATGATGCTGTTATTATTCCTGTCCCCACTGTTCTTTTCGCAATTTTAATTTCCTTTTTAAATATTCCATTACCAGAACACAAGGTTAAAGGAAAGACAAAACTCAATACGTGCTATCTTCCGTCTTGAACAAAGAGTTACTGACACACTATGAGAGCAAACTGTCTTCTTCAGAATTCTCTATTTATTTTCTCTTCATTTGAGAAATATGGTTTGCTTCCACCTTATATTAAAAAAGTAGTTAAGTGAGTTTGATTATGTATTACTCGCTTTTATTTATTTTAAGATATGTCAAACTCTTTCACCATGTCTGAAAATAATTCCATTAATAACCTAATACGCAACATATGTTGTCTGCCGAAAGTCTGTAAATTGAGATTAGACATACCGCTTGTCTTTTTTTTTTTTTTTTAAAAGTCTGAAAGGATCTGTTTAGCAACAGATTTGCAGCTGCAGATAACTACACATTCTGTTAATGACCCTCAAGTTTGGAAAAGATTACAAAAAACCCTACCAGAACTCATTTTCTAGTATGTGTCAGCACTGACGGACGCCTGGGTTTTGTGAGTGAGAAAGGAGGGTGGACTGAAATTTCAACCACTTTAATCACTGCCACATGCTGTTTCTTTTATTAACACAGCATTGGAAGGAACATTCCTGTTGAGGATTGTCAAGTGCTTGACTGATTCATAACTTTTTTTTTTTTATCTGTCACCTTTTAAAATACTGTGACTGGGAGACACGAGAGTGTGCATAAACACACATTCACATACATACACAATGAGATACCATGTTCAATGTGCGATTTTCAATCTATGGCACAAGGGAAAAAAATAAAACAAGGCAGATATTCAATTAAGATAGAGAACAACGCCAAATCTTCTCGTGCACTGGAGACAATGCTCCATTTGCCTCAGCAGGCTTAAAAAGAGCATGCAGGGAGCACACGGTGCAAGAAACTGACAGCTCAGGAGTGGAAATTTCCAATTATGGATCTGAAGAAACAGAAACACAGAGAATGAAAAGTAAAAGGTACATGAATTCTGTGTGAGGAGCCAGACCTGTGTGCTGCTTGCTTTATGATTTCACTTGAAAGTTTGGACAGAGCTCTCTGAGACAGTGAGGAAAACAAAGAACATTGAAGGTGAGAGCGAACGTGAGAGAAAAGAAGTTGTGCAGGCTGAAAAGTAGTATCTGCTGTACTGCTCTATAGCAATAATAATCCTTAGTTGGCCTGGCCAATTGAGATCAGCTATTCATATGCTACAAATATCACCAGGACTAAAAAAATAAAAACAAACAAAAAAAAATCCTTTATCCCCAAATCAAACTATGTAATTTAAACCTTCCTCAACAAAAAGCATCATTCTATAATAATCTACATATTTTTCTTTAGGTTTCCCACTATTTTCTTTTAACCAACAAATTTCCATGACCATTCATTTGTGATTTTTGTTTAAGAAAATAAAAGAAAAGAACTCCATTAATTTTGAGTAAACCATATGTAAATTAAAAATTAATTATCTTTGTTTAAACTATCCCTTTATATATTCTAGAGCATAAACAAAAAAACACACATTCACTACGGAAACTTACTTTTACCATGACTTTGAACTTTTTCAAGCCTGAAAATTCCCTGATTTTCCATGATCATGGGAATCCTGGTTCTACATGAGACACAATTAGTGGAGTTCAGCATTTCCATGGAACCTCCAAAGTTCTAAAGTTCATAACTAGGAAAAAAAAGTACCACTAGAAACAGAGCAGTTGGCAAAGTGCAGACATAGACTGCACTTACACTATAAATAAAACTAAATTACCTTGATCAATGACAAAGTGACAACCCCTAATTATTTGCACTGAATATCCTAGCCCTTGTGCAATCTTATTGGTTCAGCATAAACTATACATTATTAAACATAAAACACAGTCTCATCGCCTCAGATAGTGTCACGTCACGCAGCAGTTTGAACAGACAAGGTGCTTGCTACTGGATACTTGTTATATCAAGCCTGGTGTAACTAAATACTATAAAACTATAGCACACAGCCACACTCCACTAGACTCAGTTCAACTCAGTTAAACCCAAGTTTCTAAGCAAAGTTTGTCATTTCTACCTGATCTGTTTTGGCACTCAGAGTGTACATTTGTACTGTGGAAGAGCACGGCTACACATCCAACTCCTCCTCTCCATCTCAGCCAAGCATTACATGAAGGCTGATTGACAGCTCTTGGAATTGTATCAAAGACGAGCGCCAAACTAAGTGTGTGTGTGTGTGGAGAGAAAATAAATATAAAAGTGGCTGGCGGCAGAGTGTGCCGAGGAGGCAGTGGCTGGGTATCTTTCACATGCAGTGTGTCACATTCCTTTCCCACGCTATACGCATCTCGGAGAAGAAAATATCAGCTAAAGAGGCAGAAGCCTCTTTGAAAAGGGCCCTTGAAGCCTTTTCACTCAGACCTACAGTGCTTAGAAGCGTCTCATGTATGTTTGTGGCATAAACAAAGGTAAAGAAAGCCTCTCTATCACCTGCCTCACCTTTTCTCACTCATAATTTTATCAGGTGCCAAAACTGTCCCGCAGCTGAAATTAGACTCCCCAAACGGTAAAATGATCTCCAGATGAATTCATTTGCAAACAGCCCAGCAGAGAGCATCTCGCTGTGTAGCGGGGGTGGTGATTTCATGATTTCAGGACGACGGACAGCTCATCTCTCTGTCTTGGCTACAGCAGTTGCTGGGAGGCTAGGCAGAGTGCCAGTCTTCAACTTTTCTTCCTTTACTTGCTTCAATTTCCTTCTAATTTCTTTAAGTACTCCGTGCTACATGCTTTTTTTGCGTAAGCTACACTAAATACGAAATGGCTGAAGAAATTCTACAGGAAAGTGCAGTTTTTTTATTAGATTAGAACTATCCTCGGGCGACATGGGATGGGGGAGGTGGAAGCTGGTCTGGAAGCCCGAGGGAGGAGATGAGATTTTAATGGGCCGTGCGGTCCTGCTCTAAAGAAAGCTCTCTTTAAGACCCGAGCTGACTCAGACATGGCTCTATCCACTGTAGGAGGCACTTCACGAGAGGGGAAAGGCGCTGATCTCAGATCAGGCCTGCTTTGGGACTGCACATGCACTCGTGGCAGCGAGCTGAAAATAAAGACTGCTCCAGGAAGAGTTTAATTACATGAGGTTGCTGCTGGCAGATAATGATGGGCATTGATTGGCTTGTGTGTGGCAGCTGGGAATAAGACTGGAGAGTGTTGACCGGGGTGTCAATTTCATTCACATCAATTAACAAAAGCAATTCTCCCTTTGCACAAGCTCCCACCTTATTGCAGACCTACAAACATTACAAGAACACAAACAGGCATTTATATGTCTACGTCTTTCTCTGTCCATCTCTGTCTCTCTCTCTATATTGGAAAAAGAGATGCTCAGTACTTAAAAGGTTCACTAGAACTTGACTTTCTTCAATGGAAAAGAAAAATGAGTGGTCATGCTGCTGTTTACCATACATTCAATGACCATGTGCTATCAAGTTTCAAAAAGAGCAAAAAAGATTTATTAAAAATAAATGTAATTCATATGACTTGATCACTATATTCTAAGTCTTCTGATGGCACAAGAAAGTGTTGTGTGAGGAACAGACAGAAATTTAAGTCAATATTATTTGTTAAATCAAAGTAAAATATTCATTATAATCTTCTCTGCAGTCGGTTCATTGGGGTCGAACAGAAAAGATCCAACTCAAAAAAAACTATTTATTCATGACATTATTTCTCTCCTGAATGTGTCAAGGACCTGTTTTTTTGTGAGCGTTGACCTACATTTTGGTCTGTTCCTTACACAAAGCTATATTGTGACTTCAGAAAATATTTTATCTCACAGGCCATGCTGAGATTCAGACCAGCAGCATAATTGTGAGTGTGATATTGCTTTTATACAACATTTGGAGCAATTTTGCATTTTAGACACAATATTGTCTACAAAAATAATTCCAATGAAGCCATAACAGAATTTACTATCTCCAAACAGCACACATTACTTGTTGTGTTCCAGTGTGTTGGAATTGAGTGAGAATAATAATACATCTCATATGTGATAATATTTCCATTACTCACTCATACAGACTGTCAATGAAATTTTAAAAGCATACTGGAATACTTCTCTAATTATTCCTGCCAATATTATCTTTATAATATATTTGTTAACGACAGTTAAAATTTTCAACATTAAAAATAAGAAATGTTTCTTAAGGATCAAATCAGCATATTAGAATGATTCGAATACATTTTAAATTGTAATAATATTTAATTTTAAATAAAAAAATTGTAGCCTTGGTGAGCATAAAATACATAATATACAAATTGTACAGACCCTAAAGTTTTGAATTGTATGCTATTTAAAATTCAGCCAGTCACTTGTTTTGGTGATTTTGAACGTATCGGTTGAATGCATGATTCAAATACTTATTCATAAATCGGTGGACCAAAACTAAAAGTGCATATACCTCACCACATCTGTATGAAGTGCATTGAGAACACAGGTGAACACAGTGACTTCAATTCCTTCAGAGAATAAAGCTGTACTTGTGGTCCTCAGGGCTAATGGTAAGACAGTGGTGTCTGTCTGTGCAGAGGGGTGAGACAGCTGTCACTGCCAATCCAAACGCACACGAAGACGAGGTGAGGGCAGGGCAAAGCATGATGGGAGGGAATGGAAGAGAATGCAAAGATCTGTAAAGCTTCACACACACACACACATTCACAGATGTACACAGAAACACACACTTAATGGCCTGAGATGAGAGGGTGAGACCAGGTGCTGTAGAGATCAAGTTAGCTGCAGTAGAACCGTAATTGAAGGTCTAAAGGATGAGGTCAACCTCTATAAATAATACATCAACAGAGGGACATGCAGGCACATACAGTAACACATACAGTTACATTTATACATTGTCTATAATGGTGGTTGCTCATGCAAAAGTCATGTCACTATGCTACTGTAGGATGTAGGAAGATCAGTAAAGCATTGCTATGCAGTGTTTTTAGCACATTACTAGCCAGTAGCTAAGGTGATTTCAGTGGTTGCTAGGAGGTTTATTACAGGCCCAAGTCAACAGAACCCATCCACAAATTTGTATGATACTCTGGTGTTAGGAACTGATAGCATTTGCCAACTAGCCATCCAACAATATCATTTTGAAAGGATGATGAGTTTATCTACATTTTTCTTACTTTTTTAATTTGTTTTGTTTATGTATGCATGTATGTATTCATTCATTCATTCCCCATTAAGTAAAAAAATTCAAAGTAAAAATCTTTGCATTTCTGAAAAACATTTAGTTTCTTACCTAACGGAATTAAAACGATAAATCAAATGCTCACATTACAAAATAATAAATCAATTATCTCAAAATGGCAGCTCAAATGATGAATGAAATGTTAAATGGAATTTAATTTCCTCATTTGATGAAGCATAAATTATAACAAATAGCATGAAACACTATTTGATACTTTTGTCAGTTTAAGCATTTGACTTATGATGTTAGTTTGACTATTTGTTTTGTCTTTTGCTATTTAAGAATTTGAGCATTTCATTCTTCATTCGGGATGTTGATTTTGACATTTGATTTATCATTTAATCATTGAATTATAGTTTTAATTATGATTACGATATATGATTCCCCAAATGCAGAAATACAATTGCACTCGAGCATCTGATTTATCATTTGAGAGGGCGTTTAAATCAGTTTATTTATTATTTGATCATTTATTTGAATTTCGAAAGGAAGAAAGTTTCATACATGTATTATTGTAAACACTTCCTAAAAACACCCCAATTGAACCTATAAACTAGCCTAAATACAGGGATTCTGACATACAAATCAGTCTACTAGTCATTCGGGCAACCCAACAGCTAGTTGTTTTTGAAAATATGTAGTTTTGCACAGTTTTGATTAATGATAAAAATTGACAGTCAATCAGAATCCAAATGACTTTAAAGAGCTTGATCATTTAATGTAGCAGACGATATAACTGCAGCTTGCGATGTTGGTATTCTTGCTGTTAACAGGCATTCAGTCCTATCACAAGTATAGCTAGGTACTGTAAGCACACTGACATGCTGCATTTCCCTGACATGCAAATACAGTATAATCCATGTCCAAACCCAATTAGTGAAGGATAAGTTGACACAGCAATTTACTTAGGGTTAGGGGTTTGTTCAAACACACATAAGCATTAGCGAGCATCACTAATTATATATACAACATGCACCATCATTTCTGTGACATTGTGGCTTAGTGAACATCCTGTTGGTCCATGAAATCCTTGCCAGTATTCTCCAAGCATAAGCTGAACCCCTACATCTTTAAAAACATTGTCCACTGGGGGAATCATAAAGGTGGAGGGGGTGTTTGTTGATAAAATCTGGCCATGATCAAGAGCGTGAAGGTGTGGACTGGATATAGAGTAAATGCTTCTTTTGAAATTGACTCTGACCTCTGGTATACCTACTATGGACTGCTGCACTCCTAGTATGGAACACCAGAGCCTGGATCTTTCTTCATACCTATTATCTACTGTCTGTTTCCCTCTGGAGAACCAGAGAGAAAGAGAGAGAGGAGAAAAAAAAAAAAAGAGAGAGAAAGATGAAACAAATGTACTACTTTATAACTTTTTACAGATGATACCTCTACAGATGAGAGGACAGTACTTGGTGTAAAGTACTTAAGATGGGCTCCACAAGGCCCAGAACTACTATAATTAACAATCTTTCTCTCAGACACACACACACGCACAGTCTCTGCATGTGGCATAGCAGATCTAAGTGTCAGAGATTGTTTTGGTGGCGTGTGGGTTTCAATACGACTCCACTAAATGCCAGGCAGGATCTCTAAAAGAAGTAATAAATCATCATATGGGAGCAGCGTGCCTCAATATGCACACGAAACACTGCCATCTCCCCAGGCGACAGTCACACACACACATACACTTCACACTCTCGCTCACATACAAACCTCTCAGTTTCACCTACATGCACACACACACAGACACACACGAATACAACAATGTGGCATAATAAAAATGATCAAGTGAATTCCAAAGAACATCTCAAGCATATGTTGATCACTCACTGCCTCCGTGCAGGGTAACACATATTCATAACACAAGACATAACCCACTGATACAGAAGGAAACTAATGGGTTTAGTTTCAAGAGGTTTTATGATACACTATAGTCACACCTGGATGCACCTACACATTTAATATTACTATTTTTATATTTCAGAATAATAATAATAAAGTCATTAAAACAAAATGGAAGTATGGGAATTATGTAGTGGCCAAAAAAAGTCACATCAAAAGTCGTATGCACGTATGCATTCAATACTTTTCATGGGAAACAGCATTTATTTTAAATTTATAAATGTCTTTTCTGTTGCTATTGATCAATTGAATGTGTCCTTGCTGAATAAAATAATTAATTTCATTTAAAAAAATACCTTATTGACCCGACTAGTCAGTATTATATTTTATGTATTACAATCACATTCATAAAAGTATTGCAAAAATGTCCAAATACTTTTGAGGCCATTGCATATTCTTATTGTTTACAGAGAACCACACTTGTTTATTGATATCATAAGTTTACTGGCAACGTCACTCCATAGTACAGATTAAACTCTGTCGGATTCAATATCTTAACCAGTGGTGGGAACATCAGGAGGTTCTCCTTCAAAGCAGAGGAAAGAGAGCAGAAGAAGGAGGGTTTTAAACTCTAAACCTCCAGCTAATGAATACATATGATTGTGGGAGGAGACAGAAAAGAGGAACAGGCCTTGGGGAAAATCGCAGATGAAAATGGCTGACAAGGTTCTGCGTGTGCATTGTGCTTTAACATAAAAAAATGAAGACACCCAGTGCTGACAGGAAATTAAACATGTTCCTTCTGGGTGACACGCGCCTGCTCGTCAGAGGATGAGAGAGGGAGAAAGGGAAAAGGGGGAGCATTTTTCACCGAAAGCACCACAATTGGGCCTGTAAAGCACATACATACACGACCAACCCAGACCTGTCAATTATTTCTCTTGCTTCCATGTATAACTGGAGCAACCACAACACTGTGTATTTGTATGTCATAAAGTAAATCATATTCACACAAACGCATGCACTATTGCATCTAAATGCATCTATTTACTTGGATATACGATTTTTAATGTTGACTGAAAGGACAATGAAACACAAGTCACAAATTACTAGCAGAGTTCACATGGGTATTTATTTTATAGACTTTAAGGGTAGGACTTCAGAAGAACATCTAAACAAACCATTATTCATTTCGTCCAACTGGCATACATGAGAACTAAGAGGAATAGTTCAGCCAAAAATTAAATTTTCCTTAAAAACTACTCACCCTCATGTCATCCAAGATGTAGATGAGTTTGTTTCTTCATCTGAACAGATTTGGAGAAATAAACAAATCCATTTTTAAGACGTTTTTAACGTTAACAATTAAGTCCTTTATCCATAATATCTGAATCAGAAAAGAAATGCACAGATCAAGCACCATTTACAAATGATACAGAACCATTATAAACATATGTCAGTGGATTTTGAAGATTATGAAGAAACAAACTCATGTCCATCTTGGACGGCCTGAGGGTGAGTACATTTTCAGCAAATTTTCATTTTTGGGTGAACTATTCCTTTAAGGTCACATCTAATTCAAAAACTCCTAATACAGAGTTTATTTCAACACAAACGAGATGTAAATAGAAAATACTGCACCCCTATAGTAAGGCATGACTGAAAGAAGCAATAGGCAGTAGCCTGTGCTTTAGCAATACTTGATGTGTGTGTGTGTGTATGTGTTTCTTGTCCTCTCTTTCTTCTTCATTCTCACGTCTCAGAGGATGTGGGCTGCAGCGAAAGCCAGCAGCATGTACAGTCAGACGCCTGTCCCTCCCTGGAATTCCCGTCCTGTAGGAATCTCATTATGAACAAATGCTGGCAGATCAGAGACAAAGAGAAAGTAAGCGAGACAGAAAGAGCTCAATGTGAAGAATCTTTCACTGTAAAATCCATAAGAACATGTAAGCTTCAGCCATCTCAGTCCTAAATGAACATTTACTGAACTATCCACAATCCCTTCAGAGACATGTCAGCGTTACACTTCCTGTGTGAGACAATCCAAGCCTTGGTTCTCAACCTCAGAACCCTCTAGTGTAGAGGAACCTGTGGAGCAAAATTACATCTGGAGGTGGTGCAGAGTTCAAAAGATGAGTGTGCTGGTTGTCCAGAGAACGATCACAGCAAACTTTGCAAAAAATGTGACTTCTGGCCACTAAATCTGCATGTATCTACCACATTAAGACAAACAGTTTGCTAATGAGAGACACTGGATTGTGAACATTTTTAAACTCCAGGTTCCCTCACATGCCTTAGTTATGCAATTTATGATATTTACATTTCTGCATTGTTTGAGCTATGAACACCACCAATTGTGCTGTTGAGGAGAAATGCGCAATTGCTTTTCTAAGCAAATAGGCTTGAAAAAAAATAGAAAATGTGATTGTTCAGATTGAGAACAATTTAACAAAGCTTTTAATCATGAAGGTGCTTGGGATCAAGCTTGGAAAAATCAGATTTGATTATTTTTCCCTTTCTGAACAAAACTTCAGAAACTTGGGCCTGTAAGTGGCTACCACACAGTAGTATCCACACAGAACCACTGCAACCACCACCTTTAACACCTTAGCAACTGCATAGCAACACCTTGGCAATCACTCCATCACCCTGGCAGTGCCTTTTGCATGGCTAAGCATCACTCACATTTGCCTCAGGAAATGTAAAAATCTAGTTAGTATTAGCATGCGTCCAATGCCCCATCTTTACACGAGTCAGTGGCAGGAATCAAAGGGTTTTTTTAGCCAGTGAAGCGGCTCTGTGATCAACAGAGTGTTAGCTGTCATAACAGGATTATTGGGAATTCATCTGATGATAAGGAGATTATGCCAAGCTTTGTGTTGCCAGAGAAATCACCCGTAATCCAGCTAAACACACACCCAACTTGGCAACCTATTACACAAACAATGACCTGTTTTACACAATGGCCTCATCCGAACATACAAACAGACAACACGGTTGAGAATAAAATAAAACTAACAATTCCATTAACCGACAGATTTCATTCCCAAACACTAATTGGCCTGTTTAGTCATGGGACCACATTCAATCAAAATCAGTTCAATCAATTATGCTGACACAACAAAGAGCTAGAGGAGTCTAAATTAGAAAAACGACTTCCAAATATTAACAAGAATAGCTTGTTTTCTGAGAAAACGCACCATGTCGGCTTACATATGGAATAAAGCAGCTGAGAGTTCAGAAAGTCGATCATTTGAGATATACAAAGACTTGCCTCCGTCACAGTAAGGACGATCTGTTTAATAACATTTTAATTTAATTAAAAACTATTTTAAATAAAAATTTACAGTTGACAAAATATGTATAAAACATTCCCTTCAGATAAAATGATATGGCAAATGACTAAAAGTAATGAATATGGCATGATGAAATGTTGACCAAATTTAAAGGATATATTTTAAACCAAAAACTAGGACTAAAACAAACAACTCCTTGAAAATTAATACTGAGGTGAGAATGAAAAGCGACATTGCATCTCATGGCGCACAATCAGAAAGCTCAAGCGCATTGTGCGTTTGTGTCGCTGCGTTTTAAAATTATACAGACTAACTTACATTACAAGGCAACAGGTAATTTTTCAGCAAATTACCCTGCTGGCTTTTGCAGGCAGGAGAAAAAAACTGTAATGTTCTTGAAAATACGGTTGTGCACTGCTGTGGCTCGCGGCTAGACTAAATTGAACTGTGTTGTAATTGATGAATTTATTAAAATGACCTGCACGCAAATGCCATTAAGCCCAGGAAACCTATCGCTACACACGGCTGAACATATCTTCACCCGCGTAGGAATGTGCTTTGGAAATATTAATTGGGAGGTGAGAATTAGTTAGGCGATTTAAAAAAATCTCTGTTAACTGCAAAGAGAGTCTGATAAGCCTGTGTTGAGATTAAACTGACCTTTTCTTTCACCAGCTGAAAAAAGTGTTGGCGATAACATGCAGACTTACCGCCCCCTCCTCCTCTGTGTGTGTGTCGGGGTGTATGTACAGACATTAGGCTGAAATAGGTAAGACAGCGAGCATTTTCCCCTCCCTGTATCATAAAGCTATTAAGTTACTATCAGCTCACCAGCAGCCGTTGCTTCCTGTGATACATAGCCACATTTCCCTCACAGCTATGGCTCTGAGCCTTCACTGCACACATCTTATCACACACAGCTTATCTCCAACAGACAGTTAGTAAAGAGCAGAGACTAGCCACAGGTGATCCGGCCTCTGAAATCCTGAGCTCGGGTCTGAATCGCGGCCCCCAAGGCCAGTCCTGTCACGAGTCACGACTTGTGGAGAAGAGATCTGGCCTGAACCGTCAGAGAAAGTCAACTGTCCTCTCTTTTAACTTTGAACCCAGACTCACACGAGGACTCTAAGAAATTGCTAGTTTAGCTCCAGTCAAACTTTAATGAAATTTTCACATCAATGGGGATTTTTCAGAGACTAATGCAATGTAGACAGAAGATTACAAAGCATAAAGGAGGCAACGGAACAAAAGATTGCCAAAACAGTGCATCACTGCCTGCCAAAACAAAAATGCTGCAAGAAAACATTATGAACGAGAAGACAAATTTAATTAGATCTGCATGATACATTTCTTTGCAAAAGGAAATTCAGACGTCTAACTCGACTCTCCCGATTTAATGAATTACTAAATTGAAATGTAGTATTCGTTGGTGTTTTTCCCTAAGACATTAAATACAGACAAATAGAAAATAATAAATAGACTGTTCAAACAGTCTCAGTAGTGTTGCAAGTTTGCTTGACCTAATAACAAAGCATCCTTGATATTGTCCAATGTCAAACATATTAATAAATAAATAAATACAAACAGTACTTATAAAAAATGAGTAGGCATGCATACACTACCATTCAAAATTTAGAGGTCAGTCCATTTTTGTTTTCTTTTTAAAGTTGGTCAAAAGTGAACGTAAGATCATTTACATTCTTACAACAACAACAAAAAATATTTTGAATTTTAAGTTCATCAATGGAGTGTATTGTGGTTTCCACAAAATATTAAGCAGCACAACTTTGTTTAACATTGAGAATAATAAGAAACGTTATTTGAGCTAGAATGATTACAATTTAAAATATATAATAAAAGAAAATGGTTCTTTTAAAATGTATTTTTAACTGCATTTTTGATCAAATAAATGCAGTCAGAGACTTCTTTCAAAAACGTATATGTGACCCTAGACCACAAAACCTGTCATCAGTAGCACCGGTATATTTGTAGCAATAGCCAAAAATACATTGTATGGGTCAAAATTATCGAATTTTATTTTATGCAAAAAATCATTAGGATATTAAGTAAAGATCATGTTCAATGAAGATATTTTGTAAATCTCTTACTGTAAATATATAAAAACTTAATTTTTGATTGGTAATATGCATTGCTATATTGGTAATATGCATTGGGACAACTTTAGATTGAACTTTAGAACTTAGATTTTTTTGCGTCCTCAGATTCCAGATTTTCATATGATGTATAAATTTCAATTTAAAAAAAATTACCCTTCTGACTGATTTTGTGGTCCAGGGTCACATATACTTATGTGAAGGTTAGAAACCACCCTGTACACGGTTAACCACATTCAAGGTAGGCAGAATAGATTTTGTGATTAAATGAAGCCAAATTAGAGTTTTTTTGTCAAAGTTCAAAGAAATATGTGTGGTGCATATCTAAAAGTACCCAAATCTAAAAACCCCATACCAGCAGTGACATATGGTGGGTGCAACATCATGCTGATTGAAAAATCAAATAAATTAGGCATCTTATTAAATTCAAGTTTGGAAAGGCTCAGGAACACTCAAGATGAAAAACATACACTAGTTAAATTTGGCAGGAAACACTATGAGATCCAAACACCTTCTTTATCTTTGGTTTCATGTGTAAATGAATGTGATCACAGCCTCGCATGCTGCTTAATACACTAATACTTGTTGCCTTTGGGGTTTAACACTGACCTTGTGGCACACTTAGTTTGGGAGGGATTTTTAAAGCATGCTGGTGGCAAAAAAAAATCACTAGAGGTAAAAAAAAAAAAAAAAAAGAAAAAGGGAGAGAGAGAAAAAGGAAACAGAATGAGAGAGAAGACATATGAACAGCTGTAACAAATATACTGTATATGTGGGGAGACAGAGGTAAAAAGACAGGCTGAGTGTAAAGAAATAAGAGAGAGAAAAAGAGTGAATGACAGAGAGAGAGAGAATACCGTTGTTGAGGTGAAAGGGGAGGGCTGCAGCACAGGGCTGATTTATTTTGTGTGTATCTGTAAAGAAGCTTCCATCTGGCACGGCACAAAACCATCAACACTGTAATTAAAATGCAATTACCACCTCTCTGCTCCCCCAGCCACACTGTAATCCCAGAGAATTCATTCCATCTGTGTCACACATATACACACAGACACACGGCCATCATTTTCCCTGCATCCCTCTCTTCTGTGAGTCCATCTCTTTTAACAAGCTTATGGACTCCAGAGCATCTACGGATGGGCTGTAGTCGCCATAAAAAGAACATAGACTTCACGATCGCTGCTTAACAAGAGCACATCCTCAGGCAGAGCTCTGTCACTCAGCGAGGGATGAGATGTTATTGCTGCTGTCTTCAAATTTCCAACTCAATGAAAAGCAGCTCATGCACTGGACATCATCTACAGGATATGAGCTACATTCACACTGTGTGAAACAGAGTGTCCATACAGATGCACCACTTAGTGCAAAACTCAACCATAAGAACAGGCTGCTTTCTGGCCAGCTAAAGGGTCATTTCTGCCTTTTCACTACATCTTACAATCAGTATTGTTGTGCACTGCGTGCTCTTGTTGTCCAAGATAAGCATGTTTATGAATCTAATCATGAAGTTGCATTATAGCTTTTAAAATTATTATTATTATTATTGTTGTTGTTATATTTGGGGGGGGGGGGGGGTAACAAAAAAGGTGAAAATATAATAAAATAAATAATAGTCTACCTTGTAACTTTTTTCTTACAAGTATGATAATGATGGATTATTATTATTATTTTTATAGATTAAAATTTGCATTAAATGAAAAAGTGCTTTATCAAAAATAAAGTTAATCTAAAAATGAAATTTTTCCATTTGCAATATGCAATAAATTCAAAAGGTTTTTCATTTGCAATAGCTTATATTATATATATTAAATATCTGCAACTTCATGGATTACATGGGCAAGGTTAGGGAAAAGATTTGTGGTATGGTTAGGTTTAAGGGTGGGTTAAGGTGTAAGGGATGGGTCAATAGTTTAATTATATATGAAGAGTTTATTTGCAAAAACAGATAACTATATAACTATTATGTTTTATTGTGTTAGTCAGCTGTATTGTTTAGTTACTTTTAAACCTAATCAAAATAACCCAACTGCTGTTTGATTGAGATTAATTGGAATGCACAATCAAAAAACATGATTTTTGAAAACTGTGAAGTTATCGGTTTTTGCAAATAAACTCTTCATATGTAATTACATTAATGAATTACAGATATAATTGCAAGCAGGTATTTCTAAAAATATAAGTGCAATGTAAAAACATGTATGCTCACAATAAGTGCATTGTATCAAATGACTAATTTAAATTAAGTACATAGCAGTTAAGACCATTTTTACTCTGTCTAGATATAGATAAAACACAAAGATTTGGCACATATGCTCCGGATGCATCAGTGATTTCATCCCCACACTCTTTCTACAAATAATGTCCTCTCTTTGAAAGCTTCTTCTCTACTAACCACAACTGGCCAAACATAAAAATAGCATTTTAAAAATAATCTGTATGAAAAGTATTGATCCCTAAAATCCATCTGTTTTCAGTAGAATCAAATATCACCTGTCCCTATCTTGAAGTCTCTGTCCTTGAAAAAGTAAAGTTCATAGGAATCAAGAAAAACACTTTGTTTCAGAGCGCTGCAGAAATTAATGAGGTGAAACATTTGCCAGACTTGAGATTAAATGTCCAAAGAAAGCAAAACAGCCTTGCAGGTTTGTGTCTGAACAGTATCTGTAGCCTTCAGTGTGCGTGTGCATATGTGTGTGTGTGTGTGTATAGATCTATTGTTGTATAGAATAGAGGGGAGTATTGAGCTGTCCCTTCTGATATAAAAGCTTAATTACTTCTGACTAAATCTGTAATTAAAATATATCCCAGCAGCAGCCCTACCTGTCGGAGAGAGAGAGAGAAATCACTGATAAATCACGCGCACACACAGTCTCTGAGTGCAGACGGGGGAATGGGAGAGAGATTAGAGAAGAGGAGAAAGAGAACATGAGGGAGAGGAAGAGACAAAGAGGAGATAAAGATAGAAAGAACTAGTTTCTGTAGGGATGAGGAGTTAGAAGGTCAACTGAGAGAAGAGAGAACTTATGAAGTATGGCAGCAGACACAGAGAGACTTTTTACCATGCAGATGTTTACAAAACACTAATTTCATGTAAATCATGTAAAATGCAAATATGTGTGTGTTTCTAGATCACACTTCTAAATCTGTGTGTAAATGAATGCACAATCATTTTAATTAATTAAAACTAGTATGTGTAAAATAAAGTCATAATTATAACAGAAATAATATAATTAAATTATATTATAATTATATATTTAAATGAGAAAATCTATCTGAGCAGCACTGGCAAATGACATATGTGATTTGAAAAATCTGAGACCATAAATGCTACAAATATGTGTTTTAATGATTTCACAAATTATACAAGTTTTATCCGAAATGCTGAATTTTAAATATACACTAAACTCCATTTAACTCACTTGACAGCTTTTTTTTGTTATTGTTGTTTTAATTGTAACATGGTCTCAGGCATTTGTATCGTACACAATAAGAACAGGTTAGGAGGAAGATGCAATGTGTCTAACAAAACAGACATACTGTGGAGGCGTAGAGGAATTTCCACCGAATGGAATGGGGAATGAGAAACGGCAGCACACTGAAGCCACTGGGTTTAAGTACAATTGTTGTTGCCAAAAAACAGAAAGAAACAACATTATGGGAAATGGCTTTGCTACCGTAAGTGCCTGGTGGAATGACTTCTGCCTCACTGCGGACAGCAATGAATTTCAGCAACTTCCTTCAAACCATTCCATCAGGGCTAAGGCGATATTCTGGCCCCAAATCTGTTCCTCCTCCCCTATTGCGCATATGATTAGCGGTCTGAAATCGATGCTCTAAATCTTCACAGCCAGATCCGACGCTAACACTATGTGAGAAATGAAAATTTTAAAAGAGAGAACTCTGTTAGGTGGAAAGTACGGTGAGCATAGAAGAACTGACAACGTGTTGATCTCACGGTAATTTGTGTGAAGGCAAAGTCGTACGCAGCTGTCAGCATGGCGGTGGCAGAACCACACCACAACACTGTTAATTATAAGTGGGAAAACTATCAGGTTACCCAGCTCAGGGAGCCCACGCTGCTAGATGCTCTAATTCTGCTCTGTATTCAACACAATCCTGCAGTCTATTCATAAATGTTTGAAATCTGGAATAAGACTTGGAACACTCCAGGAAAGAAAGACAACTGCAATGAATTCTTCGACAGTCCCTAATTTGACCTCCAGCAATGACTGGCGTCTTTTCAGGGAGTTTGTTGTGGCGGAGCCTGGAGTGCTGATGAAATGGCTCGTATTCCCTGTAGTGGCGAGAGGCTTCGTTTAAACTGGAGAGTTTGAAAGAATGATGAAAAATTTGTAAAAATCAGAGAACTTCCAAACTGGCTGTCAAATAATGCACACAGATTAAAAGAATTTTTTATTATTATTTCGATTGGATGCCTCGTGAATAGAGAAAAGCTTCAACAGGAAAATCCCTCTTGACTTTGGCCAATTTCAGAGTGACAATAGCACACTTGAGGCTTGGACTGATTAGCCTGTTGATTAGAGTGAACAGGGTGCTGTTACATT
The DNA here is from genome assembly GCF_936440315.1 of Barbus barbus. Classification (NCBI taxonomy): domain Eukaryota; kingdom Metazoa; phylum Chordata; class Actinopteri; order Cypriniformes; family Cyprinidae; genus Barbus; species Barbus barbus. The sequence goes on along the minus strand of NC_136756.1, from coordinate 22,567,916 downwards.
CCGTCTCATTCACTGATAGCATAATGACAGAGCCCAGAGTTACTCCAACAGGAACACCAACGCATCTGTAAACTCGGAGGGAAACCTAACAACACAGACCCATCCAAAGATGTCTGCAATAAAATGCTATATGTAAAACAGACTCAATATACATATTTGGTATAGTGGTACATGTTCTGAACTTAGTTCACATCGTCAAACGTTTTTTTGGCACTTTACTTAAAGGTCCCCTGAAGTGCCTTGAAACACACAGCGTTATTCTATGTAGTGACATGATTTCAACTGAAACAGGAAGACGGCAGGACATATCGAGCAGCCGCGACCCCCTTTTTTTAAAATAGCCAATAGGATTTTGTTTATATCTGCTTAGGCCAGAGCTATTGAGCTCAGTAAAGCCGCATTTGACAGCCACAGTCTAATAGATTACCCCCTATATTCAATATGAAACTCTTACTAAAACAAAATAGTGATCGTAATCATGCCGAGGCTGTGTAGTTTTAAGTGTTTAATATAAGCCGACTCGTGCATATGATTGCTCCGTGCAATCGTGTCTCTGGACCGGAGCCAAAGTCCGGATCAGACTGTGCGCGCTGCTGAGGTTCGCGTGACAACGTGAAACCAGACCTCATTTGCCCCAATCGAAAGCATATTTACACTGTCTGAATTGTTCCCTATCGCCTACATCGTGCACTATGTGTCATTCACCGTACAGAAAATATAACACTGTGAACAAGTGACCAATCTCAGCTGCAGATTCAGAGTCTATTTATAGTGTAGGAGAGCATTTGATTGGTCAGAAGATTTGATGAGAAGCTGAAGTATGAGGTAATGTCAAAAAAATCATTGATCCGTTTTGGCCGAAGTGATGAACTGAAGCTTTGAATGCTTATAACTTCTAAAAGCGAATTTTGTCACCGTTTTGGAGCACACTGCCTTATAGATAACCTTAAGACTAACATATTGAAACTAACACTAACACTTTTTGATTTGATTAAATTTTGATTTTACGGGGACTTTAACTTTAAATATCAACACTTGTGCAACTCATGGATGGATAGACAGTCAGTTGGACAGATAGTTGACAAAAATGTGAAAAAAGTGGACAGAATGACATAGATAAAATGACAGACAGAGAGTTAAAAGGACAGGCAAACAGACAGATATTTAGAAAGAATGACAAAGACTGACAGATAAAATGATAGACAGACACACACACACACACAGGTAGTAAAATTAAATGACAGAGAGATAGAATTACAGACAAACAGAATGAAAGTCATAGTTAGTATGACAGGTAAACATAGTTAGACAAATACCAGTGTGACAGAAAGAGAGAGACATAAAATGACAGATTGACAGATAATGACAGACAGACAGACACACAAATGACAAACCGATAAAAAGGAAGACAGACAGAGTGACAGAGACAAACAGACAGATGTAATAACAGACAAACAAGTGGGATATTGACAGACAAACAGACAGTTAGATATTGACAGACTGAAAGACAGACATATAGTCACAGACCGACTGACTGACAGAGACATACAGACATAATAACAGACAGAGACAGACAGATATAATGACAGACAGACAGACAGATGTAATGACAGACATTCAAGATAGATATTGATAGACAGACATATAGATAAACAGATGGACAAAAGGACAGATAGATAAAAAGGTAATTTGATTGTGAAACGCTCACACTGCAGGTCAACAGTGTCACAAGCAGAAATTTTAACTTCAAGTCAAGGTCATGGGCAAATGACAGCTCAGTCATGCTCACCACAGCTGGTCTAATGAAAAACATCCCCCGCAAGTGCATAAAACATACCATATGCTTATTGCACAGAGAAGTGTAATAAATGGGGCTACCATCCTCCGAGGCTCCACCTCGACTGCCGCATAATTCTGACCTGATTAAGTGACTGACAGTAAGAGTGGTGACGATGAGGAGATGGAAATGGATTGAGCCCGGTGCCTGGAGTCACTGATCCATCTCAGGTAGAACTCCAGCCAGCGCTTCCCCCGAATCATCAATCACCTCGAGTGTTCCTCTGTCCCAGATTAAAAGGCCTGTCTGCCACATCCTCAGGCCAGAGCCTTCATCACAGCACAGGCTCGGCGGATGGACGGCACGAGCCGTCTTGTGGAGGAGCCTACGCTATAAGATTGGAGTATAAATGGATCAGTAAAACCATCACCTTTGTCATCTAAACTGCAGGTAGTGAAATGGATTTTTTTATGTACTTTGTTTAAAACTATTGAATGTATTATTGGTGAATGATTACTCATGATGAAATATCTAAAGTATTAGCATTTTCATTTCAACATATGTTTCACAGCACGCTCATATTTTGCTAATGTGATTCTGTTGAGTCCGTTTATGCTCGTGAGAATCTGTTGTAAGAAGTTTTTGGTTGAGTCGAGTGAGGATGGTCTGCATTGCCTAAGTGAAGACACAGCCTGGACCATTGATTTGTTTACTAATAGTGAATGGATGCAGCAGACTGGCTCTTGGCTCTCTGGCTGGCCGGCTTATTGAATAATCAATATCATTTTTGTTCTTTTCGGGCTATAAAGACACTGCTGATTCTGATCTGCTGGACACATAAGACAGGAGAAAGCTGAACCTTTTAGCAAAATCCCCAGCTTCTGGGAAGGCAGACAGACTGAAAATGATAGCCACAAAAGATTCTGGGGTTGTTTACAAGGTGAAGTATTGAATAAGACTTAATGCCCTTCAAATGAAACTTTGTTGCCTCTGAGAGAACAATTGTAGGAATTTTATGAGAATCACATATAAAATGAAAAAACAAAACAAGAAACTTGCTTTGCAGGAAATCCCAAGCATACAAATGGAATACAGATGGAAAAAGCAAGTCTGAGTATTATCACTCAGGTTTCTATTTGATCGTGGCCTATTGCACCCTGTGTACACCATAAGCAAGGAACAAAACTAGATCGCTCCCATAAAGATCAACAAAGCGGTCTACACGACAACTATGTAAGAGGATTTTTTTTTGCATTTGATGAGACAGACTAGGTACAGTGAAACAAAGACAATAAATTGACAACATGCCTTCGTATTTGCCCTGTCTTCACTGGCTGCATGCAAAAGGAGCGCCACCAGTGTACTCCAATTCATATAAAAATGAGCCAGTTTGAGAATTAATGAATCAAATGAACCAGAGGCAAAGCCAATAGAGTTCCGAAATTCTGACAGTCCGAGTCATGGCAAAAAATAATGTTCAAAAAAAAAAAATGTTTTATAAATGTTGTGTTCTAAATGACTGTATTATGCAGAATTATTTATTTAGAAGAATGTTGGTAACTGAACAGTTTGATGACTTTAAGATACTTTAATTATTATATTTAATATGTTATATTTGGCTTCCAGTTACATTTAGGATTGATTTTAAAGTACTTTTACTCGTTTATAAATCACTCAACAGCCTAGGACCTAACTACATTGCTGATATGCTCACTGAATATAAACCTAACAGGCCACTCAGATCATTAGGATAGAGTCAGTTAGAAATACCAAGGGTTCACACAAAACAAGGGGAGTCAGCTTTTAGCTATTATGCTGCCCACAGTTGGAACCAGCTTCCAGAAGAGATCAGATGTGCTAAAACATTAACAACATTTAAATCCAGACTCAAAACTCATCTGTTTAGCTGTGCATTTGTTGAATGAGCACTGTGCTGCATCTGAACTAATTGCAATGTATTTTATGTATAATCATTTTCTACTCTTAACTGTTTAAAATACATTTTAATTCAATTGTTATATAATTTCCTTGTTTTTATTGCTGTGATCATTTTTTTTTTATTCCTTGTTTTTATTGTTGTGATTAAAATTTCACTTCTTTTTATGTAAAGCACTTTGAGTTACCACGGTGTATGAAATGTGCTATATAAATAAACTAGCCTTGCCTTGCCTTTAAGAAATGTGTCAGTGTTTTGTTTTGTTTTGTTTTGTTTCAAACAATTTACAAATGAAAGTCAGTCATATAGTTTTGAAACAACATGAGGGTGAGTAAATGATTACAGAATTTCATTTTTGGGTCATACTTTCTACTATGCCAGCTTAATATGAAGAAACAACTACAGTATAAGCATAATAGGGCAAGGAGTGTGAAAAAAATCTGTAGAAAAACACTGATAATGCAGATAGCTAAGTGTAATTCTACCTTTGAAGTTTTATAAGTCAAAGGTTCATAAGCATCTGCATACTGAACGAATGAGTACTTTCTCATCTGTTCCGGTAAGAAGAGGAGAGTGTGTAGTGCAGATGGAGTGATAGAGACATTGATCTAATTGAGTCTGACTTCCCACCACCACCCACCACCACTGTCCATCTGTACAACACCCCAGCCATGAGCACACACGCTCTCTCCTGCGCTCTCTTTCCCTCTTTAAAAATCTCCTATCCAGTCACCCCTGTCTGTGCCACAACATCTGGACAAGTTTCAGGCAGACCGAACCTGATGCCAACCTGCCTAATAGCCTATGGAGTCAATTATAAAAGAGAAAATGTTGCAGCCTAATTGTTAATGGCACCATCTGGATAATGGCACTTTTCAGGGAGAAGACTCCTTACCTGGTCATCGGGGATTTTCCATTCCAACGGCCTCCAAAAGCAATGGAGGAAAACCAAAGGAGAAACTGTTTTTCATACCTAATGAAGTTCCCTTTTAACAGTGCTCGTTGTGCACGATATAGTGCATTTTTGTGTGTGTGTGTGTGTGTGTGTGTGTGTGTTCGTTCTTCGGTAGCAACAAAGTGTTTCTCAATCTTCATTTCGATGTGAAAGCAACTGGGGGCAGTCAACAAATTAAATGCCGCATTCTATCTAATGGCTTATAACAAATGTTCTCCAGAGCAGTGTCTTTTCAAATATTATTTTCTCTTTCCTTTTTTGTCATAAGATGTGGTTCAAATGTGCCAGAGGGAAAACACCTGTGTCATAACTATTAATTATAGCAGCACCTTCACAAACCAATGTAAGCTTTTAAGGTGTATTTTGTGTGTTGAATTAATTTTACTTACAATGAAGTACCACAGTTATGATAATATCACGGTATATTGACAGAGGCCCCAAAAAAGCATTTGAAGAAATATAACATGGACACTTTTCACTGAAATATTTCACTAAATGAAGTTTCAAAATATTAAATAATAAATATATTGCTAGAAACTATAGAAGCTATAGAAACTTTTTGGGAGCACTATACATCATGTTTTTGAATAATTACTGTATTCACTTTGACAAAATGACCACCATCTCTTATGTCATCACAGTCTGTTCCTTAAATTGGCAACTCTTTTCAAAAGACAAGTCTCTTCTTGTAAAAGCACATCACGGGTTCTCATTGAAGGGAGCAGGCATGGAATCCTGCATGGAATGAAGCACTGGAATTCCCTGGAAGCACGCGTCACAACTCATAGACCAGGATGCTGGGATGTCAGGCCCTCCGGTAACTGGCAACACAATAGAGGACACCACCACTAAAGTACCTAGAGCCAAACCTTTTCTGAACCTCCCGAACCACAAACCATTTCAGTTACTGCACTTCTTCTAACTGGACACTGAATATTTTATGTTTATTTTATTTAATGAAAAAGTGCACACTCAAAGGAGGACAATTTAAAAATGATCTTAATAAGAGTCTCAAACAAATTGAAAAACATTTGGGGATTTTATTTATTTATTTATTGTTATATTTTTTATGTTTTGTATTTGTATTTCGTGTAGTCCACTCATTTTAGGTTTTTTGGACGTTTTGTTCTCTGGATATTTGGCACCGGTGTTGTTTATTTAAAATTAATACCTCACCAAGGCCTGATGCCAAACCAACTGTGTCAGTCTTCACTCACCCCAGCACATTATATACCATGACAGAAAACTCTTAAGTTATGAAATTATTAATTCTCATTACCGATACCATAGTATCACCAAAACAATGGCTTGTTTCTTCTATTTAAATGTACAGAGGATGCTAAGCTCACTTCACCTCTCTCTTTCTACTGCTGCTCTAAGGAGCAAAAACATAATTTTCTCAGTACAGGTCATGCTTAAACAAATGTGATTGGACAAACAATGTGTGTTTGTATGCGTGTATGATTTGAGCTATCTATCCAGACCAGCCAAAAACAACAGAGTGTGAAGGAGATGACGACAGTAGAGAGAGAGACAATATTACATAGAACCAGACAGGTATAGCATCCTAAAAGGAGGAAATGGCAGGACGGGAGGAAAGGAGAGGAAGAGGAGGAGGGGGTAGATTGAAAAACACATTTACTTAGCGTTTGGCACACGTCTCACAAATTCAGCACAGCATGAAGGACAATTTGCAGCTGAGAAAGGCAGCACTCCATATGAAGGACACTGGCATGAGAAAGAAAGGGAATGTTAGTGTGTGTGTGTGTGTGTGTGTGCTGGAGAAGCCTAATGAGATAATTCCACCTCCATCGAAAGTTCTCAAACTCAAAACATGAGCCCTCAGATTCTCTCCATTCTTACATAACAGCAGCAATCTGTACAGTTACTGCCGTGGCCAGTTCATAAACAGGCTACCACATATGTATGAGTTTTCCACTTGTGTTTGAGCAGAATTCCCCCTTCACCAAACAAGCCGTCCCATTATAGGAGATCAAACACAAACTAAAACCTATTCCCACTGCAGCAGCGGAGCCGGCGTCGAGTCTCGCTCGTGAAACGCACACTCGCACACCCCGCTCTAATTGAAACAGTAGCATTGGCAGTGAGCTGTCAGCCATGAGCTGAAACAAATGTGCGTTTGATTTGTTATGGTTTGTAAAGGAAGGGGTTAAAGAGAAAAAGCAGGTGCACTAACGGCCGGCTGACAAATGGCGAGTGAGCTATATGAACCATGAAATGAACAATCAGGGAATAGAAGGCAGCAGGCCTTTCAGCACCATGGTCAGCAACAAAGTGCCTGCAACAGCTCGCTGCCTGAGCGATGGTATTCATGAGGACAGAAAGAGTAAAAGAGAGAGAGAATGGGGAGCGATAGAGAGAGGATCCTTCTGCAGAGAGATTACAGGATGTATTTGGATTTCAAAACAATGATTGGAAGAAAGTATCCCATCACAAAAGTAATCATAAAGAGTAAACATCCTCATCCTGACAGGCCAATGGGCACAAAGTGGTTTCAGACTCCGCCTCCAGCATCTCCTGATGTTTCTCACATCCTCATGCATTTTACTCAATATATAGTCTGATATAGTCAAGTTTAGTTTTATATAGCTATTATGTGGTCTACAACTGTAGAAATATTAAAATTATGTAGATATATTAAAATAATTTTAAATTATGTGCAGTTCAATGATGGAACAAAATCACATTTACCAGTGAAAACCAAGATATTTGAAGTCGGATGGGGCATGTAAACATCAAAGTTGTTAACAAAGAAGTTATTACAAAGTAAGTCATTTCAAATTTTTCATAATCCATTTAACTGACATTCATTAACAGCTTCGTCTCTATAAAAACAGTTAAAACTCAGTGTGTGCCGATTAAATTTTGTCTCCTGCAAATTATCATGAAAAAGCATGATATGTTAGTGAGCGATCACACATCCATACTTTTAAGGTGCTTTTATGAACATGATTTAGAGCTTTGGTCCAGTATAAGGTCCTTAACATTAAAAAAGCCATTTAAAAGCATAAAGAAAGAAGCTGCCCTCACATATACCCTGAGTCTTAAACACACAGGCACAGGTTAATACAAGTTATATCACCTATGACAGCTATATGTTCAAGCACACACACACAAATAAACATACGCCTCCACATGCACGCTCCATCACATTCTCACAATCTCTGTGAGAGAAATTACAGCCATTTCCTTATAACAAGGTGACCTGCAGTTACTAAGCCATGAAATTCACTTAGGTGTGCTGTCTGTGGCACAGTTTGAATTAATGGTAATAAGTTATGATGGTTTGACCACTTCCATTATGTCCTAAAGCTTAGCTCTGCATTACGTCCTCTTGAGACAAAAAACTAGTCTTTTTCCTATCTGTGCAAATAGTATTGCTAGCTGACTGTCTTTCAATTTCATTTCAAATTCGGTTACATAAACTGTTTTTTCTTTTTATTATGTGAAGACAATATCAGCCTGCATCTGAAGTGACTTCCTACATTCTTCTGTATGCATTCAATGTAATAAAAGTCTCTTGAAAAAGAACATATAAATAAATAAACAAGCAAAAATAGGCAACTCGCACTGCTAAGAATGAGTACAGCCTAATATGGGTTATCGTGTACCCTGTTGCTCAATAACCAGACCCGAAATGGAGGCCAAACAGTGCTCATTTCTTTGCTATTTTTCCATTTGTGATTCCCCTACTTTATATATAATGAACTCCGATCAGGAAAACAGCGATAATCCTAACCCCCTCTCCAAACGCCAACATAAAACTTTAACATTGTTTTTTCTGACATACTCAATGATGTTGTTACAATATTTTTCAGATTTAAACTTACTCTACTGTGAACTTATCTAAAATAGATGAGGTTGTCAAAATTGCAAGGAACATCAATAAGAATAAGTTTACAAATTACAAACCAAATCAGTAGATTTGCATCATATTCTATTGCCTTCCTGCAAAAGTGTGTTCATGAAATTAGCATATTAAATATTCATACACACATTTATTTACGAGCTAGCTATCATTTCCAGTTATTACCTATAATTAAAAACCTAACTGTTTTGTAAAGAATCTGCATTGTTTCTAGAACATATGAACACACAGGTATTTTTTATGTGGTGGAGCCAATTTTGGACATAAGGAAACTTCTGAACTATTGTCCTGGGCTGACAGAAAAGATCCTTACTGCTAAATTTTTAAAATCTTTTTAAAACATTATGAAAAGAAGGAGCGTGGTTCTAAAACTTCACCCAGAAATGACAAAATGGTGTCATTGTAATGGGGGTGTAATTAAAAACGGCCTCTCATCAAACTGCAGAGCAGATGAACATTCTTTGTCTTCCTCTCGATGAATGTGTGAATACAGAGAGTATGAAATCATTCTTAATTACACATTTGTCACAAGAGAAGCATTCAGTCTCTCTGTGTGTTTTAATGGCACCTTCTTTGCTAGCTGATTAATTCCGCAAAAGCCTCATCCTGATGCCTCATTACATTAGAAAGCTTTCCCTGCGTCTTTCATGTGAGCATCCATTTTTTCCCTCACTCTCTCTTTCCCGCACTCCTCATTTGTCTCTCCCAAACTTAAAATGTTTATTCAATGCTCAATGGATTCAAACGCTGGCAATCTCTAGGGACCAACGGTTTGACAACACGGAAAGCCCGTCACACGTTAACATGGGATAACGAATCAGGCAGAGTTATGCCAGAGAATTTCAATTACTTATATTCACGTCCCGTTCCATATCATACATGGGTGTTTTCTCGTTAAGGCGTACATTACAAATTCATCTGTTAACTGGAGTGATGCCTTCCACAAACTACTCAGTAGTCAGTAAAACCCTGCAACATAATGTATGTCATTTGCTGGTTTAATTAATGTAATGTTAATCTTTTATTAAATCAGGGGATGTTCTCTCAATTACTCAGTCTGACTGTGAGGGATAAATTAATAACTCATTGATATTTAAAATGCAAACCTTTTTTGTAAGAGATTCTGCAGATTACCAAAATCCATTGTTCCTGGAATCACATGAAATTAGATTTAGTTGAAAGTCAACTGCAAAAAGCACAGCCCAAGATTAGGGTTGATATGGAGGATGAAAGATATAGCCTACCAGATACCTGCTATCTCATATCACTAAGTCTTGATTGTTGTAAACGTTCACAGAACACTATGACTTTCTACAACTCTCTCGGTCACGGACCGCCCCAGATTGTTCTGGCATCTTACAATATTCGAGTACATGTTTACTGATATCTGGGTTTTAATTTGGGGCCGGAAAGTGTTATAGGCTGTTAATCAGGGTCTTTCAGGTACGTCCTAACCATGTTACATCTGGCCGCTGAGCCGCCTGGAGCTGCAGCTAGCGCCGCTGATCAAATTCCCTGCTAGTCTCCTGATGAAAACATCATTTGTTTTGCATCCCGGCGCTGAAAAACAGGCCTGGCTGTGACTCTCTTTGTGGGCTCAGCATACTGCAATTTACACTGAATGAAAATGACAGCCACTGAACAGCGGCATAAGCAATTATGGAATGCATGGGCCGGGCAAACGTGTGAGCATTTGAATTGCTATAATACAATCATATGTTTCAGCTATTAATGACACGTGAATTCAACCTGCTTTTGACGTAAACGTGGCATTAAAGCGCTTCCTGGGTGAGATTATTTTCCAGTCTCTTTATTATCATAAAAACTGCTGGAACATACATTAAAGTGACTCAATTTCGTAGAAGCTGTGAATGATTCGGCGATATTACCATGATTCGGTTGACAAATTTAAGAGGATTTAATTCGGGTTTATTTCCTCTCTGGAGAGACTGGACCTTCTACATTACTACATGCAAACATTCTTTGGTTTACCAGTGAGTATATGCACCTCTGAGAATATGAGAGTGAATACAACATCTATCTCAAAGCAAAGTTTTATTTTACTACTCAGTAACTGTGAGGACATGGAGATTGAAATTCGGGTTCCTGCAGGTTCCTTCAGAGATTAAAGGGTTGGTTTCCTCTAAAAAAACGACTTATTCAGTAGGAAATCACCAATGACAGTGTAATTTAGCCCAGGACTAGACATAATCTCTGAGAAACCATCAGCGAGGGAACTACTGTGAACGAAAAATACATTTCCTTCTTAGCTCTTCTTTAACTGAGCTTTAGGTCAGAATCTTAAAGAAAAGTGGCATATCTATCATCTTAAGATTCACTATCGTTTTCTTTCCTGCAGTACTAAACCTGCTTGTTTCAAAATGATAAAATAAACATGATTTTCGCATTCAACTGGCTCGCCCTTTCTGTGAGGTAAAAATAGAAAGGTAAATCTCAGACTAAATTCCATAGTTGCTGACAAATGTCTTCTTAACTGACAACTTTCCCTAATCGTGTGCTTTAAGGGATCAGTACTCCGTAAACAGAGCTAAGTCTTGATTGTTGTTGGTCCATTTATGATGTTAGTCCCCACACATACCGTGACACAGATCTTTATGTGAGTTATGTGTTCCTCTCTGTTGTTTGGATAGAGTGCGTTTGAATCAGTGTGCCTGCATGCATGCGCTCGGTCATTTGCAACGGTCATTCGGTTTCGCAGATAAAGCAGCGTTATGAAAGATTCATGAAGTTTGAGGTGGGGCATGACGCAGGAGGCCTTAAAAAGCTGCTGGCGGTAGTGAGAGCTGTATCTCCCCTGGGACACATGGGCAGCGCAGAGCCCTGTGGGTAGTACACTGTGGGTAAGAGCTGCTTTGTTTCACTTTTACCCTGCCTCATTCGCTCTAACTGCAGTCATGGCAGACAGAACACACTGCCAGGCCCAATTCTTGATTTATTAATCTGTGGTACTCAGAGTTCTATGGACATGGACCACCAACAATCAGGAGCAGCCACCTCACCTCACATTTCTATGGGTACGCTACAATCACCCAAAAGGTCAGCAGTCATCATCTTACTGTAAGGAACACTTGGAATCATATGGACGCATAGGGTACAAGTGTACACTGATTGTACTTCATAGTTGTGAGGGAAATTATATTTAACATTGCAATATTCATCACTAAATATAGATGTTTTGAGTGCAAAAAAATAATAAATAGAAACATTAAAAAAAATTATATTACAAACATTACATTAAATATATAAATTAAATTATATTAAATATACAAATAAAATATAAAATGAATATCTAGATATACAAATATTTGATTAAATATAAATATAAATTATATGGCAAAAAATAAACAATTTTAATAAAAAATTGCAAATATATTAATAAAATTGACATACAAATATGTGATAATACATTTGAATAAATACATTAAATAAAAATTATGCAAATGTTACAAAAATAGTAAACATTACTGATTGTTTTATTGTGTAAACTGTATTATATATTTTAAATTTTAATATACCATACACTACAACTACAAATCATTGCTCTTTCTTCGACTAATAAAGCATTTTTTATTATTACTATTATTATCAAACTCTCCTTAAACTACATTTCAGCTTCTTGAAAGTAACTTCATGGGAAAGAATTTCACTATATGCAAACAGTAATCCTTCCCATATGTACAACACAGCTGCCTCATCTTCTAACAACGTTTCATGCATCTCTGCGTGAATTGTCCACCACATTGTATTAAAAAGTGAGAATGGATGACAAATCTAGATATACTATCAACAATTTTCTGCAATTTGGGGAAAAATGTTGTTTGTAGTCACTTTGTAATTATTTATTTAGACAGCAGCCCTGATTGTGTAAGCAATATACATGTGGGCTTACTTGTTCAAGGGGCAAATATGCCTATTAATCCATCCCAGAAACACACCCAGTGAAACCAAGCTGCTAAATTCAGCTTCGAACCAAAATAACATGTAACCTATTTATCTGGCAAATTACACACAGCATCAATGAATTAATACCTTGCCAGGCAAAACATAAGATAAGTGGAGAACACGGCATCTCCCTCATTTCTCTCTATCTCTCTTGGCCAAGTCACCAGCCAGCCCCCTGTTCACGACACCACGCATTGAAAACAACCATATTGGCTTTACTTAACCACATTAGCCACGAACACAGATTGACAGCACCTCTCTGCGCTGCCTCCACATCAAATAATACAGAGCAAATGGCATTCAATACAGCCTCATAACCACAGAATTGGAGATTCAAAAACAATTTTAGAGCAATAAGTGGAAGCCACTGAATGGGATGAAAATGCAAATGCGGACAGCTCTCCGGCACATGTCTCGTTCTAGGCCTCGGTCTGCCTTTCATAATATCCACATTCAATGCATTAAGAGTGTTATACAAAGGCAGAGCATGTTTGCATTTTGTAATTTGTGCCTTTTCATAACCACCAATAAATGTGGAGCTGTTTAGAGAGATGTCTAATGGATGGCAGTGCACATGAGCGACAGCAGCACTCGTGAAGATCCCGCTCGTTTGGATGCTGGTGTCTGCACACGCCACTAATTCTGACACACGATTTCTATGAGCTCATCAAGTGAACGATAACATTCATCTACTGCAAATACAACCAGGGTAACTGAGAACAGACAGAGAAAAGGGGTATGCATACAGATTATGAGATAAAGGTCACTAAAGGTGCATTGTGGGTGTAAAAATGAGTGATTAACTGATACATCAGGAGCTGTTGACTGGTTTTGCTTCTGTATCAAGACAAAACCACATAACAATTGTTCAAGTAAACAACAATGTAATATAAAAATCTGGGTGGTGATGGCGCAATGGATAAGACGCATGCCTTTGGTGTGAGAGACCCGGGTTCGAATCCACTGTGAGACACCAATGTGTCCCTGAGGAAGACACTTAACCCCTAGTTGCTCCAGAGGCGTGCGACCTCTGACATATATAGCAATTGTAAGTCGCTTTGGATAAAAGCGTCAGCTAAATGAATAAATGTAAATGTAAAATGTAAAAATCAGACACTGAAATTTCATACCATGCTTATTAATTTGTAAATGTTAGTTTTATAACATCACACTGAGTAAAGTTGAAAAATGAAACAGGCCTATGGTAAATTATACAACTTCATAAAATAAAAAATAAAAAAATTTATTTAATTCATTCATTCATTTTTATTGTTATTTTTGAAGTTGCATAATTTACCTACATAAGCCTGTTTCCTTTTCAGCTTTACTCAGTGTGATGTTATAAAACTAACATTTACAAGTTAATAAGCATTGATTTTTATATTGCATTGTTTCTATATATATATATATATATATATATTCATTCATTCCATGGGAAAAAAAACTATTAGGTATGTATAAAAATTAGTATCTAAACATTTCGAGAAAGCAAAACAATGCCCTTTAGTTAAAGTCTAGACACAAACAACTTTAAGAGGCTCCAATGTAGCGAACATTTGCTTTGTCTGCAGGGTTTCTTATTGGTAGGTAGAGAATAGAGGGCCAAAGCCAGAAAATAACAGCTGCACACCTTTCTATATAAGGCATTTCTGCAGCCCCCCATTGTAAATAAACACAGATATAACATCAAGAGAACAATTTAGGCAGTAATTAACAGCGAAGAACAAACAGTGTGGTTAGAGGGGGGGCAGAGAGCTGATTGAATTAAGTGCACAAACAGAAACAAAAGCTGCAACAAAGCATCAGTCTGCCGCTGCTCACCAGCTCCTCTTTGTTTAATAAACTGCAGACTCCCTGAATGCTAGTCAGCATAATGAATCTGACTTGGGCAGAAGGGTTCTGAAGGGCCCCAAAGAGTCTATAGCCTCAGCTTTTGCATTCAGCACATTGGGGCCACAATGGGTTACAACTCAGATAGAGATCAGGAACTACAAAGCAAGAGGGAGATAGAGAGCCAGCCTGTACAAAATCATCCTGTTTAAAAACAATGGTCTAATTACAACATTTATAACCCCAGAATTCTGGAATTGAATTTAGCCTCGACTTAAGGAGTACGCTGGCATGAAAAGACTATTTGATTAGAGCAGCAGTTGTTTCATTTTCGGCACAGCAGATTGCCGAGCATCTCGATCCGGCTGCGCAATCTGTATTCATTATGGCCTGTAAAAGGATGATACTCGGCCCGCCACTGCGCGCGTTCGTGTAGATGCGCAGCACTCGGCATGGCCCCTGCCATTCCCTTGCAACGCGTCCCGCTAGCCGCGCCAAGCGCAGCAGCACCCGGCCGCCAAATTCAGCCTTTTAGCCACTCAAAAGGGCCCCACGGGCTCCCTCCCCTTCCCAGCAGTGGCCTTTATCAAAAAGCCCTGAAGTTGAGGCGTGAGATGTTTGGCTCTTGTAATGTATATAAATGGGCCACCTGCCTAGCTGGTTGGTGTTTCAGGGGAGGAGGACGAGGGACTCTGCAGATGTAATCTGAAGCTTTCATGTTGGCAGGGGGTCCGCGCATGGCACGGTCTCCGTCTTTCCCGCAGAGGGAGTGTATTGGGCTCCGTATGGAGCGCAGATGCACCCGCCATCCGGATGATCGCCGCGGTGCCGAGGTGCTGCTGGAGCCGCTCTGTGCAGCGTGCTTATATATCTGTGAAATGAGCTTCCTGTGCAGATTCCACGGCAGCCTGGCCAAATCACAGTACATTAGCCACATTAGCCGCTTGTATAGCAAGACTGTAAATAGACACGCCATATTGGGAGGAAACACTGCTTGTGTGACCACATTAGCAATGGCTTGGAATGATCGCAAAACAAAGCTGGGGCTTAATCAGAATGATTTTCTGAATGAGCAAAGAATATAACCACTGTTCTACTTTCCGCTGTTATGAATCAAAATATCATATTAATTATAGGGCTGTCAATAGATTACAAATTGTAACTGAAAGAAATGAATTGCAATTAAATGGCATACATGAATATTTGCTGAGAAAAGCCACAAATGAAGGTCCTAAGACACTAACATTTGGTGGCAGACAAAAGCTGTCAATAGACATTATAAGAACTGGATTTTTTGTACGCCAGATAAATATTTTTAAAGCTGTAGTTAATATTAGTTTAAAAAAAAAATTTTTATGTTCTGTTCCATTCTGTTGCGCTCTGTCCAGCATGGATAGCAGCTGGGGATGCACTGGTAGTACTTCAAGCTTGAATTGCTGCAATGGTAGAAAAATTATTAAAATGATGGCATTTACATATGGGTCAGGGGGCATGATTAACTGTGCTAATTTTTTTTAACAAGTTGCATTTAACGATTAATCCCACTAAATCAACATATTAAATTGACAACCCTAATTAATAACATAAAAATAAAAACAAACAACATCTGCAAGTAAAATCAGAGCTGATGGATCAAGGAAGGCTGTTTATTTCTAATAAGACAGATGACATTCTAATACAACGTTTGTGAAGACTCCAGCAGAACTTGTATGAGAATACAGGGGGTCTATGTCTTGCTGCTTGGGCTACTTTACCTAAATTACAGGTGTAATCCTCAAACAACCTCACCAAGGGCTGAACAGGACCCCTGCCACATCCTAGACATCCATTCTCCCCTTACACCCCCCCCCCCCCCCCCCCCCCACCCCCTGGAGAAACCTCAAAAATGGTGGGTAGAGAGATGACAGGGAAATGACTTAAAAGCATTTCCACACACAGACTGAAAGAAAATACCAGCCAATACACAGAAAGACTCTAGAGGAAAGTGAACAGAACCAACTACAGTTGAATAATGTTCTTTTTGGTTTGTTGCTTTGCTGTCTTTATCGTAGAGTTGTTAAAGACAGCATGGAACACATTTAACTTCTGCAATGTAATGTCTTTCATAGTGACCGGGTTTTATTTTTGAAGACACAAACATAACCTCTATGAAATCTATTAGAATCATTTTACAACCTATTATTTACAATTTTCCTTTCTTTGTACCTGTCTTGTAATGCTATATGCAGGTGGCAAATCCATTCAAATAATGTTCATTGAAAATGGCTGAATGTTACAGCAACAAAAAAATTATATTATCTTTTAGTTGCATCCAAAAGTTGTGATACAAAATAATGAATTTTTTTCCATTTTGATCATTCCACCTACTCCTAGATGCGACCAGTTTCATGCTCTCATATTTGCATGTCAGGAGACTGCATCGGTTGCCCTCTAATCCTACACTTCAACATCAGATACACATGTCCGCATACACACTTACACAAGGATACACGAATAGCACCGCCCTTGACCACACAGATCTAGCACCAGTCCTCTAGAGACAGATCTGCAGACATTCATTAGCCCTCCCATCATGTCCCTCAGTCCAGTCTGAAGGACAACAGAAGGGTTAAATGTCCCTGTATGAACACAAAGTATTGCATGAGTGTGTGTGTGTGTGTGTGTGTGTGTGTATGTGTATGTGTGTGTATGGGTGTGATAAGGGTCCATTATGCAGGTTTACAGAGTCAGATGCAGAGGCCGGGCTGTGCCAAAGAGCTGATATTACACAGCACAACCTCCAGCAGCCTTCCCAGAAAACACAGCCAAGATCACTCAGCACACGCCCATTCCCGCAAATCTCTCTCACACACACACACATACACAGAGACCATCACATTCACACACTCACATAGACACACATTGATGCTGATGCACAAACACACACTAATGCTACTGTTAATACAAGCACACACCTGCTCCACCCAGTCTCCCTCCACTCCAGCAGAAAAATCAATATGCATCTCATCCATTATAGCACTCACGGATGGGCCAGTATCTTTACTCCCATCTCCATCTCTCCTTTCTCTGTTCTGTCTTTTCCTTTCTTTGTGCAGATACAAGACGTCAAAATGTTTACACTGCGCTGCCGTCACTCTGATGAGCTAATAACAGTCTTTGACCCTCGTACAGAGCATGGAGGGGAAAAAACATATACTTAATGACATTAATTAGGAACATCATACGAATGACTAAGAAGGTCCTTTCATCTACGATCAGGTGTGATCAGGAATCTTTGCTTTTAAAAGTCAGTGAAAATGAAAATGTGGCCCATATGTTGAACCTTGGCACTCATGCTGGTGATATTGGTTCACATCTTGCTTCACAATGTACCTTTTTTATGATTATGTGAAACTGTTCACGTTTAACAGAAAGGATCAAAAATAGGAGAAGAAAAGAAAAGAAAAGAAAAAAAGAAAAAAGTTAAGCCTTGGTGCTTAAGTCCTACATCATTTCCAGCTTGCTTTTTATCTCCCAATATTTTCCTGTCCTCTCTCTACTGTACCTTTCAATAAAAGTGGCAAAAAGGCCACAAAGAAAATTAGAAATTTTAAAGCAATACACAAAATCAAACATAAACTCACATCCTTCAAGCTATCAACAGTGTTTATAGGATTTGTAGTTCTACACTGAATATAAACAAGCATAAAACCATCCAAGCAATTAATAAAACCAGCTTTATCATTCACAACTATACATTATAAATCATGGATATGAACATTAAAAATGCCCAGAGCAAAATCACAGTAGCTGTAAATTTCCAAAAATATCAAGTATAAAAACAGAGGGAGAAATAACACTGATAAAAAATGCCTATGAATTGAATATAGCATCATAATCACATCTTTAGATATGTGATCAAACCTAGGTGTTCTCCTGCAAATATGGCCATCCTCTTCAAAGACAATTAAACCTGCTAAAGCATTTTTTCTCCAACACAGGAGCCAGTATAATACACATTTTGGATGCACATTAAAGCAACGGTTTCATGACGACACCACACACACACACACACACACACACACACACACACACACACACACACACACACTTACAGTCGTTGATTAAACAGAAGCCGCAAACTCCATCCCATCGCAAAATAATTAACCTCAGCTCAACGACAATGAGGGAGTCCAGGTTCTAAGGTAACAGATTTTTGGGGTGGAGAAGAAAAGGAAAAAGACATCCATCCATCATAAAAAAAAAATGCAGCCAATTTCCACAAAGCTGCTAAGCTGATTGAGACGACCAAATCTGTTTCACCAGCTTACATTTACTTCAAAATGGTCATCTCAGCTTCAGTATCAAACACTTTCACTGCTTCCTATTCCCCTGTTCTTTAGCAAAGAGAGAGTTGGTGGGATAATAAAACACTCAATATGCAGGAATAAAACACTCGTCAACTTCTCTGTGCCTGGCCTGATATCTCTCTAGCGCAGGGCTAGCCAGATCAGTACACTTTTATTTAACTATTCTGTTATTCTGCTTATTTGTGTTCTTATTCTCCTTTTTTTTTTTATTAAAAAATAATCAAATAAATAAATAATGCAATATGTGTTGCAGTTGCCACTCTCTCACAGATGACCCTTACCAAACAAACTCCATTCTGCTAAACCAACCAACTGACCGCCCCCACCTCCTCCCACTGAAGTAGATTAAATTCACACTAGTCCTCATTTTAAACGGAAATTGGATTGATGGAGAAACGATTACGGAGACAGAGGGCAAGGTGGTGACAGAGGGAGAGAGTGGGGAGGGTGGAGTCGGCATCAACAAAGCACCTCCGAAGCTAATAGTGTAAATGTTTCTCTTTTGCCACCTGTAGCGTGTGTGTGTGTTTTCTTCCCCTCCTGATCTTTCTCTTTTTTGCCATAGCAGCAAATATCCTGTTGGCGCAGGATGCAGAGTGGTATCTGGCCCTAAAATCGATCAGACTCCTGGACTAGGGCTTCCATTCATCTCTTGCCCATAAAATTTGATTAGCGCTGACTACAGCACTGCAGGGAGATGGGCTGATAGAGCCAGGCTACAGGAGATGGCAACAGCATCCCGCATTTTCATCTAGTCTCTCTCTCGCACGTTATATTTTGTCTCTCTTTATATTTCTTTGTAAAGTACTTCCTATTAATAACAGCCCATCTCTCTCTCCGTCCCTCCTTGTATCGTCCTCGGTGTGTGCAATCCTTGCGTGTAGATATCTAAGATCAGTGAGATAGCGTGCGTGTCCTCCTTCTGCCCCTTCCTTTCTTAGTGTAAACCGTCCTCTAGCTATTAAACAAAAATGACAGCCATGATGAGGCTTCGACCGGCGTTAACAAAACTAAACAACTGCAGCCCGGCCCAGCCAGCTGGCCTGTCCGGTGGACACGCCCTCTGTTCCCACATATCACTGTGGCATGTGACCACTCCTCTCCACCAATGGCAATGTCCTGAGCTCACGAGTGGATACTGTCTGTCTGCGCAGTGACAAGCTAAGAGGACAGGAGAGGGGGAAAAATAAAAAAAAGAGACAGACTTGAAGCTCAACAACAAGGTGAAGTTTGTCAATTTGACTTGCGCACATTGTGTTTCTTCGGGGGAACGCTACCACTTGTTGATTTGATACGTGATATTTCAAACCATGTGAGAAAACAGAAGAAATTTATTCATTTGAGAGATAACTTGACTCAATCATCCATAAATGACATTGTGTATAAACTAATCTGTGCGCCTGACGTGTGTACCACGAGGTTTCTGTAAATTGATTACAGGCATGAACTGGCACTTGAGCGTCACGCTTCCGCAGAAAAAGTGATTTAAATTCATGTAAGCCTGCATGATTTAAGATTCATTTGCGATATCGATTCTTCCAGGAGCCTGAGATGTCATTTAAAGCATCAGTCATCCAATCTGCTGAGGATTCACGTCAGCATTAGGGATGAATTGCTGCTAATTGTCTGCCTTTGGGAGCTTGTGGGTTACACTTGAAAAACTTTTGGCATATCATCAATGTGATAATGACAGGCAGACCTCACTGCCCCGAATACCTTTCAATCTTTAATGGCATTTAAAACTTCTAGACAGTTTCGTCAAAAGTCACTTGCATTACAACATGTTTCACGATGCAACACTGCACCAACAAAATAGAAAGAATGAAAAGAAAAAGACAAAAGGTTGAATAACATTTCATAGCTATGAACTGAAAAAAATTGCCATTCCAAATAATAATAATAATAATAATAATAATAATATCAACAGCCATGAAACTGTATGTAAGTTTTGCTTATTTTTTCTCAACTACACTACCATTGAAAAGTTGATCAGTATGATTTTTTTGTTAAATTAATACTTTTATTTATTTTATTTCAAATAAATGCTGTACTTTTGAAATTAACCAAAGAATCCTAAAAAAAATTATTACAGTTTCCACAAAATTCACCATTACACTATATTCAACACTGATAATAGTAAGAAATGTTTCTGGAAAACCAAATCAGCATATTAAAATGATTTCTGAAGGATCATGTGACATTGAAGACTCCATTTTAAAATATACTAAAATAGAAAAGTTATTTTAAACTTCATTATTATTTCACAATTTTACTGTATCTACTGTATATTTTACTGTATAATTTAAATGTAGTCTTGATGAGCATAAGAGATGTCTTTCCAAAAGACAATTTTAAATAGCAGTGTATGTCAAAGGCCCTCGCTGAATATAAATGTGTAATAAAGTGTAAAAAAAAGTCACTAGTTCATTTAAAAGCCAGTTTCTGATTGCATGTGGTGCTCGGCAAGTTTTCATTCTGAAACATGGATCCATCTTTATCCAAGGCTGAAAAGGTCTAGGAACATTTTAGTTGATTTATTTTTTGCAAGGAGTCTCTGTGCAGGTCTGGGCTCACCTGAGTCTCTCGAACGTTTTCCACTGTGAAGTTAAACCACACTCTGAAGCGCGGGTTGCACGTGTCAGGCCTGATGAACAGATCAAACTCAAATTCACTGATGTAGTCAACACGGCCCAGGTTACCTACGGAGAGACAAAGAAACTCATTTCAGGCCTTGAATCTATTCAGCAGCTCTATGATATGCTTTAATACATTCATACAGAAACACATATTTCAAAATGTGTTATTGTTTAGTTTAACCTGGCAGACACAAATATGTCCACACAGAAAGCAGTGACTGGGAGAGATTTCCCTGTTGACTAATAAAATTAACTATAACTCAGTTGGGATCCTACTGATATTTGTGTGCATTTACAGTATTTAATTTATGTTAAGGGAAATAAAATACAGTGTTGCAGTCTAACCTTTTCTTTCCCCATAGATTTTGACACACACATTCTTACTGGGTGGGATGGAGGAAGTCAGCCGAGATGCTTGGCAGTCTCTCAGGTGACAACTAGACAGCTTTGGTAGCAGATCGCAGAATTACAAGCCTCAACATGGTTGTCTCAAACAAATAAATAATAACACACCAGAAAAGTGCATTGTTGGTAACATATTATCCTGCAGTCCCCTCACAAATGTCAAATGGAAGGTAATAAAGTTCAGTCTTAAACAAGCAGACTAATGGGAACACATGGAATCTTCTCAAACAATGTAAAGTAATACAGAGAAAGTTTGATCATCTGTAACAATACTTTGCTACAATGCAACACAAATACTGGCTGAATTTTTATGCCTTTATTTCTGTTTTAACATCTTTTGCTTCAATTACTGATTTTTTGGAACAAAGAAAGAAAAGCTGAAGCTAATTACTCTATTAATAAAGTAAATATGTGATGTGGTATAGTATTTTAAGCTCTAGGCTAGTAACTGAAAGGTTGTTGGTTTAAATCCATTAGCAATCCCAACTGTGCACCTGAGAAATACACTTATAGAACACAAAATAGTGTGATGTATTTAGTATTTATTGTTTTTATGAATGCTACCTGTTGGAAGGACCTCATAATAATCCCAGAAGGTGCTCTTTGGTTGGGTCTTGGTAATAAACATTAAAAGAAAAAAGTTCCAAAACAAAGTTTAAAAAAGTCTTTGTTTATTGTTTTGGCTGGTCACATTTGGACTAGAATAATTACCTTGGATCCTTTCATCTAATGTTTCGTTTAGTCCACTTTTAAAAGTACACTAACATAAAAAAAGGAACAGGCCTTAACTAAAAAGCACAACACTCAGATTTAGCTTTCATGAGGTTTTTTAATTCATTATTGAAGGTATAATACATAGATAAAAGTATCTGCTGAATGCCAACTAACTTTCTTACTATATTGAAATGCTGCATTGACAGGTGCTAGTCCAGCAGCCCCATTCTATGGAAATAAGAACAAAGAGTCAACTCATAAGGCTGGATGAAATGAAGGAAGGAGAGAAGGAGGGGGAGCTGCATCTGGTTGCCCTGCTCATGCAGTCTGGGTTCAGGGAAAGAAGTGTGGAGTCATCGCCTGGTGGAAGCTAGCTCAGAGCCAATTACTGACAGATGGAGTGACCACCATTCCATCACACCGGAGCCCAGCGGAACGTTATCCTTCTGCCATAACAGAGACAACACATCCCGAACATCCCAAACTCACTCTGCCTGTCCACAAAACCAGCGGGTACGGATTCTCTCAAGATGAAACTGTGAAAGTGTGAAGTTCATCCTTTTCGAGTTTCATCTTCCCGATACAGCCGGTTCAGAATGCAGCCAGTTCAGATGATTATAAATAAACATGTAACTATTTTCCCCTTAAATATATAACTTCATAAACTAATTTATACATTTCTGTTCATTTTCTGACCAGCTGCCCAATGGTTCTAATGGTCACTGCGTCTTTCTTCCAGTGTATTGGGTACAGATTGATAGTGCTCTCCAGATGAAATGGATATTGGCACTTTAGCTGATTAAAGTCACTTTCTTTTAAACACAAATCTCCTGCAGCAAAAATCCAAGTATGACAGCAGTAGTACACTCCTGATGGAAAGGCGTTTTTATAGATTATCAGACAACTATTGCAAAGGTCAATGAGTGACCTTTATAAACATATCTGAATGAAATGGAAAGGTCCATATGTAACGCAAACATGACATGTAGCTTTTATGTGTGGAATCAATAGATGCATTTTGCAACATTTTATGAAAGCGTGTGCAATGGGTTCAGCTGGTACAAAAATGTTGGCTTTAGTATGATATATATATATATATATTGATGCTAAATCAAAACTAAAACCATCTTGAGCGACTAATGAAATTAAACTAGGGCTACCAATAAATTCAATAATGAATAATTTGAGAATAATCTCATAATTAATAATGTTCTTAAATTTGCTAATGATATTGTAGCAATGACAGTTTTTGAGTACCAGAATACAGTAGCACATCCACTTTAAAATGAGGCATCTAGATAAATTTAATCAGTTTTATAGTTCAAAACCTCCAGGGCAGCTAAGAACAAGATGTATTGCCATTTCACATTCCCCTTCATATCTTAACGTGAATGACAGACATGAACTCCCAGCAGAAGTGATAGGGCTCCACACCGCAGCTCTCAGCAACTGAGAAGAGTCAAGTCAAACACACTTTACACCAAAAATAACATCTGTTTTACAGCTCTAACATGTATTTTTTATACATCAGCCAACCATACAGAGAAAGAGAGAAAGGATCAGTAGCTAAGACCAGTAGCTAGCTGGAGGAGAAAGAGAGAGAAAGAGAGAATGGGAGATTGGTATCTGCACCTGTTCCAGACAGATGTGCACGCCAATTCATCATTCATCCATTCCAGCACATTAACCATTTACGCCACTTTTAGCATCAAATATTGGCCATCGACATGCAGTAACAGTGATCCAGCAATTTGGTCTTAATTGCGAGTTTAATTGGATTGGAAGGAAAAAAAAGGAAGAAATGCCAAAACTTGTAAAATAGTTTTTATGTGCTTGTATTAGTAAGAAGAAATGATGACCGTCCATCTATACGGATCAGCTATATACACGAATCAGCTGATCAGTCATCATTCATTGTGTGTGTGTGTGTGTGTGTGTGTGTGTAAGAATCAGAATCAGAATGAGCTTTATTGGCCAAGTATGTTTACACATACAAGGAATTTGTTGTAGTGACAGAAGCTCCAGAGTGCAACAGAAAGACAGCAACAGGACACAGATAATAAAAGAATAATATACAATAATATCCAAATAGGCAATGTACAAAGCAGCAAAAAACGCAATATATAATATAGACAACTATGTATGTACAAGGGTGGTTTGCCCACTTCAGGTTGGTGGAGAGTTCCTGCCTCAAGTGGAGGAGTTTAAGTATCTTGGGGTTTTGTTCACGAGTGAGGGAAGGATGGAACGGGAGATTGACAGACGGATCGGTGCATCTTCTGCAGTAATGCGGTCGATGTACCGGTCTGTCGTGGTGAAGAAAGAGCTGAGCCGCAAGGCGAAGCTCTCGATTTACCGGTCAATCTACGTTCCTACTCTCACCTATGGTCATGAGCTTTGGGTCATGACCGAAAGGACAAGATCCCGGATACAGGCGGCTGAGATGAGCTTTCTCCGCAGGGTGGCTGGGCGATCCCTTAGAGATAGGGTGAGAAGCTCGGTCACTCGGGAGGAGCTCAGAGTAGAGCCGCTGCTCCTTCACATTGAGAGGGGTCAGCTGAGGTGGCTTGGGCATCTGTTCCGTATGCCTCCTGGACGCCTTCCCGGGAAGGTGCTCCGGGCGCGTCCCACTGGGAGGAGACCCCGGGGAAGACCTAGGACACGCTGGAGAGACTATGTCTCCCGGCTGGCCTGGGAACGCCTCGGTGTCCCCCCGGAAGAGCTGGAGGAAGTGTCTAGGGAGAGGGAAGTCTGGGCACCTCTGCTTAGACTGCTGCCCCCGCGACCCGGCCCCGGATAAGCGGAAGAAGATGGATGGATGGATGTATGTACAGGTCAAGTATGTGCAAATTAGAAATGAGAAATAAAAATAAAATAAGTGAGTGTGGTGAATGGATAATGTATTATAGTTGTGTGTTCCACATTTATTGTTGAGTGTTCATGAGATGTATTGACTGAGGGAAGAAACTGTTTCTGTGTCGTTCTGGTGCTCAGAGCTCTGTAACGTCGACCAGACGGTAACAGTTCAAAGAGGGACTGTGCTGGATGTGAGGGGTCCAGAGTGATTTTACCAGCCCTTTTTGCTCACTCTGGATGAGTACAGTTCTTGGAGAGTGGGGAGGGTTGTACCAATGATTCGCTCAGCAGTCCGGACTACTCTCCATAGTCTTCTGAGGTCAGATTTGGTAGCTGAGCTGAATCAGACCCTTATTGAAGTGCAGAGAATGGATTCAATGATGGCGGAATAGAACTATTTCAGTAAGTCCTGTGGCAGGTTGAACTTCCTCAGCTGGCAAAGAAAGTACAGCCTCTGCTGGGCCTTTCTGACAATGGAGTCTATGTGAATATCCCACTTCAGGTCCTGGGAGATGGTGGTGCCCAGGAATCTGAATGACTCCACTGCAGTCACAGTGCTGTTCATGATGGTGAGTGGGGGAGAGCAGGGGGGTTTCTCCTGAAGTCAACAATCATCTCCACAGTTTTGAGCGTGTTAAGCTCCAGGTTGTTAAGACTGCACCAGACAGACAGCTCCTTAACCTCCTGTCTGTAAGCAGACTCGTCACCGTCCTGAATGAGGCCGATCAGTGTGGTGTCGTCTGCAAACTTCAGGAGCTTGACAGAGGGGTCTTTAGAAGTGCAGTCGCTGGTGTATAGGGAGAAGAGCAGTGGGGACAGTACGCAGCCCTGAGGAGCTCCAGTGCTGATGGTACGAGTGCTGGATGTGAATTTACCAAGCTTTACTAACTGCTGTCTGTCTGTCAGGAAGCTGTTGATCCACTGACAGACAGAGGTGGGGACGGAGAGCTGAGTTAGTTTATTCTGAAGGGTTTCCGTGATGATGGTGTTAAAGGCGGAGCTGAAGTCCACAAACAGGATTCTCACATAAGTCCCTGGTCTGTCCAGATGCTTCAGGATGAAGTGCAGTCCCATGTTGACTGCATCATCCACAGACCTGTTTGCTCTGTAGGCAAACTGCAGGGGGTCCAGTAAGGGACCAGTGATGTTCTTCAGATAAGCCAAAACCAGTCTTTCAAATGATTACATGGCTACAGATGTTAGGGCCACAGGTCTGTAGTCATTAAGTCCAGTAATTTGGGGTTTCTTTGGGAGGGGAATGATGGTGGAGCCTTTGAAGCATGAGGGGACTTCACACAGCTCCAGTGATCTGTTGAAGATCTGTGTGAAGATGGGGGCCAGCTGGTCAGCACAGATTTTCAGACAGGCTGGTGACACACTGTCTGGGCCTGGTGATTTCCTTCTTTTGTTCTTCCTGAAGACCTGGCACACATCTTCATTCCTTTCCACACTGAAGCAGGATCACTGGAAGAGAATTTGTTCCTTAGCTTGTCCGAATAATTCCTCTTTGCCACTCTGATCTCCTTTTCCAGTGTGTATTTGGCCTGTTTGTACAAAACTTTATCCCCTTTTCTGTAAGCATCTTCTTTGCCCTAACGGAGCTGTCTGAGTTTTGCAGTGAACCATGGTTTGTCGTTGTTGTAGATTAGATGAGTCCTGTTAGGAATGCACATATACTCACAGAAACTGATATATGATGTTACAGTCTCTGTGAGCTCGTCCAGATCGGTGGCAGCGGCTTCAAAAACATCAATGAGAGAGAAACAGGCTTGTAGATCCCACTCTGTTTCATTAGTCCATCTTTTAACAGATCTTAATACAGGCTTTACAGATTTAAGTTTCTGCCTGTAGGTCGGAATAAGATGAACCAAACAGTGATCAGAGAGTCCTAAAGCTGCTCGGGGAAGCGAGTGAAATGCGTCCTTTATTGTTGTGTATCAGTGATCCAGTATAGTACTGTCTCTGGTGGGACATGTGATGTGCGGTTTGTATTTTGGCAGTTCGCGGGAGAGATTTGCTTTATTAAAGTCCCCGAGAATGATTAAAACAGAGTCTGGGTGTTGTTGTCTGTGATCAGATCAGCGAGTTTCTGTAAAGCTGTGCTCACGTGCGCTTGTGGTGGAATGTAGACACTCACGAGAATGAACGAGCAGAACTCCCGCGGCTTGCAGTTAATGAAGAGCGTTTCTAGATCTAAACAGCACATCTTCTTTAACACAGTTACATCTGTACACCACCTCTCATTGATTTCCCCGTTGATTCCGCGTCGCGATCTGCTCTGATCAGCTAGTAATTAGGCAGATGAATCGCGCTGTCCGGTATGTCGCCATTTAGCCAGGTTTCCGTGAAACACAGAGCAGCAGAGTTAGAAAAATCCTTGTTTGTCCAGGAGAGCAGAAGGAGTTTGTCCGTTTTGTTGGGTAGAGAGCGGAGATTCACCAGATGGATGCTAGGCAACGCCGTTCGAAATCCGCGCTGAAGAAGCTTCACGAGCGCTCTGGCTCGCTTCCCCCACCTGCGCCTCCTGTAGCGTTTGACCAGAGCTACGGCTCCGCCAATTACAATGTCCAGCAAAACGTCTGAAAAATCAAAATCCGGAAAAAGGTTTTGTGGTGTGTTCTGCCGAATGTTCAGCAGGTCATCCCTGGTAAAACTGATCGTATTTGAAAAACAAAAAACAGGAAAAACAAACAAAAACAGTACAAACACTGGAGAGCAAGGTACAATAGCTGCCATCAGCGGCACCATCTTGGTTATCAATAATATATAGATATGCATGTATATGTATATAATTTAATTATTTATATAAATAAATTTATATAAAATGTATTTATATACACACATACATGCATATACACACATACATGCATATTATATATATATATATATATATATATATATATATATATATATATATATATATATTTACTCTATATGATCAAGATCAAGATCAAGATGTTTCACAAATATGCAGAGAGAAAAAATTGCCAAATAATTGCATTTTCATAGGAACTATTTTTTTTTATTTATTTACTTTTTTTAAATAAAATTATGCAAAATACAGTGCCAGTAAGAAATAGCTCGTCATTAAATGTTCTTAATTTACTTGCTATTGGCAGGTACAAAAAAAAAAAAAAAAAAGTTAATTTTGGACACTGGCTACATCTCATGTCATACATAATGAAACCAACAGACTCTGTGGGGGAAAAAAGCACTTTCGTACAGAAAAAACAAAAAAACAAAAAAATGCGTTGGGAAACAAAACTTTTTGAAAGTAATTTGTAATCTACTTTCACAATTACTTAAAAAGTTGCCTTGACTGTTTTGTGCAAATATAACAACCTCTAAATAAATAAACAAGATCTTCAAACACACGATTTGAGGTGGAGAGGGGGAGTAATTCAATTCTCACTAGTACAGGTTCTCTGAGGTTTGAAAGTGAGTGTGTGTACAGACAAACCAAAGCACACACAAACCCTCTGAATCTAAATAGCAGATCAAATGGCCTTTCTTTCAGAACCTGACTTTTCAGCACCTAAGACAGCTCCATAAACGGCACAATGAAGCCACTGTCCATGGTGCTGACAGATCCACTGCAGTTTCCTTCTTAAAATGCATTGCTGGGTAACTCTCAATCCTTAGTTCTCTTGATCATGCTTGCAACTTTTTTGATACACACAATTTTAATATCAACACAAGCACACACTAAAATGCTGATATAGCAGCAAGCATCAGATTCATTTTCCTTCAATCTTCATTTGGTATATAATGTCTCACAGCCTTATATTTTCGAGAAGAAAAAAAAAAACACTCTTCAGGGTTTCAGGGCAACAAGTCTCTGCTCAGCTTGATGGGAGAGGATATGATACACCATTGATTTGATTTTTAATTTTATGGTGCCTGACTCCAGAGTCAGGACCATGATGAGCTGTAATCTACAATGCTTCTTCCAGCCCTAAACAAGCATAAATACTACCGCAGAGGAGAGGTCCGGCCATCACAGCGTGGCGGACGAACGCCATTTTGGATGACAGTTCACTGACAAGACAGATAATTCAATGTATAACCAGGGGAGGAAAAATCAATGACTGTATTTTGATGTACTGTTTGTTTGTGTGTGTGTGTGTGTGTGTGTGTGTGTACGCAGAAGGGCAGAGTGAGAAAGTCTTGAGAATTTCATCTACATACTCCATCATAAGAGACTTCTACAATGCAGTGCTTAGGATTTAACAAATTGGGTTTTTTAGCAAATAATGCAACAAGCTCAGCTCAGAGGAAAACTCTATGGAGTACAATGGGAATAGAGGCAGTGTTGTTTTTATAGCCTGTTTGCTCTCAGCAGAATGACACCGCCGAGCTGCTGGGAGGAGAGACACTTTCTCATTTATAGGGAGTTAATTCCCACTGTTATCAGCAAACTGAAATAAACATTCCATATAGAGAAAAGAGTGGGAGGTTGAATCATCTTATCTGGTGGCTTGTGTGTGTTTGAGTTTGAGCGTATGTGTGTGTGTGTGCACGTTTCTCATGTGGTTAACCTTGTTATAGATGTAGAAGAGAAAAGCAAATGGAGAATCCGTATTAATGTAATGTGTTTGCTGTCTGGAGAAGCATGTGGGTGGTCTCCACTCAGCTACCTCACACTGTTCCTTCCTTCCAGCTGTTCAATTCAGACACTTATTTCTAAAACATACACTTGGCCTCCATTGGTTCTCAACTGATTTGCCTTTCTTATATTATTTGGTTTCTATGACTAACTTTCAACACCTAATATAGTGTAGAATCTACCAAACTGTAAAACATTTTCATGATTTTAACAGCAAAATAGTGTACAAATCTGTTAATAAGTAAGTTTCTGAACTATATACGGTAAATAACGGTAATGGTTTTTGAAAGTAAAAAAGAAAGTGAAAAACTGTAAATTCACATTCCCTGCCTGATGACTTCACATTTGATGCTTTTTGTTTCTTAGTTTTTCTTTTCTTATCAGTTGTGTACATTAGGGTTTTATCTTTCATCTAATGTTGTTAAATTACTGTTTATTGCATTATTTAAGTATTGTGTGTTACCATGATGGTGTTTAGTATTTGTGTGAATGACACTGTGCACCTTTAAATTTAAGTATTTCCCTCCTCAGCTTGTGGAAGAACTGCTTGTGATGAGCTTTGATTCATCATGTGGTTTTCTCATCACATGTTTTTGATAGTAATCAGTGTATTACTATGGACAGTAGTAAACAGACAGCAGTACTTCAATATGTCAGTATATTAACATTATATAAATTTTTATTTTTTTTTCTGCAAAATTAAATTAAGCCTGTAAAACTTAAAATGTTGCTAACTGTATTTTTGACGGTAAGGTTCTGGCAACACAGTAAATGTCACAGATCTTTTTTTTTTTTGTGTATATGTATTGGAAATATAATGCAAGCAATTGTGTTGTACTTTTTAAACAACACGCAAGGATATGCAGGTGAAATGGAAAACATCTGGAAATCATTTTAAATTTTAATATTTTATAATAATACTGCTTTACTGTATTTTTGACCAAATAAATGCAGTCTTGGTGAGCATAAGAGACTTCTTTTAAAAAGTTTCGAAATATAATGTAATACAACACATTTCTTTAAACATTGCTTGAGATTTTCTCATAATGACTTCTCTTTGAAATGCACTACAGATTGTTTTGTTTCTGCATGTGAAAAAGAATAAACAGAAAAATTAGAAGCTATGCAGTATTTAAAAGAGAATGAGAAAGAATCAGAAAAAGGAGAGAAACAGAACAGGGGGCAGATCTGTCAGACGTTGGCATACAATAGGAACATGGCTTCGCTAATCCCATTACAGAGCTACAAGCCTGGTCAGTTAGAGCAGTCCTCCTGCTCATCCAGAACAATGGGACACTCTGCAGTTCACAGCTGCCTAACAACCCACGACCGGAAAACAGGACCATACAGGGAGGATCTGAGAGACTGAAAAGGGAACGTCAGAGGAGAATAAGCCAGCAATGGAGGAGTGAAGTTTAGTCATTGTAAATTCACCGACAGATTATTTAATTCAAATATACATGGTAAAACATAGTAAAATAGTACTGCATCTTAGATTAAGTCACCATGTTATGCAAAATAGTGGATTATAAAACAACATACAATAGGAATAAACACATCTATTTGAACAAGGACAAGTACTATCTGGTATCTATTGACTAGCCGTACTTTAATTACTGTTGAGAAATGTGGTAATGTGGTGAGTCTAGAGCATCCCAGGTACTGATAACAGCATTGGACATAGATATCTTTCAACCTTTCTACAAGTTTTTTTTTCTTCTGTTACAAACTGCATTGGAAATTAGAAGTGACTCTGGAGACTGGCCACCTCTTAAATGTGTTTTTGCCATGTGCTCCTTTTCATTATTGGAAAACACATCAGCCTCTCCCACGGGTGAGAATACCTGGACACGGACAACTGATAAAGCTGGAATTGATTCAAACTCCAAACTCACTTCATGCAGTTTTTCCTGCTCTCGGTCTAAAGGCAAGGAGTCACCGAGGCAACATCAATCTCTCTCTCTGTGTGTCCCTCTTTTTCTCTCTCTCCATCTCTGCTAAACTTTTTCACATCTTTATCGTTAAATCAGGACAAGAATAGAGCCATGACCTCTAACTCTCAGAACGTCTGTAACAGGTGTCAAAACTGCAAAAGCCTTCAAACTAGCATTCTTCACAATGCTAGCGCTATTTCCATCACCGTTCCGGGAGTCCCATGAGGAAGGCCGTGCTGCGCATGAAAGTGGATTTTAAGCTAAGCGGCCTCTAGATGCTAATTAATGACATCAATTACACAATGTCACCGAAATCACTAGACTGTCATTAAAATGGGACTAAATAGCAAAATAATCACACGCATTAGCATTTTATCAAAAATGGGGCAGGAAATAAATGCAAGAGTAGTAATTGCTTGACATCTATCTTTTAGCATGGATATGCGGAACCCTCAGCGCCACAAAATACAGGGCGTCTGCATCTGTGCTTTGCAGCCCACACGCTTGGCAGCAGTGATAAAGGGGCCAATGAATCTGAAAAGGTTCAAATTTTCTTGCTGCCCTTGTATCGGTATGGCTCGAATAAAAAAGGGCCCAAAGCAAGTGTGTTCATTTCATAACAGTCGGCAGGTCACGGGGAGGCATTCACTGTGAAATGTACTAAATTGTACCATCGATCTCAGCCATGAAACATGCCGGCTTTTCTGAAGCCCCAGACTCCTGGAGGCACTCTCTTAAAAGAGCCACTCACCGCCGTCAACTGTGGTCTTCCCTCTTCATCTCATTGTGAAGAATGCGGGGTTAACGTTGTTACCCCTTCAAATCCAGATTTAGATTATGTACCGCTTTGTTCTCCTTCCCTTTCATTCCATGCCTTATCATTTTGTTAGCTGTACGGTTTGAGTCCTTAGTGGGTAAACAGAAGTCACTTCAAATTTCATGCTCTCTCTTTACGAGTTAATTATATGAAGTCCTACAAAGGACAAAAGACACTTTGCCAGCAGGACAACAGTCCAGCTCCTTTTCTGTTCCTGTCGGCTGTTTCTTCAGGCTTTGTCTTCATCTTTCCCTAACTCCCTAGCTTTCCCTAGCTCTCTTTCGTTATTTCTTCTTCTAGTTCCTGCTCTATATCCCTGGCCTGGCAATAAGAATAATCTTTCCTGCGGAGACTTGGGAGATAAAGACTGAAGAAGCTGGAGGGTCCTTGGTGAGCCTGTGGCGAAGAGAAGGTCAACAGTGCTGCTAAGAGGGGTCTGTTATCAGGGTGGTAGCATCCTATTGGGGAGGTGGCTGCCCTGTTTATTTACAGTTAATGCGCCCTGTTGGTGTGCACTCTAATGCCTGAGGCTGACTGGTCTGTAATGGGAGGTGTGCACCAAAAGAGGAGAACAAGGGAACCCTGAAATTAACAGCAACTCCAATAGGTCACCAATAAGAGAAGGGTCTTTCATTATGAGAGGCATGAAATGTCAAAAAAAAAGACAAAATATTTATGAAATGTTTATCTTTTCTATCAAAGCGCTACACACTGCCTGATACAAACTCACTGTTAAGATGACATCAGAAATCCTAAATTAAATAGAATTTAATTGAGGTAGCATGTTGATTTGAATTTAACTTAATCAATTAAAGGAATCAATGTCTATAGAAATTATCTTTTTTTGTTTGTTTGTTTTTTAAAATAGTAATTGTAATTGCCTTGTTTGAAAGTTTTGGACAAAAATGCAAAAAAAAATAAAAATAATAATAATAATAATAATAATAAAAAATTTGAAGGTTTATAGGTTTAATAGAATGATCAATAGATCCTTAAATAGATTCATAGATTGACAAATGGATTGATACATACACAACCATTCGTGTGTTCACAACCATGTGTGCCTTTATAATTTTTTTTAAAGAAATTAAAGCATTTAATAAGCAAGGGTGAACTGATCAAACTGAATAAGTAAACTGATCAAAACTGAGAGCAAAGACTCTTCTTCTATTCATCAAAGAGGCCTGATGAAAAAAAATATGTATAATCACAAAAACATTAAGCAGCACAACTATTTTTAAATATTTCCAGGACACCAAATCAGCATATTAGCATGATTTCTGAAGGATCATGTGACATGGAAGACTGGAGTAATGGCTGCTGAAAATTCAGCTTTGCCATCATGGGAATAAATTACATTTTAAAATGTACCGAAATTGAAAACAGTTCATTCAAATTGGAATAATATTTCACAATATTACAGTTTTTACTGTGTTTGTGATTAAATAAATGATGTCTTGGTGATATCACACAACAACCTTGGTCATCAGATGTAGGCTAACATCCAAGCTCAATCAATTGATTGTGTTTCATGTGGACTGTGTCAAGGAATTGGTTTGAGTGAAAAAACAACTTCTCTAGCAAGCAACAGTCAGCACTAAGGGGTTGGTATGCAGTGATAAACTCAGAGTTGAGTCCCATAGCAGTAGCATGCAGTAACTAGTGCACATCTGGTATGCGCTGTCGTGTTGTGTGGCAGTGTGATAAAACCACAGCTGAATCAATGGCATGAAGCCATTGTGGACTAAGATGGCTGCAAAATGCCAGCAAGGCTTCTTGCCCATCCTGAGCTAGAGACACAGAAATCTCTCAACGTGCAAAAGCTTTTCAAAACAGGGAATTACGTAAAGTGATGCTAATGTCATTGGCCTGATAGACTCGAATGGAAAGAAAAAGAACTGAGGGGTTCAACTGCAAGCTGTTCAGAAATCTTGGCAGAAAATGGCTCCTTCTCACCTCCCTTTGCACAAACACTCTAGCAAACTACACCCACTGCAGTGTAATTACTTAAGAGAATTAAGCAATAGTGCTCTAAATATATAGTAAAAGAAAAAATAAACAAATACAAAAGTAGAGAAGCTCACTAGGGGGGGAAGGCAAAATTTTCTGATTTCTGCAAGTAGCAAAAGCTATTTCAGCTACACTGCTAGCATTTTAACTATACTTCAACTTCAGCTTCATTCAAACAGTCAATGTTTGGGACTGACAACCATATTTACTAACAGCAGACACTCAAACTGTTTTGTTCATACACCAGCTTACATTTTATTTGAGCCTTTGCTGTACAGTACTAACAAATAACGTATGGCAAGCCCTTTTGTATTCTATGTATGATTTATGTATTTATTTAGGCATTGTCATGTCAGCATCTGAGGATAATTTCCGGGTAAATAAATAAAGAGATATGTAGGTGAAACTATTTAAAATAGACAAAACAGACAAGCTGGATAAATCATTTACATTCAGAGAGATATGATCCATATACAGCTTTTTTATTTTTAGGAGCACTTGAGATAAATGTGGTTAAGTGTCAACTTGTTTATAAAATACCGTTGTTACTTCAGTTTAAACAAACTGTGTCAATTGAACCATATTTAGCACTATAAATCTTGCTGCTGTGTTAATGTAGCCTATGAGGGATTCAATTTACATTGGATATTCATATTTTAGGTAAAAAATAAAGCAGGGACGGTCATTTTGGCTGCATGGCAGGAGGCACTGGAATCAACGGTGGATGCCAAGAGCAAGGAAGCTTCTTGAACCCCCTTCAAAGGACAGATGCAAAGTTTTTGCTCTAATTAAGGGGCGAAGTATTTGCACACTTAAAATGTTCCCGATTCAAAGACGGTGGGCGGTCTAGAATTGGTTTTCTGCTAGACACTGGCCTTTTTAAACTCTCAAAGAATCTTTTTTTGACAAAAATCTTCTCTGACACACTCCTCACAGCCTACAGTGGCAGATGAAAGGCTATAGATTTTGCTATTAATGTTACTATCTACCACGCCAAATTTAGACTGAATAATATTCTTACATGATGAATATCACCTCCTTTACAGATCAATACCATTGACTCTGAATTAAAATGCTATGCTGTGCTCACAGAGATATCACTGAGCAGAGAACGCAAACAAGAGATGCTGTTAGCAAAACAGTAAATCTAGATGCACTACGGCACTTTGTGATTTTACGTAACACTAAGTGTTTGAATACAATCTCAGCAGAGAGTAACAATCAGAGCTTTTATCTTTGTAGGGGGGAATGCGCTCAAATGATGTAGAATAACAGTCAACAAGTTTGAGGACGGAAAAACAGGAAGTAGTTATCTGCTTGCAAAACATTGGTTTTATATCCTCGAGTAGTACTATACGTGCATGCGAAACGCTGCAGATTTCAGCAGTGGCAAAACCTGACGAACAGGTTTTGGTTCAGTCTCAAGAAGCTGTCAGAATCCAAACAGATGATATTTCTATTAAAATTCCTCTCTGTTCTTATGCATCGGTTTACAAACATACCCGGAGCATACAAATGTGTGATATCAAATGCAACCTGACACATCAATGAACTTCATCTCAAAGAAAATGTTTTAAATAAATCAGCAATATAAACAGAGGCGGTGTAAAATAAGAAAAAGGAAAAACACAGAGTGCTAAAGCGTTACAAATCTCCAGAGTTTTCCCAAACTGCATGTCCTTGCCTAGAATGAGGAATGACATGTCCGCCTAGCGCCTGTGTTTATGGCATCAGGAGAGCTGCTGGGGAAATGGATTACTCCATCATCGTGGAGCAGCGTGTTCATGCGGCAGCGTATCGCAATACGGCTCTGTGTGTAGTCATTTTCACCTGCGAGACGCTCTCTATTCCCTGCTCGCTGTGCCGTTTCCGAACTTTGCTTTTGAATGCACAAAAACAGCATGTTTTTGATCAAGAGCTTTAGCAGCAAACAATGGCCCGACAGGCAGCCACGGGTCCTTGAAGCGTTAAATACGAAAGAAGTATTTAAACAAAACCCGAACTGCGGAAACAAGTTGAAATGACTTTACTACACAAAGTGGAACGGAGCCAATGGTGATACTGACTCGATCACTTGACCTAGTATATTAAACACTCTCTACACAAGAGTGGCGGCTTAGAGAGCGGGTTAAAGAGCTCATTGAGAAAAACACACAAATATGGCATGACCCTGCGCCATTTGTTGGAGGCTCTCCTAATAGGGGTCAGCGTCCGGCTAAAACCGCACAGATTCCATTTGCTTTAAAGAAGAGGCAGTTGTGCTCCAAGTTAACCTTCTGCTAATAACTGTAAAATAGAAAACGCTGAGCCCGTGAGTGTTATGCTAGTCTTCATACCGCCCATTATAATGTGCTGGTGAGAGCATGTGAAGGGTGCTAATTGAAGTATGTGTCACGTTCGCAAGTAAAACACATGGCAGGAATTAGTTTCTAAACTGAGTGGCTGAAAGTGGGAACGTGTTGTACGGATTGAAAACTGGTTCCTCGCTGCGTCTAATTTGATAGCACTGAACCAATTGAACATTTGGTAACAGAACATCTTTTGTGTTCTTCTGGAGGAAATTCAGCATAAAGGCGTGTGTTAGCAATCACAATACTTCAATGGAGAACAAACAGAAAAAGAATTGGTCGTTAACCACAAGGTAAGACTTGCTGGATTCAAAGACTTGCCTATAAAACAAAAATGATGCTTGTGTTTTGCCATGAAAAGATAAGAGTTTGGCTCATTTGATTGGTGTTAAAGCAGTTTTCTGCATTTTGATGCACCCCTCTGAACTGTATCTAGCGTTAGCAACACATAGAGAATGAGTTCAATTCCTGTGGAACACATGAACTTGTACATGATGCATACCTTTGATACTTAAAGCATCTGCCAAATACATAAATTTGTGGACCATGCTAATAGAACAAATGATAAAAATAGCAAAAACTAAAGGGAAATGTGATTCATGCTATAAATTGTGCACTTTTTATACAATAGAATAGGTAAAAACAAAGATCCCCTAAGCATGCAAAAGAGCACAAGGCACTAAAACACATTCTGACAATTCACAGAGCAATATAGCAGAGAAAAGACCTCAAAGAAAACGTCAATAAAATATGCGCAACCACACATGTGCACTCCATGACATTCCCATGCAGGTATCTCAACAGCCATCAATAGTCTAAGAGCTGATGTTTCATTCCAGATCTCTCCAGGCTGCAGGGCTCTAATCAAACATAACCAAGGCTGATGGTGGGAATGTCAGGCAGGATTATCACCTGTTTCATTTGCTTGTGCACATTTGAGATATCTGCTCGCCCGGCTCGTTCCACAGCGCGGACACACACTCTATAACCGAGCACTCTAGGGGTGGGTAAATATTACAGCATGACTGTGCGCAGACCACTGTGCACTTCTGCTCTGAGAAGCAGTTGCTATGCCGGCAGGAAGAGTGAGGACCAGTTCAAATGATAGTTCAGCTATGCAGTTCATCTCTGTGCATGAGACTGTAGGATGTGTTACAGACATGCAAAGTCCAAAGCGCACATACAACTGCTTGTTTTTCCATGTTAAATTAAGTTGAAAAAACAGGTCTAAGCATACGAATAATGTGTTTAAAAATGAGAGACAGGCCAGTGAAAAAAAAAAAAAAAAAGCAAGCTTGTTTTTTTGTTTTTTTTCAAAATTCAGTAAGATTTACCACCTCTGAAACAAACTTTACGCACTTCTGACATCAAGGCCACAAAGACAATGAAAAATATTAATAACAAATAACTTTAGCAATCAATATCAAATCCTCAAGTACAATCCTATATAAGACCCTGCAGAAAGTTTCTTATCTTAGGTCTTAACTTAAGATATGATGTGTTAAATTAGGATTTTTTTGCAAATTCGTATTACAGAAGCAAATCTTAACTTGATTTGGGATTCTTATCCTATCTTACAAAATAGTATCTTATCTCTAGTTAGGAAATCTTAAATGGCATAATCAAGCTCGACAATCTACTCTCAGGTCTGTTACCAAGCAACCAACACTGCCAGAGCTGCTGATGAGGTAAACAAAAGCTACTTCACTTTGAAAATCGCCTTTTGAAAAAAAAAAAGAAAAAAAAAAGGCATTATTCACTTGCACTACAACCAGTAATGGTCCGTGACACTTTTGTTGTTCTCTATAATGCTGGTTGCCGTTCCTGTGCTAACTGTAATATGTTGTCTGGCAGTCTGTAATTACTTATAAGTGTTTTGTAATCAAAATATAACACATCTTCTGGGTCCTCCAAGAGTCTTTCTACCATTAAACATCCTCGTTTTTCATTTTCAACTATTAATAAATGTAATACCATTGTCGGACAGCACAGTTGTAAGTGTTTTTTCCGTTAGCTTTCAAATAATTTTGAAGTTAGGACAGCTGTGGGATTGTCCTAAAGTTAAGACAGTTTTTAGGGTTTTTTGTCAAGTTAGGAGGTTTCTGTAATACCCCTTTCCTATCTGTAGTTAAGATAAGATAACGCACTTAGGAAATGCTGTTCTGTAATAGCTTTTGTCCTAAATGTGGTCCTAACTGAAATTACCATGGTTACCAAACAGATAAGATAAGATTTTAAAGTTAGGATCTTTCTGTAATACGCCCCCAGGAACACAAAACCAGTCATAAGTCACACAGGTATATTTGTAGCAACAGCCAACAATACACTGTATGGGTCAAAATTATTGATTTTTCTTTTATGCCAAAATCATTTGGATATTAAGTAAAGATCATGTTCCATGAAGATATTTTGTAAATTTCCTACGGTAAATATATCAAAACTTAATTCTTGATTAGTAATATGCGTTGCTAAGGACACTGCTAATAACAACTTTAAAGGCGATTTTTTTTGCACCCTCAGATTCTAGATATTCAAATAGTTGTGTCTCAGCCAAATACTGTCCTACAACTCATACATCAATGGAAACCTTATTTGTTCAACTTTCAATTTTAACAATTGAACCTTATTACTTGTTTTGTGGTCCAGGGTTACATATGGTTAATTCTGCCACGAAATAGAAAAAAAAAAAAAAAAAAGGTAAATTGTGATACTTTCACTCACAATTTTGGCTTTACATCTCCCAGTTCTGAGTTTCTTTAAGAAATGTGAGATATAAACTTAGAATTGTGAGAAAAAGTCATTGCAATTACAGCACTTTTTTTCTTTTTCTTTTTTTAATTTTGTGGCAGAAATAACTTCCATAGTCCTACACTTACATTTGTTTTACTCAGAAACATGCATAGTAAATT
This sequence comes from Barbus barbus, assembly GCF_936440315.1. Taxonomy (NCBI): domain Eukaryota; kingdom Metazoa; phylum Chordata; class Actinopteri; order Cypriniformes; family Cyprinidae; genus Barbus; species Barbus barbus. The sequence continues at coordinate 22,527,982 of NC_136756.1, read as the reverse complement.
ACAGAAGCTTAATGTTTTGCAATTGTTGTTTCATGTCATTTTTTTTACAACAATCTAATGGATATAAAAAGGAAAATACTATTATCTGACAGAAAACAAACTGCTTAGACCACTTTGTGAAATAACTGTAAATTTTACAGCTGTTTGTCATTGTGCATTGACTGAGTGATATATGAGTAAAGGGCCACAATGAGTAAGGATGTGTTACAGTAAAACTCAAGAAGCGAGGCTGTTAACCTTGTGGTTTAGGAGGGAGAGAGCGTGAAACCCCTTCCACACATGGTGTCTGAGTGCAGGGATATTTTCTTCAGGGTCAGAGCTGTATAACACCACAGGCCTGAGTATCAGTTAGTGGAATGAAAGAGATAAAGCTTGCGAAATTGTCAAAGGACAAGCAGGCTAGCTTCAACTAGCAAGATGGAGGACAAAAACGCTTCATAAAAACAATAAATCAGAAACCTGCTCTGGCTTCTTCTCAGAAAACAGCCCAAATCAATCCAATCCTCCTTAAAACCTCAAGAGAAAATAGAGAGAAAACCATAAGACACTGGACAGTGATGTAGCTTTCTTAGTAGGAGCATGACTCTTCGGCTAAACACCAAGGCGTTTACCTGCAAAAGTTTCATCTTCTAAGCGCTAAGCACAAAATCTGTGACTAATATTCCTTCCACTTGTCTTTTTATGCTTGCCCATGTTATTATGTTTTGTTGAGGATGGGAATACATCTATAGTGGCCTAATATCAGTCTAAGAACCCTTCATCCTCCCTGCAAACTCGTCAGGGGTGAAAAAGGTGACAAACTAAACTAAATTCCTAAATCTTTTTTTCTTTTTTTTCAGAAAAAAATAAGTCAAAAGTCAAAATAATCTTGTTTTCGGTTTGAAAAAGATTATTTTGCTTACCCCATTGGCAGATTATTTAGCTTTTTTTAAGGAAAAACTCTTACTTACTTAATTTTGACAAATTTTTTTCTGAAAACAAGACAATAATTTTTACTTGTAATGCTTCTTGATTTAAGAATTTTCAGATATTTGGACTAGAAACAAGACAAAAAATGTAAGAAAAGCATTTTTTGCAGTGCATCATTCAAGGATAAACCCCTTTATATGATTAAAAGATGTTTGAGCGAGAACTACGGTCTACAATCAACAACGATTGTTGTTAAGAAACAGGCTGTTACAGGCTGACACTTAGCTATGGCTTAGCGCTGCCTCCAACTAATGTAGCGATAACGTAACTTACAATCTTCATAGCTATCGCAACTGCAGCCTCACGCAAAAAAAAAAAAACAGCAGCCTCACGCGGCAATTGCCATTTAAACTGGAACACCATAATTTACAGCAGATACAAATGCATTCCGTCCAACATATGGACAGTTGCCTGCAGCGTCTAAAAGTTAGGCTTCAGGAGTGAGATTGGTTGGATGAGGGAAAGAACATTAAGGTAAGCCAATCAGAGGCAGAGAAGGGCGGGTCCATTCCTTTGACAACAGGGGAAAAAACGCTACAGGTGACATGACACAGATGACTCGCATATACGACGACAACGCCCCCCCCTTTTTAAAGATCTACATGATTAACGTGAATGATCCATTTCAAGGTGAAAACGGCGAATTTCGCCGAAACGTGACAAGTTTGCACCCCTGCTATAAGCCCTTCTGTTTCCTGCAGGCACTTGTGCTGAGCATAAAGCATGATTGTTAGAATATTTCCACTTCTTTAAATCAATGGGGATCTGACTGTCTTGTTTCAGGGTACATCTGAAGTATAGAAATATCTGCTGGCAAGCCTGGCTGCTTTTTGTCCCCTTTGCCTCCTTGTTTTTTTTTCTCTCCCTTCATCCCACTCTTGTCTTTCTGGGGTGTTAAATTTAATCATTCATCCACTAGATGCACACTGCAAGAGTGACATGAAGCATGAGGACTTTTGAGGGAAGATAAAAACAGACAGAGAAACTCTACAGAATGGGGGGGGGGGGGGGGGGGCGCAAAACAATTAAAGCCCCATCAGCGGAGAGATTTTTCCCTACTGTTTATCCTCATTAGCAAACGTGCGGCTGAGGCCTTGTCCCCTCTCCGAACACATTTCTTTTGTTCGCTGAATCGAAGGAGATTTTTCATCTATTATGATTACAATGGATAATTTAAAATCCCCAGTGCAAATCCGTTAAATGCTTAGGGGGTACCGCATGTCTGGGATAGTCATTGGTGGATACGTTATATTCTGCCCTTGGTAGAAATCTAATAATTACGTAGACACACATACGCATATATGCACTTGTGTAGACACACACACACCTTCTTCCTCTGCCTCTAACTGTCACCAGATTTAATCAGCAGCTACAGTCAATAAGTTTTATCACTCAAAGCCCCTGATAAGCATCAGCATGTGGAGAAATATTTTTGACATAATTTGCCCCCAGAATGAATTAGGAAACTGATGTGAAAACATCTACACGAATAGGTTGTGAGGTAATAAATGACATGCACTTCAAATGATTTCTTCAAAAAGGTTTACAATAAATGTACTTTTATTCTTGATTCTGGCATGCTAAATTTGAATGCTTTTATCCAGAGGCCATAGATTAATGCAATGTCTGTTATCATAAAAAAGTAAATAAAAAAAAGTCAGTTACTCCAAAAAAAAAAAAAGACATAAACAAATGTTTCTGAACTAGAACAAAACCACATCAGTTTATTAAAAACCTCAGATAATATCACAAGATTAAAGCTAATTATAACCATTAAAGCTCTTTTAAATTCAAGAATCTATGGAATTTACATAATGCAGCAAACATAACTATATCTATAGAGCCATCAATACCATTTTAATGACGCCTTCAGGAAATATTCATTATGTTTTTTTACTATCAAACTGTGCATAATGGGGGTTATTTTAATAAGTTACGCAAAAAAAAAAGACAGAGACACAGAAGTGAGAGAGAGTTAGAAACCTGTAGGCCCAAATGCCTAAGAAAAGATATACCACTGACCTAATCTGCATATGGCTGACAAGAAAATGAGTTACATCTCATCTAAATGTAAATTAAGTGTTTTATGCCTTCAGTAAACAGTTTACGTATCCATGGTCTGTTTTAATTAACCAATTAGAATTTATTACCCGGATACTAAAGATAAGAGCCATTTTTCTGACTTTTTTTTTATTATTCATGACAGCTGTCTAAAGGGAGAAGGAAACAAGAAACAAATTTTCTGGCAGAGAAAAGGAACTTGAGTGATATCTTGGCTTTTATGGAGGACCAAAAATAAAATGAAGAATCAATTTATTGCTTTAATAATTCAAACATAAAAATGTATATAAATAACTCACTTTTAAATGGACAAATTAATAGACATATTTAAAGATGTTTATTTAATTCGGGTCTTTAAATCGAGTTTAATAAAACAATAAATTGAAAAAGTCATTTTTTAATGTATAATAAATAGACACATTTAAAACTGTTTATTTAATGTTTTAAAACCTAGATTAATAAATCTTTTTAAATGCAAACAATTTTTAAAAATGCATTTGGCAAATGCCAAATGTGCTGCTGCGAGATGCCAAAACCGCATTTTGCGCCAGCCCCTGATAACTGAGAGGAGACTTTCTATCGCAGAAATCAGCTAAAAGTAACAAATCATCCACAATCCCTCTCCAAACACGTTTAGATTCCCCTGACATTTTGCGTCGCTTGAATCCGTCTTCTTACTCCCGCTGTAATGACGTATAGCTTTTCTCACTGTCCAATGAGTGAAGTGACATTCAGCCAAGTATGGTGACCCATACTCGGAATTCGTGCTCTGCATTTAACCCATCCAAAGTGCACACACACAGCAGTGAACACACACACACCGTGAACACACACCCGGAGCAGTGGGCAGCCATTTTATGCTGCAGCGCCCGGGGAGCAGTTGGGGGTTCGGTGCCTTGCTCAAGGGCACCTCAGTTGTGGTACTGAGGGTGGAGAGAGCGCTGGACATTCACTCCCCCCACCTACAATTCCTGCCGGCCGGAGACTCGAACCCGCAACCTTCGGATTACAAGTCCAACTCTCTAACCATTAGGCCACGACTTCCCCAAAAAAGAAGTATGCCGGTCATTTCTGGTGTGTTGCGGAGCGGGTTTGGTGGGCCGCTCTGTGCCAAAAAGAGCGGCCACTGTCATTCTCTGTACCAATGACAGTGTGTGCTACATTTACAAGCGAGAGAGGGGTTGGCTCTTCAAATAGAGGCGAAAGTTGATTGGTTGCTCCCACGTGTGTACTGTCCAATGGCATTTTTAACTCGATTGACAAACGGATAAAGAAAAGCATTTTGCAAAAGGACAAAGAAAACCAATTGGCAAATAGAGAGAGAAAAGCGTTTGCCAAACGCATTTTTAAAATGTTTTTTTATCGTTTTAAAATGTGCATTTAAAAAGATTTATTAATGCACTTTTTATAGTTTTATTAATCTACATTTTAAAACATGAATTAAATAAACATCTTTATATATGTCTATTAATTTGTCCATTTAAAAGTGATTTATTTACATACATTTTTATGTTCGAATTATTAATCCATAGGCTTTTGGTGCGATCCTGGATTGAAAGCTTGTATGTAGCAGCCACAGTGTACATATCAGTGGGGGAAGCTACTCTAAAACTGTTGCTTACCAAGCTACAAGCTAATAATTATTGGCAGTAGTTAAGCTACACTCATACTTAGCAGCATTAATTGTAATTAGATACAATACAAATACAAACATAAAGCAGATAACTAAAGTACACAAATGCTTGCTTTTTTTACTTCGTAAATAAAAGATACATCCGTCTATGTAATTTACAATTAATCAGAAGTGGCACAAAAACAGTGAAATGAATGACTGATCAATCTTGGGTAAAACTTAATTTACATTGCATAGTCATTTGTATTAGCATTGCAACAACTAACTGATAACAACAAAAAGTAATGAAAATAATCAAAAATTTAATTTTGAATTCTCCTGTCAGGCTCTTGAAAGACACTTGTGCTGTTTAAAGCATTTGAGATGTGTTTTACTAAATGCAGAACTTACATGTCACAGCTGTATCCTTATCTGTAAATGTTAGAAAGTCACAGAATTATTTCCATTTTGCATACAGGCTAGTCCTGAATGCTAGAAGGTCTCTGCAAACTTCACAGGCTTCACTGAATAAGTGTGATGTGTGCATGTGCGTCAAACAGACAGAACAATACAATAGGATTAATACGTTTTGCTAAAGTATTTCTTGTTAGACATTAAAGTTAGTAGCATCACTAGCTTTAGTTAGTTAATTAGCCAACACTAGTATATACTATATATAAACTGAAACCGCTAATGCTGGCTTCACAGCCATTTATTTTGAAAAAGAGTTGAACTTTTTTCTCAAAATCTGAGCAAGTGATATCTAATGAATCTATGCTATTATTTTCATTTTTTACGAGCTATCCGAGAGGATATTTTATCCTTTGACTGTGTATTAAATATCATTTTCATTTCCAAGGTGCTGACTTTCACCATAACAAAAGAGAGGCTGCGAACGGTGAAAAGTTATCAGTTGCTGACAGGTGGCTTTCTGACAAATGAGCCCACATCACAGCAAACCTTTACATTTCCACATCTTCTTCAACATAAAGAGAAGAGCATTTGATTAATGAGCTAGCTCTGAAAACTTTGCTGAACCATTGCGTCTTAAGTCCTTCAATTGACACAGGGGCTTCAGCTCTCAAAGTCACTTACGTCAAAAGCCCCGATTGTTGCCAAGAAAATGCCGCTTCCCTTTTGTCAGTGTGTAAGTGGTTAACATCATTTCACTGCAATGTTGCTTTGCTGAAACAGCAACAGGACATTAATTTGACATTAGCGCTGTAACATCAATTCCTCTCCATTTTCCAACTTGGATAATGCGTTTACTGGAAGCAGATTAATATCTATTCCATAAATCATTCAGAGAATTTGCCGAGCCAGAGACATGGGGGTAATGTCATATATGTTAGCTGATCCTGGTCTTGGGGCTGGATGTTCATTAATCAGTGCCTCGGGGTCCTCGGGGGCACTCAGAGGGGAAAACAGAGAAACTTATAAAACGTCCTGATTATTTATTTATACTGACTTTGGCTCTGTAACTTATGTTAATATTCCATGTCCTTTTATTGCCGCAAAACATCATCCACTCTCGGCTCACAAACATGGCAACCGTCAACATCCTTACGAGGAACGTCGTTGTTTTGATGACAGCAATAAACATCTTTATGATGACAGATGGCTCAACTGCTAAAGCATGATGTGAACAGTGTTTATTATTAGTTCTGGTAGAGTTCCTCAGAATCGTATTGATTTATCAAGTTACTCTGGAATTGATTCGAAACGGTCAGTCTTACATTTCAGACACTGGCTCTGTAACCAACTGCTTTTTTTCAGCTTAACATTCAACCCAAACTCACAAGAAACTACCTGATAATACCAGAAAGACTCGTTCCACCTAAAAATTGTACTATTACAGAATATTTCCAAGACCAAAAAATCTATATAAAAAAACCTCCCCACGGGGAGTCTAGCCACAGGCGAGCTCTTTCCCCGCAGAGGGGTGAATTGGTTGGCTGTCAAGAATATGAAAGCTGAGTCTCATCTGCTGGAGACCCTGAACCTAATCTCCCAGCAAAGAATGATACTGTGCCTGTTCCAGCCATACTGATTCACTGTCAATCTGGTCCAAAGCTGCTCTCAGCTGCCCACTTGACCTTGTCACTGCAAAAGCAGTTTATTTTCATTACATCCCTGCTCATTCAGACCGGCAAAAAGTGCCAAACAAAGGACATTTACTCAAAGCATTCTTCAAAATATCATAACTTGCTTTAATTACAGTTTTCAGTGAGGTAGACCGACAAGAGCAGTCACTTTCAAATGAAATGCTACAATTTTTACCCCCTCCATTTAAAAGGGAGATAATTATCCATTAAAAGCCCTGCTCGCACAGACAAAAGTCTCTCTCAGGCTTTGCTGCCATGTGCTAAAATAGTATGGTTAAACAAAAGACACTGACAATGATTTTCGTACAAACATGTTTGATAACAGAGATCTACTGCTCTCCTGGGAATACCACAAAGGGTGTATCACATTTGTAGAGGCATAGACGGTTATTCTAGCTGTTCACCGTATACATCCTTCTAAATCTTTAATTAACTGCCATGTTAACATATTGCTCAACTAAGGTGCTTTTTAATTGATATTCTGTTTATACACTAGATAAATTAGATCATGAACATGTCAGCATTACACGCTTAATATGTCTGTACTCATGAAACTCAGCACAAGATTATAATGGCAATTTAGTGTTAGTAAATTGCTTAAAAAATATTGGGTGCAGATTCCTCTTCCTTTATCTTTATAAACAATGAATATTTAAAGTGGATTTGATCATCCCCAAAACAGTTGATCACTTCATAACGTGTAAATTCTGCTGTGCTTTCGACGCTGCTTTAATCATTTCAACTTCAATAATCTCAGCCAACAATGTAAGTTTGTGCCTCTTTGACTAAATAATGGAAGATGGGCTGAGTGCTAAGAAAAAAATGCTAAGAATGAGTCTTGATTTCTGCAAATCCATCCTGTGCTAATAGTGCAGAAATTGCACTACCATTTAACAGCTCTGGGTCAGCTCAAAGTTTTTTTTTACTTTTTAATGCATCCTTGCTGAATTTGATCAAAAGTGACAGCAAAGACATTTATAATGTTACAACAGATTTTTATTTCAAATAAATGCTGTTCTTGAACAGCAGTGCTCACATAACAGCATGAAAAGGGGGCTAAAAAATACAAATACTCAGATCTCTCACCACTCTCAAAGCAGGCGTCGAAGATGATATGACCTTTCTTGGGAGGTCCAGTGTATCCTGGAGGGGTGACCATCAGTTTGTTCACATTCCCCACCAAAGCATCCTCTCCCCCCGCTTCATTATCTGCCACACAAAATTCAGAAATACATATAGGTGGCCTACAATTTACAATATCTAAAAACACATTCCATTCTAACACATGAAGGAAATAAATATTTTAGCAATATAAACTGCCTGTTGCTGACTTCAAAATTAATTGGCAATAGTTATACCATATTCCTCTAACACAGCAATTAAAACCTGACAAGCAAACAGGGTTGTGATCTGTGTGCATGACAGAAAACAATGTCAAAAAGTTCTTAATTGAGTCTGAATAATTTTTACACAAACATGAGTTGAAATGGGACAACAGAAACAACACCTAGAAATAATAAAAGCGAAACAATTAAAGAAATGGTTCACAAATTTACTCCAATCCCATATTATTTTCTTTTTAGATTGAACCCAAAATTAGATTACATATGCAGAATAACAGCACTTAGACACCATTCACTTCCATTGTATGAGAGAATTTTTTTTAATTAAATTAAAGTGAATGGTAACTAAAGCATTCATTCTGCCAAAGTTCATTTAGGGTGAACTAACCATTTAAGTAGTAATATCCAAAAAAACAGACAAATTTGATAAATTATTATAAAATTACTGTAACTTTAAAAATCTTTTATGTGCATATTTAACATTTCCAAGCATGTGTTTGTAGAGATAGATAGATAGATAGATAGATAGATAGATAGATAGATAGATAGATAGTCTTATATTGAATACGTTAAATATGTGTTAGATATTAATATATTATATATAGATGCTGAATTCAAAAAATTCTTAAATAAAGGCAGCTGTCTAATCAGATTACTAGTAGCCTAGCTTGTATACTAGTAAAATAGTAAGGATGTAGTCCAGCTAGTAAATACTTGTAAAGCTAGCATAAATAATAAATATCTACTATATGTGACCCTGGCCTGGACCACAAAACCAATCATAAGTAGCACAGGTATATTTATAGCAACAACCAACAATACATTATAGGGGTCAAAACTATCGATTTTTCTTTTATGCCAAAAATCATTAGGATATTAAGTAAAGATCATGTTCCATTAAGATATTTTGTAAATTTCCTACTGTAAATATATCAATACTTATTTATTTTGCACCCTCAGATTCCAGATTTTTTAATAGTTGCATCTCAGCCGAATATTGTCCTATCATAACAAACCATAAATCAATGGAAAGCTTATTTATTCAGCATCCAGATTATGTATACTTCTCAAATGCAAAAAAAAAAAAATGACCCTTATGACTGGTTTCGTGGTCCAGGGTCACATATTTCATCAAGACATGCTCAGCAAACCAAGTACACTCTCGTAAATATGTCGGTCACCGTATCTGGAAATGTCCACCTTAACAAGGCTGGACTACAAACACACGTGGAGTAGCGTATCATCACTTATGCAGTTATTAGTGAATATTTATCGCAATACATAGACGCTTTGTAATGTTTTGACACTCCGAGTGCCAGAAAGTCACATAAACATGGTTTATTCGGCTAACGTTAGCAAACAGTGCTGTGTTTACATGGACGAAGCGCTCATATCATGCACCTAACAGCGAAATTTGCTCACTATACAAGCACAGACAGTACCCAACGAGTGTCTGTGAATAGAAAACGCTCAAATTAAGATGTATTAATGTGTTTTCATTTTACACACCAGTATCGAGATGTTCTCTGCTGTTTTCTTCCATCATCCGTCCATACAACCTCACACAGGCTTACGACGCCGAAGGAGCGTTTCCAAGACGACGGCGTGCTGCAGCTCTAGAGCAAGGATTTGACGTAACCAGCAGGTGTAAGCGCGCGAAAAGCGCACAGCTCCCCCAGACACACGGATGTCTTCTCACAACGCGCCAAATAATGCTGTGCAGTCCAAATGCAGAGGAAATGTCAGCAGTGTTTACAGAGACCAAGCCCTTTATTAGCTGCTAATAAAACATGCACTATAACATCCACTATATTAAGCGTTCATGGCTGAAAAAAAAATAAATTAAGGGATTTGTGTCTTTAAATCCATTTGTATTTGATTTGAAGCCACCTATTTGCAAGACCACTACTAAAATTCTGGGAAAACAGTTTAAGAACATTCATCCTGAATTACGCATATTACACATTGTGTCACAGCCATGAATAATAAGTTGCTAGTTCTACATTAGATTACACACAATGTGTGTAATCTAATGTAGAACTAGCAACTTATTATTCATGGCTGTGACATACCTACAGACTACTGACAAGGGAAAAAAATCTTTCTTTACTGCCCAACCTTCCTGTTCCAATGGGAAACATGACAAAACGGGACAGAGAGCTATGTTGTACAACATTTCACAAGAGCTTAAAAGTATAGTGATGTGTAGGCTATCAGCTTTGTATGAGTTCATCTCGAGTCTGAGCCAAAGCCCATATTTTCATGATCTTGGTCTTGTCATTGACTTTGAATCATTTGGGCTTGGTCTTGACTCGGATTCAACCATCCTTTGTTCTCGGTCTTGACTCAGACTAAACCTACTCAGGTCACGACTAAAATACTGATGTGGATGCTATTTGCTGGCTCGTTCCAAAATAAACTGAGCAATTGAATCCCTTCACAAGGGACCAATTAGCCAAGGGTACATTCAGTAGTCACTTCAAGAAAGTAATTTTATCGTTTACGATCATGTGATATTGGGTGACACATCCTCACAATTCATTTTGAGGTCATTTATCTCATATATTATGGGATTTGATCCCACCAGGAATAATTCTGAAACATTTTTGTTAAGCAATCATGTTTGTTTTTATCAAGCACCACATAACGTAGTTGAAATAAATGTTTAAAAAGGTTTATTATAATGACACACAGAGGCCATATTTAATTGAAACATTTATTTGCCACAGCAATGTTAATCTATAAACATGAACTTTGTAGGTTACTGTATGTCATCAAGGTAACATTCAGATTCATAATAAAGTGGCAAAAAAGTATAGCTTTGTGTAGGATGTTTCAAATGGCCACATACAGTATTCAACATCAATTGCTCTGCCCTTCGCAGTGACTAGGATAGAATGATGCTCACTTTTGAATGGAATTCGCCCTCAGTCTGGACGAGAAATAAAGTAATAAATAAAGCACTCATCATTTACGCCTTATATAAATATGAAAAAATAAAAAATATTACAATATCTAGCTACCTTGAACCTGATATTTCTTTTTCTTATATTGTGAGGATAAAGATTGCAGTCAACCGTCCCTTCAAGTGTCTCATATTTTCAAATTGCAATCTCAATATAGATTGATTAAAGTGTATGGATTCCAGGACAATTGGAGCATAGCCTATGCCATCAAGCACAATCAAATCCGACCTCATTCATTTTCCATTAATAGTGCAGCTTTCTGATTAGCCTGCAAATGAACAACCATATGACTTGCGTTTCAGGAGGACACAGGCATTGAGAACCTCAGACACTAATTTTAAGGTTATGAGCGGAGCGGCGAGTGTCAGAAGCAGATGAAAAGAACGGGGGTCGTCTTTAATAAGACAAAATTGGCAATGATTTTTTCCTTGCGATCATATTTGACGGCAAACTACAACCAGCAGGGCAGCTAGGGTGGTTTGATTGTTTTTAAATAATGAGGAATTGTGCTGCACAGTACGCCCTTCAAACTGAAAATTGAAAAGCTGTCCTTCATGGTATGTCATTCCCTAACATCTCCAATTATCTGGCTCCATGCCTCCCTGTTTATTTATTGAGACTGTCAATTCGTATTATGAATCAGGTGACAAAAATATAGACCCCCTCCTCGTTCTTTTGTGTCTGCACATGCTTCAGAATGCACACGATGTACATCCGTATGCACGTATCTGTGAACAAGAAAGCAGGAAATAAAATTGTAGGGGAAACAGAATCACAGCACATATTCCTATGACAATTATGACGTTCCTGCAAAAGCAGAATTTCTTCTCTGCACACTGGTCCTGTCATGCGATCTGCCAAGTGAACAGATGATTTAATGAACCCATCAATCATAGAATACAAAAGCAAAGTATAGTCCACTTTTTGATCCTCTGATTTTTTAATTGGTTCCCATGAGACACAATGTTTTTCCACATCAAAATAAGTTTTACCCCACAATTATAACTGACTCTGCTGCTAACAATCATGCGAGACGGGTGTGACGCCAGTAACTGAGATGGCGAAACCGGATCGAGTTAAACAAAGATGAAACTTTCTTTTTGGGCTGGATGCATTTGAATCAAGCGCCGTAAGAAGAATCAACCAGAATGTTTGTGAGTGTGGGTGTGCGTTTCCAATGTGCACAACATATTTTTGGTAGTGTACAGGGAAACCCTTTTTAGACGGACCATGTTGGGACTCCACGCATGAGTCCCTTGCTGTGAATGGCAGGTCATCTGCATGGAACAGACAGCACACAGGAGAAGCGGTAGGCTCTGAACAGGCTTTATGAAGACACATAGAGTCACTATGGAGACAGCAATCAGAATCCTCCTGGGACCCCAGCGGACAGAAGAGGGAGAATGAGAGGCAGATGACTTTGGAATCAAGCGGTAGACTCCATGATTCAAGTGACAGCCCATCCCAGTGCGTGTACACGTACGCACACCATCTCCTGAATGATTTTTAACCAGGTTTGTTATATACAATAAAATCCGGAATAGGCTATGGTGCTTGACAAATAGAAAATCCTGCAACATCGATAACGCAATTACAGTGTGAGAGAGAAAACGGTGCTCTTTACATGATCCCACCGAAGCATGCAACACACTGGGTGGATTCTTAACTTCATAAGATTTGCTTATAATGTTATTATTCTAAATGGATTTAGCATTAAAAGTTGTAACGTTGACTCGGTGGAGGTACAAACTGTAATAGCATAAAACAAATGTGATGCAGTTTTAAGTAATGGCTCATACACACACATAAACACCCTCTATGACGTAAAAATGGTAGCATTCTCTCTCATTCTCCAATGGTCTCTCCATCTCCCTTTTTTTAGCTGGCTTCAGTCCACCCCAACAGATGGGTCGGTGTCAATAGGCTGCTATTAACTGGACACACGCCTCTCATGGGGCCTGGAGACCAGATCATACTGTACCATATGCAGTTTTCAAAAAAAGAAGAAAGAAAGAAACAGCTCATTTTCCTGCAGTCATACCCACTTTCAGCTAACCTCTGCTTTCCACACTCTCTAGAAACAAAACAGGCTGAAAATGACTTATTCTTGTCTGCTTTGTTATTTTGAGAGAAAAACATATGGTTTTGTGGTTTGTATTGTACCTGAGTTTAGCTGCGTCCGTTGGTATGAAGATGATGATTAGGCTTTGCCATAGACAATATGATTTTTAATAGTAAACAATTAATAGTTAATTGTTTAGCACAAAACATCATAATGAATCTTGACTAATTTTATCCACTCTTCTTAATTACAGCAAAACATTTTAAATTAAACATCTTGTGAAAGTCTAATTTAGTATGCATATTGAATATAATATATTTTGTTTAATGGTAAGATTACAGTGCTATGCAGTCATTGGCTGATGGGAATACATCTGTGAGTCTATGACTAAATCAATGAATAACATTGGCCTCATGATTGGTCATACTTTTTATAGTCTATATGAAAGAATTATAAAAGGACATAAAACAACACATTTTAAATTCTAAAGCTGGCAATAAGAGTCACTAAAACCAGTTATTTATAGTAAAAAAAACAATAATTAAGCTAAAATAATATAATTTATATACTGTATAATTTGATTATTGCATTAATCTATAAAAAAGGTATAATCAGGTTCTCTGTTATTCTATGCCATTCTCAAACAGAATTAAAGGATTTGGTTGTTGACGTTTAATTATTGAGAGGACAGGCCATTAATCATCTGGTTTCAGCGTTTATATTTCCATTTAACTATTATTGTATTATATTCTTTTTTTCAATCTTTTCTTAATCTTTTAAAAATACTTCTGATTCCAACACAATAGGAAGACAAAAACTGTCTTTGCAATTTAATAATCAGTCATTATGTGCACTCCTCATATATATGACTCCAAAAAGTCATTGGCGGTAAACACTTAAGCCACAATGTATACATTTCACTGCATCAAACACAGTATCAAACCAAGCAGCATAAGTGAACAAATGGCGCTAGTTCTTTCAGAACTAACCAAGGTCAAGTAATATGAAACAACAACACACATGTGCTGCTAAAAGGATAAGCACATGTGTAGTTCTTTACATTAACTATGGATATGTTCTACTGACATTCGACAACCAGAAAGTATGGTTGTACAACTCTTCTTTTTCAGTGGCATTTATATATTTACATTCATACATAAGTGCCCAAATGCATTTAGAGGCCAATGTAGCTGTAAACAGTGAATTGGAAGCATTGAATTGTCTACAATTACACCAACGTCTTGCTCTAATGCTATTTTAGAGGAAAAGATGTGCCCATTTCACAAAGTGTCAATTTTTTGAAAATTGAGATTTATACATCATCCAAAAGCTGAATAAATAAGCTTTCCATTGATGTATGGTCTGTTAGGATTGGACAGCATTTGGCCAAGATACAACTATTTAAAAAAATAACAATATTGAGAAAATCGCCTTTAAAGTTGTCCAAATGAAGTTCTTAGGAATGCATATTACCAATAAAAAAGGAAGTTTTGATATATTTACAGCAAGAAATTTACTAAATATCTTCATGGAACATGATCTTTCCTTAATATCCTAATGACTTTTGGCATAAAAGAAAAATGGATCATTCTGACCTATACTATGTATTTTTGGCTATTGCTACAAATATACCCCAGCGACTTAAGACTGGTTTTGTGGTCCAGGGTCACAAATATGCTCCGGGAATGATATGCGGAGATCTCAGCTGGGGTTTTCTCCGGCTAGGTGCCACTGGTCAGTTTTCTTAATGCTATTGGTCTATAAATCAACCCCGTTCCCATACATCAAACGCGGCTGTCACAAGGCGACGGAGGCGCGGGGGGAGGCGAGAGAGAGGAGAACGGAGGTGAGCGGGTGCCAAAGCGATCATGTGTACCCCACAAGCAGCAGGAGGAGAGCCGTGAAGCCAAACGTAGAGGAAAAGATGAGCCAGGAAAGGCAGATGTGCCTGTGTCATGTCTGTTATGAACAGTCTTCCCACCTTGTGGTAACACTGTGAACTGTAACTGCAGGAGAGCGTGATCGAGAAATAGAGAGAGGGAGCGAGTGGAGGGTGGTGTGGGGGTAAAGAGAGATAGAGAGAGAGGGAGTGTGAGTGTGAGGAAGGGAGGGAGCAAGGAAGGAGAGAGAAAGAGAAAGGGTGAGGATGGAGAGAGAGAGAGAAAGAGAGAGAGAGAGGAGTTTAAACTAAGAGCTATGTTTTGGGACGAACTAATCTGCTAGAGAGCAGTGTGAGGATCGGAACGCATTGTGCGAGCGAGTGTGTGGAGGACAGATAAGGGAAGAAGCCCGGCAGACCGACTGCTTGTTTTAATGTGCTGACTCTGGGGAGCTAAAAAAAAAAAAAAAAAATATTGACTCTTCAGTCGTGCGGCGTGAGCCAGGGCACAAGCGCCACATTTAACAGAGGTGCACCAGAAAACACGGGCACGAGAGAGGAGAAAATACATCCAGCCAGACAGCACATATAGAGGATTTCTCCTTCCTTTTCTTCTTTTTTTTTAATCTGTTCATTTTTCTTTCTTTTTTTTTCTCGGGGCTGATTCCCATTTCCAGTAGAGAAAAAGGAGCCGTAGAGCCACGAGAACGCAAAAAAACCCCACCAAAAAAGCGACAAGAAACGAAACACCGCCAACAAGATGTTTGAAATCAGCCGATCACTGAATGCTGCTTTGTTGAGCAATGAGGTAAAGGAATTGGATTTTCTTCTTCTGTCACCTCACTTCTCTAAATGTGTGTTCATTATTCCGTCGTGCGTAACGTTTCTATGTTTTATTAGTGTGTCCATGCTTCTAAATGTGGCAGCTGACAGGTCTAAATGAATGTGCAGGGATTGAGCATTTAGGTCCAGTTAAACGGCTGCTAGCTGAAGGCAGAACCTCTTTGCTCTCCGGGCGTACTGTAATGGATGAGAGACTAGACTCGCTCTCGCTCCCTCTCCCACGCACAATCATTTCATTTTCTCATTTACTCAAAACAAGATAGCTGTAACTGCTGAGCTTGCTTGATGACTTGCCCATCTGGGGCTTGCACTGACTGTGCGTGCGTGCGTGTTTGTGTGTGTGTGTGTGTGTGTGTGTGTGTGTGTGTGTGTGTGTGTGGGGCGTGAATGTGAACGTAAGCACACGGCTCTCTATCACTGTGGCAGTCCAGTTTTCTCTTTCCTTCCGCCTCTTGCTTTTTTCTTTAGCCTGTATATTTCGTTACCACCTTGGCTAGTATTCTGTTCTCTTCCTCTTCTCTTCTTTTCTCCTCTTCCCTGTAAACGCGCACCTCTCGAGCAGTGTCTGAAGATGATGGTAAAGTGTTCACAGAACTCGGCAGTAGCCCAGGCGGAAGGCTCCTTCCCAGGCATGGGCTCGCTGCTTTTCCCCCGAGATCCATCCAGCCAACTGGGGGCCAGGGCGCTGGGGGTAAGAGGATAGATGGATCCGTCATACAAACAAATGAGAAAATAGATGGCACAGTAGAATAAGAATACTAACTTCATTTAGGTAAATGCGTGCAGCCCTTAGGCTTGAATTAGCCAATGTTTTCATGCCTCATTGTGTGATGATACGGCTGCCCACTCCGACTAGATCTTTCTATCAGTTAGCCAGAGAGAAAGAGAAAGAGAAAGAGAGAAACAGATTGCGAGAGAAAAAGCAGCTTGTGTTAGTGTATTGTTTGTATATTCCTGCTCAGAATGTGTACTGATGCCTGAAATTGAAAGTGTGCCGCGTGTGTGTGAGTGTGTATGCTTAAAGTCATTTGAGCATAGTGAGGTTAGATGGCTAAAGGACAGATTTTTGTATGTACGTTTTGTTTCAGGCATCATTTTGAATTTCAAACAACTTTCCGAATGTGTTGTGCTGGTGCCTTTTAGCACAAATCTGCTCGAAAATGTGTCAAATAGAAAGCATGTGTCTTATTAGTATTATGTTACCAAACTACCTCAATATACATGTATGAGTGGCTCTATTCTAATTATTTCATTTTGTAGCACATCAAAATGAAGTTGTTTTATTTCTCCACTGATAGGTGGCCATAATTGAGCATACTAGTAGATAAATAGCTGGCTAAGGCTTTTCCTGATTATAATGAATGTGTTTTTACTCAAGCCTGGAGCTATGAAAGTGGATAACCATCCTTTACGTCCTTTACGTTCTCATTCAGTCATTTCTGATCTTCTACTATAGTCTTGGGGGGAAGAGAGATGGCTGTATGGGAAAGCCCTGGCTGGCTGGCTGGCTGGCTGGTGCTGTAAGCGCCGGTCGGTTAAGAATAAATCCCTGACTTGGTGCATTAAATCGACACGAAACTGTGGGTGTCTAATCTGTGATGGGCTCTCGTTCCTCATCTCCACAAAACAGGATCAGCCTGCCTGCCTGGAGCCGCACCACATTCTCACACAAATCAGACTCATACTGACAGCACTGGAGCTCCTCTGCCAGTGCACAAACACACACACGCAAGTGTACATACACACACTGCGATCGCATGCAGCTGGGTGTTCATCGAGCAGATTTTTAAACCCTTCTTTGCAACCTTTCTGAGGTGTGTGTACTCTCTTGCCTTAAAATCCTCCGCAGCTCAGGGATTTAAAACATTTTGCATATTCATCCTGGTGATCCTTCAGCTCTAAGAAGATCGAAAAAAGAAACAAGGCATGTAAAGTCACAACCTCAAATATTCTCATTTGAACTAAAAAAAATTTACAAGCTAATCAGGAAAATCATTGTCATCCAGCAATCAGTCACTATTTGGCCTGGGAAAGCGGAAAATCTATGCAACATTAAATATATAATGAAAATTAGTGACAGCGATACGTATGCGTCACTAGTCGTTGGGAACCGTGTGATTGCGCAGTGTTTTTCTAGATTTTTCACATTGGCAGAACACTGAATCAGTTCACAAAAGTAGAATTATTTTAAGATGGTTTAATGAGAAGTGGTTTCTCTCTGTTTCTCTTTCCACCTCGAGAGAGTGTCAACAAACAGTTGACAAACAAATGTTCTGCTTCTGCACTTTTCATGTTAAAGATAGAATTAATAGAATAAAACACTGATATATTATTTTTTCAGCTGCTATGTCTGGCATCATTTCATCCGTTTTTTAACTGTTATGAAATAACAGTCATTGTACATTGTATGTGATTATTTGTTTTATTTCTGGATATAAAATATACCCTCGCTGATTTTCTTGTTTTTTTCTCTTCATTTGGATAATGAATTGTGCTGTTGTATTCATTTGGGAGCAGGAAAATATGTCTTTATCTCTGCTGGACTGATTCTTCTTGTAAAAAATCTGCATTTGTGACTCACATTTATCTGCAAACACACAACTCACATTTCAGATTGTAATTAACCAGGTTAAATCAGACCATCGTTACAGTGATTAATTGTGCCTTCATTAACTGAAGTCAGATCATTTGCATACATTAAATCCTTTTACATGGAAGAGGTAGAGGTCTGTTTTGGCGTTTTTGTGAGAGGGAGATTGTATTCTCTTTTCCAGCTCTGTCAGTATTTTTAATTTTTTTTACATGCAATAGGTTGCTCTTAAGACATCTTGCCGAGCAAAACGAATAGAACGTTCCATCTGAATGCAGCTTTTTCAATTATATTTCTATATGCACAGCATGTGTAGAATTCATATATCAAAGTAATGATTGTATTTTATGATTAAGTAAATCAATCAAGCAATGAAAACACTCAGAGCTAGATCTGAGGATGTTTTTATAAAGATGAACTGACATTAAAAGCCAAGCCCAATCATAAGACGCAATGGATCTCTAACACTGAGATGATTTATTTATCAGCGCGCTTTAACTTACACCTATATGGAATAATTGAATAAAAATAAAATGTTTTATTTGCGAAAGTAGCAAAACAGATGCAGCACATAACAGTAGTTATGTTTTATTTTGGTATTCTCGTGCCAAGCACTCTCATGGGTTCTCGAACATCCAGAAGACACTGAAATGATTTCTAATCACGGTTAATAACCGCAGTGTTTTTTTTAATTAAGCATGACACATTGCCACTTGAGATACTGCGCTAAGCAGGATACGGTGTGATTTCCAATTATAAAACATTTTTCAGCATTCAGCACAAATGATGGAAACCTCTGAAATAGCACAAAAGTACAATCACGGGGAAAAACTGCATGTTCCGACAAAACTACACCAGATTTAGTAGGGTTGTGGGTATTAATCCAAACACATAAATATTTGCTAGATTCAAAATTTCCAGTGCTGATTGGAGATGTGCACACACAAGCTTCAGCAGTCCACGGGTTACAGCTGCTCAAACGTCAGCGTCCTCGCTTTCTAACTTCATTTTTTTTGCTATTTTCGAAGGTTAAGTTCGCTCCTAAATTCGTTGGAGGGAGCTGAGACACAAACAGAGATGAGGGGGAGAGAAGAGGGAATTGAAGAGCGATTGGCAAATGTCTGTTGGCAGTGCGAGAGATAGGCAGGGTCATCTCTATTTCACAACAATGATTAGCTCTGCCCATCTGCCGGCTCGACAGGCTCCTCCTGCTGTGATTGCAGTGTTCTCTGTTCAATGTAGCCCTGGAAATTAGTTCATTTGTGCTGCTCAACCCCAGCCTAACTGTACTGAGAACAGGTGCAGCATTCTACCCCCGCACAAAGCCATAGCGAGCGAGTACGCGTGTGTGTGAATCCTCTACGAGAGCAGCCGAGCAGCAAGTAAAGCAGACTCATCAACTGTGAAAAGATTCACATCTCGCAACACAATGGCAGTAGATTGCAGTGGATCAACTTCCTGTTCAAAAATAAGAACCTTTTTCTCCTTCTAGTAGGACGTCTCTCCTTATTAGCGTTCACCTCAGAATTCCGACATCAATACCTTTTTACTTCTGTGTATATTTAGCCTGCCACAAAAGCTAAACCTAATATGACACTAGCACTTTATTCTTGCTGCAGAGAATTTGAAGTATTTCCCATCAATATTCTATCCGGATTTAATTTCCGATGCCTCAGTCAAGGACAGTCCGTGATTCTGCGCTAGTGTGGAAATGGCAGAGCCATCACACAGAAAGATCTGGAGCCCAGAGCCCTGCAACTTCAGAGGCCGCAGCTATTGTCAGGGCACTTTGCCATTTTGGAAGAAAAGGCCGCAAGAATGAGCTATTTAACCTGTGGGTCACTCAACGGTCACTGCGCACACACAAACAAGGCATTCGGGAGAGAATTAGCCACCTTGCACTGCTCAGACATATTCTGAACTGTGTGAAACCAAAGTAAAAATAGTTGTTGTTTTATTTAAGTAATCTGATGATGGTAATCGCTGTAATTTTAAGTACCACAATATCAGCAGCATTAACAGAGACATCATTTACTATCTTATCTATCTATCTATCTATTGGTTAAAGATCTGAGCTAGTAACTGAAAAGTTGTACATTCAAAGCCCACAGGAGGCATGCACCGTTGAGCCCTTAGACAAAACATTTTGACCAGCCAATTTTTTTATGGTAGAACATATTCTATTCTAATGTATTCAATTAAACAAAATTGAAAATAAAACAACTCAGGATAAATGTTTCCACCAGCCCACATTGTGTGGCACAAAAAAAAATCTATATGCTCAAGATCCAGTGTTTGTTCACCAGAAAACAATTATAAATTAAATTAATAAAATAAAACTTCTACATTTTTATTTGAGATTTGTTCTATTCTATAATAAAGACCCTAATATAAAATAGCAGGAAGGTATGCTCAGCAATAGTTTGACTGCAATAATGGCCCAGTTGACTACTGAGTTTGGGGCAAACCCGAGCTACAATACACAGGGGACCCTAGATATCCAATGAAACGTGTCTAAGGATGCATTAGCACAAGCAATCTGGCTGCAGAGCTATAAACGCTGGCAGTTTTGCATTTTCGGGCATAAGCATGTTAAGCAGGAAAAGAGGATGAGAGTGCTCATTAGGAAACAAATGTAATGAAATTAACTTAGTACTGTCATCACAAGAGTGCATTTGTGTGTTCATCTCACATAAACATGACACACAAACAACACACCTCACTTACATATATCCACTAGCACACCCGCAGTGCTTCAGGATGCTTGTGCATATGAAAGTAGATGAAAAAAGCCCCACTGGGGGCCGTCACCAGTGAGGCGAGGAGCAGGTGTCTCCAGCCAGGCAGAGAGAGAGAACCAGGGCAGTCTGCCTCGGTTGAGTCTTAGCCCCACCAGTGCTCCATTCGCCTGGGAGGACAGGTGACATCTGGCCCCTGTGCCTATGTAGTGGAAGACTCTTCCTCCAGGGACGACAGTTAGTACTGAATCTCTGAGCCCTGAGTCAGTATGGAAAGATGTGATTTTTTTTCCCCCACTGTCTTTACCTTTTGATGATTTCACAGGGACTGGGTTTTGATAAAGAGAGCGGCAGATTGGAGGTCTTGAAAGCTCTCCCCTTATTCTCTTTGAAAAGACAGCTAAAAAAGAGTCAGCGAAGAGAGGGGTCAGCATGAGTGATACAGGTACCATGACCTGGAAGTAAAAAGCCTGTGATTTCAGCAGCAGGAGGCGAGTGCTGGCAATGATGGTCCCCAAAGAAAAACACGTTCACGTACCTCTCTCCGCGTACAGAATAAAGGTCTAGTCTTCATCTGGAGTTTCAGGGCTGTGATTTCTGCAGGGAAAAAGAACATCAAAACTGAGGATTCAGTGAACAGCGAGAGCTTTGTGTTTCAAGTGAGACTATTCAAGCAAAGCCATAAAAAGATACAAAATAAAAGAAGGAGCAGAAAAGGGGGAAAAATTACAAAGGAAGAGTAATTTCTATGGCTGAGCCAGCACTCAAGACTGTTACCGAGAATGCATTCTAAAAGTCACAGTATTTCCAAATGCAGAAAATAGTTCATGTTTTTTTCAGCACCGGTGCTGCTTTATTCTTCCAGAAAAAGAAATAGACATTTTAATGATTCAGTATTTCAGGAATGATGATGGAGTGATTTTTAAAAGAGGAATGTTAAATGCTTACGCAGGAATATGTGTTAAGTGCATGAATGCTCGATTGTCTGGTTTACCCCGTCTTGCTTAAGTACTATAATTAATGGTTTTGTTAATTGAACAGGAATTGCGAAGGCACTGTAGTGCAGAAAACAGCGCCAGTAATTCATCAGTTTCACTCTTTTTTCCTTCTCTCATTCTCTTTGCACACGTTTACTTTTACAGCTCGAGGACATTGGCTGTCGAATTGCACAGCCTACTATCTTTTAAGATGGACTCGATTTGAAATTAAACTAGCCACTTGGACAAGATTTGTTCCCTCAAATTGAACAAAACACGCTGTTTATTTACAGGAAAACATATTCCAGAGACTCCTTGAAAAACTCCATCCATTATGTTGGAGTGCATGTTAGATACATTAAGAAAAGCAGTCACGGCCGATTGTTATTAAAGAAATCCAATCATCCATCAGAATCGTGCAGCCATTTTGTAGTAGGATTATCCGCGTTGCTATGACACGCAGGCTGTTTCTAAAGTGATAAATGTGCTCTCTGCCTGAATGATAGCCTGTGCCCAAGAGCTGACACGTTGACGAACGGCACTGTTTCCCCGAATTGATAGTTTCTGAGCCCATACATTTCATTGATTTGTTAATTGTTCGAGGGAGTTGGAGGCGCCTGACTGTCATGAATAAATGATAGATGCCTGGCATGTGTGCATTACCGAGGAAGACCTTTGAGGCGTGGTGTTGCTTCCTCAGAGACGCCAACCGTCCTCTTCACAGCCCCGAGGATCTGCTGGTCCCCGTTAGTTTCCCCTCACATTAATAATGCATTCTCTCTAACAGCAGTGTTCAGCATTAAATGCTCTGCCATGGAGCCTGTTCAAAAACATCAATACAAACTCACTGAAATAACCCCGTTTCAGGGAGGGGGGGGGGGGGGGGGGGTTACATATGCTAATTGCTTCTTAAGGCATTCCTTCTGTCTACAGCTAGCGGCTCTTGTATCTTTTTCTTTCTGAATCTTTTCCTTTCTCTCATCTTCCTCTCTTCTGCTCTGACTAAGTAAGGCACCATGAATTCTGGGAGAAAGGCAGCATGGATGGAGGGGAGTGGTGCAGAAATACAGACGATGCTTTTCCCAGGGCTCAGAAAGACAAGGTGATGGAGTATCTACAAACAAGGAAAGATAGGTGGGGGAACAGGGGGGAACGAGGAAAGGAAAAAAGAGAGATCGATGGCACTTTTCTGTTCGATTTTACCCCAGAGATATGAGTTGTACATTCAATATCAATGAGCTAAAAATTACATCCTTTTTTTCAGATAACTCATAGTAGTTGCTCAGAATCAAATTCTGTCAGCGCAGCTTTGAAAAACTACTACATGATTGTCATTTGTCATGAATATCAAAGACATGTAGATTTGTTAGTCTAGCGGTACAATTTTAGTTTAGCATGTGAGGAGACTATAGAGTTACAAAACTGACCCATTGGGTATAAATAATTGTGTGTGTGTGTGCATCATTAAAACAGTAATTAAGTTAAGAAACTATTTTTTCCATGGGTATGACACATCTGATTAAAGATATGCCAACTTTTTCTTTTAAAACTTAAAACAGACATAATTAGATACACTATTATTAAAATTCACTATAGACCAATTGAAATCCACTATAGATATTCACTGTTGCAGATTTAATGAATAAGCTACATTCATCTTGTGGTTGCTCTAAGAAAAACCTGGCCTGGTCAGCACAGTGAAAGCGTGGCTCACTCTCTGAAGGGAAGCACTGATTAAAGACCAGGCCAGATGGACCACAGCGGTCTTCCTCATCGTGCTCGAGAGCTCCGACTGCGATCAAACACAGCAAAGGCCACCCTACAGCCAATCATCATACAAGTCGATCTTCACCATTGCTCAGTCCCCCTCCAGCCAACCGTCAGTGACTGCACTATGCAAATGGATGGAGAGAATCGTCAATGATGTTAATGATCAGAAAAGAGCTCAAGTGTCTCACTCAATGTCACCTTTGGAACTGGCCACAAGGAGAGCCTCCCACTAGGTTTGATATCTGCTCAAGGATTCACCAGTGCCACATTCATCTCCTTTTCCTCACAAATAATGAGATTTTCCTTAACGTAAAACAGAAAAACCACTCATTAAAAGTCATCATGATAAGTACCATCAAAATCAGCATGATAATTATTAGTAGTTTAATTTTTTAAACTTGATAGATTTTATTAGCACTGAAAATGTACAAAACTGAGCAAAACGTGAACAGACATGGACGATACATGTTTTTAAATCATAATTCAAACTTTACCTGTATACACATCTTCTAAAATATCTGAGCTACGAAACACAACCATCGTTTTAGACAGGTTTTTCATATCGAAACGTAGCAAGCATCAACTGGGTGAGCCAAGCCTGAGCTCAGCAGCCTGACACATGCAGTGCTGCCTGGCGGTGAAGCCGCCAAAAAAGTTGATGTGGTGTCGAGGTTCTCCTTTGAGAAGGTGACAGGAACAGGAATTGGACTGGGTGATACTCATGTCCTCTGACAGAGAGAGATATTTTCTTCAGAGGGAGAAAACTTCACCCCTTACTCCCAAGGCGAATGAGAATTGTGACAATCGGGATATGTCAAATAAAAGAGAGAATTTGATGCGAGGAGAAAAAAAATCATTGTATTTGTCCTTCAACAAATCAAAATTTTATAGATACAGTATTTCTGGGATATATCAGTTTTCACCTTAATATTTAAGTACAAAAAAAAAAAAAAATATTTTATATTCCAATATTTATATTCCAGTCAATATTTCAATAAAAATAGTTGTTGTTTTTTTAAACAAAGTATTTTGCTGGAAAATACTAACTAAAATTAAACATGCAGTGTTTTGACTGTGTTAGAGTTTTTCTCCTCCTAATCTGCTCGTGAATAACAGGACAAAGTGAAGTGCCTTTAGAGAATTTTGTCAAATTTTAAAACAAGGCTCCAAATGAGATGTGCAATTTTTAACACACTTGAGCTGACAGCTTGCAGGGGATCTACACTTCAGTGTCTTTAAATAAACCTGTTATTATTCAGGGTGAAAATTGAGACAAAATAAATGTTCCATCTCACAGGAAGATTCTGCTCAGTTGAAACAATTATCACCATGTCTGTTGCATGTTTTAACATGTTAAACTCTCAGAATAGATGCCTGGTGCTCATGCTGGAAGCAGGAGTGAATGTGAAGTGAATGTGTAGGATGCATTCGGTGGAAATCGATAACATTGATGGGGTACTGATGGAGCACGAGTAACACGCTCATCCAAGGGGACCGCAGGTTTGAAATATTTGACAAAGAGGAGCACTTGGATTTGTTGTTATGGCTAACGGAAGAAGTCAGGTGGTGTATGTGTGTGTTTGGAAGCAGGGAGAGATGGGGCATGCAAGGTTCAGAGTAATTAGTCAGATTGAGGGCTGAAATGAGGCAGTGTGAGAGGAGGCTGGGGCAAAGCATTTGAGTGTGTGTATTTGTGTGTGTGTTAGAGGCCAGGCTGGTGGGATGCTCTAATTGGAGCTAAGCGGCCGCAGAGGATCAGAGGTACTCCAGAAACAAAGGAGCACAGGCAGAGAAAGAGAGAGATTGAGAGAGAGAGAGGTTGCTGTACTGGGTGTGTGCATGTGTCTCTTAGTGTTTGAGTGAACAATAACTAAAGTGACATTTTACATGCTCAGCTAGCAAAGGCTTTGACCAAACCTCTGACTGCATCAAAATCACACACATGCCCAAACTCAGTTTTGAAAAAGAGAACAGACATTCTAGACAAAAGAAAAAAAAAAGACAAAGTGTTTTGAAATTTAAACATAAATATTTTCATTTCCAAGAAAATGTGTTGTCAATAAAAAACTGCACAATGACACTCAAATCAAATCAATCAAATATTACAATCCAATTTAACTACTGTATACCGAACACGTCCATGATAAAAAATAAATAAATGCAGTGTCAATTAGTTAGCTGAGCATATAAAACACCATTTTACAGAATGAAAATAAATCAATTAGCCTCGTTGCTTTTAGCTCGTTGCTCAATTCTCATGCTGCTTCACTTTTAATGGCTTTTTGACAGCCGATAAATGATGTGATTTACATTAGCTGGCCTGTTATAAAACCCCTCAGCCGGTGGTCAGAACAGCCATCCTTTAGCTCGACAATACCTGCATAAAAAGCCCATTTGGCAAAATGGCTGACATAAAATGCATGTGGGTTGGAGGACAAATAACGGCATCTTATATAAAATGATGCTATCTTAGTTTGACTGCTATTACCTGCTGTTCGTTTTTCCGAGAGGCTTATCCAACACATGATGACTAAATGAAAGTCATTTATGTGTACAGACACACACATACACTTTTCTGCAATAGTAAAGATCCCTGAGGTCACATCCTCCCACTCAAAACCTCCATGTATTCTTGGCCAAACCTCCCACCACAGACCTCATGCCAGTCTAATCCCTAAGACCCCTCCCTCCATCTGTCTCCACCCAGCCCAGGAGTGAACAGAGAGACAGAGGGTCACACGTAGCCTCTGAGTCATACTGGACGCGTTCCCTCAGCCTGCACGTCTACTGCTGGTGTACACGGCCCCGATTCAAAACACTCTCTCATATGGAGGAATCATAGCGGATGCTGCAAATGCGTAGCTGACAAATAACATGGACATTTTTTTGAATTAACAAGATTTTAGGTTTATATTTATACATATGTATGAGGGAAAGTGTGTGTTTAGATGTTTTGACTGCTCATTTTTCTACTACTATTTGATTCTTAAGCAGTCTTGTGTTGTGGCTTTCATAAAAACAAATATTCCACATAGTGGGGGTCATATTACAATGCATGTGTAATTGTACAACAATTTGAAAACAGTTTTAGGTGGGATTGGCATAATGTTAAAATGCAGGACAGTGCTTAGTGACAGGTCAACTACCCAAATACTCCATAATTGATAGTGACTAAAAAAAATACTTACGTTCTTCAACCACAGGCTATTTTGAAAATAGCATGATAGCCGGTGTATTACAATATAATGCAGATATTTCTGATTTGTCGAATGCTTATGTGTTTAGTAATCTGTGAATTTTTTTAATACAGGGAAATTCAAATTGAACCTTCCAGATTGGCCTCGTCTCCTCTTCTATCTACAGCATCAGCTGTTACAAAGACCAGAAGCTGACATTTAGTCCTTTATAAATATTTCTGAGACAGAGACAGGAAGAGAGAGAGACAGAAAGATAACTGGCATTGTAAGAATCATTATTGTTGTTTATTTAGGATTTCTTAATGTTTCTTTGATTTAACAAAAGCAACCATAGTGTAAAATTCCTGGTATAGTGATGAATATTAAATAATGCCACAGTGATCTATTTTTTTACATGTATTGTTGTTTCTTACTTACTATTGCCAGGAGCTGATCTCTTCTGCCATTATTGTCTGAAAAAAGACAGAAAGAAAAAAAATCAAGAGAATAAGAGAGCAAGACGTTCAATCTATATGCAATAAATCCACTTCACTGAACATACAACATGTACAATATCTGCATAGAGGCACTCAGCACTTTGTTTACATTCAAATGAGAGTGCAGAGACCTTGGCATTGACTACCCACGTGAATATGTCTCTCACACACACATATATCTGAAATGGTTACTGGTCGGACTTAGTAGAGAAAGTAAAAAAAACCTACCAAGAGTAGTACTCCACTACCCAACCTTTTCTCTGTCGCTCTGCATAAACACACAGTATGAAAGTGAAAATAGGCATCTGTGGAGTCAAAGCACGCATTTCCTCCTACTATGTGCTATGTGAAGAATGGTTGGTGGTATCAGAAGGTAGATAAGGGTGGAGAGCGTCGCTGCTCGTTCTCGTTCAGTTTGGAGGTTGTGAAGAGCTCAGTGATGGTTCCCATCAGTGGTTGCTAGACTTTAGATTGGTGAGCTCACACAGAGGTTAATGGACTGACTCAAGTTTGCCTGTGCTGTGATGAGAGGTCCTGTGTATAATTGAATCAAGCCTGCATATGAATGAAATAACAGGCAGGTTTTTTTCTATCTCTGTCTCTGTTGGTGGGGGACCTGAATTAATGTCTTGTTGTGAGGAAGATGAAAGGTAATGCCTTCCATAACTCACATGGTGCCACATGGTTCAGTGAGCAAAATGGGAAACAAAACACAATAACTATTTTATGGTGTGTTTTGTGATGTGGGCTGAGTATTAGGTTTTAAATGTTTTTTTACTATCATGTCAATGTTTTACACACACACATTTAATTATACTTCAATTGTTATCTATGTAAAATTGTATATTTAAATATAATTATATAAAATAATATTTTTAATTAAATTATACATTAATAACAAATATTTTGTAACCAAATTTAATTAATACTAATAATTAAAAAGTGCATTTTAAAAGAACAGGGGAATATAAATAGTCTGCATGAAGGTTTTCTAGGGTCGAGTGCTCAAGTACTCTGTCCCTAAGAGTGAGGCCTGGCCATCCAGTGAGAAATGTCTTTCATTTTTTATGGCTCTGCTGGACTCTCATGCCAAAAGTGGTTCTTGTCAAGTCAGTAGCTCACTGTGAGGGACCTCCGCTGTGGTTTTTAGAAGTGCAGGTGTGGAGACGATAAGACCACAGCCGTTTCCTAGCCCATTCCAGCCCTGTGATTTGTTCTATTGTACCAGTACAGCAGCACAAAGACCCGCACCATATTAAAATGACACCCCCATTATTTCCCCACAACAAACCTGAGAGCAAAATGCATTCACACAAAACTCCCCAGAGACCCATTGAATGTGTAACATTAGGATTGTATATGCAGAGTAAATGGGTGCAAACGGGAAATGTGTTTTTGCCCGTGATGAATTCCATATCTTGGTAAATAAAACATGATCTGAAATCCCTTCATTCGTCGAGCAGTCGCTCTCGGGCAGCCCTCACCGGTGGAGATGTGAAATGGATTTTGTCAGGGGTGGGAGCGGCTGGTCTCGTGGTTAATTATTGATTCAGTGTGCGTGCAGCTGCGAACAACAGAATGTGGGAACAGTTTGCAATAATATTTAGAAAAGAGACAATGAAAGAAAAGAAATAATGGATTGGATGGCATTATTTTACAAGGCTGTCCTTCTCACATCAGTAGATGCAACTGAATGTAGTATGTGCAGGAACGAATTTTAGAGTGTTGGGCGGAGCAAGATCTACATGAGAAGATAAACTCATGAATATGAATTAGTTTGTGCTGCTGTTACTGATGTTCTACACTGATTTGACATTGAGAAGCAATAACAACAGTTTTTTTAAATTAATATAGATAATTAATTTAACATCAAGATCAAAGATAAAGATCAAGATATCAAAAATAAAATGTAATTTTTTTAAGTTATGGTTAATTAAAGTTATTGGTGATTATTATTTGCGATACTACTAAAGTTACTAAATAAAGTCAATAAGGGTGCATTAATTTTTCATAAATGAGAGAAAACACATCTCACATAAGTTCTCTAAAATAATCGTGATTTGTGTAAGACATTTGTTCTTTTTGCTTAATACACAAACAGTGGACTAAAAATATGTTTCCTGGATTAATAAGAACCAGGATACATTATTAGCCTTTTCTTTTATCTTACTTGAACCAGCAGCAAGTTGTCATTATAGAAATGTTTATATCACAAATATATCCTTATGTTTGTGTTAATTGTTTAAAAAGTCTTAGGTAGCCTACTGCAGGTAACTTTGCTAGTGGCGCCAACTATTGCACAACAGATTGCGTGTGACAATCTAAAAGTAATTTTAGATTTGCAACACAACGCAAAAAATACATTTATAATTTCCTATTAAAAATATTCGCTCACTTTGAAAGTCATTGCATAATTCACACACTGATATCGACTGAGGTAAAATACACTGTATTTGCGCATGCGTTTCCCTCAGGTTCCAAATAGTAAATGAATCCCCATCTATTAACCTAGTCATCACAGATACAGTTTGCTTTTGACAGACTACACTTCAAGCCAAAACGTTTTCCTTGTACCTGTCTCCCACTTGCAAGCGAAGGTCAAATTAGCTGTCAATCAGAGTCGCTATTTCCCAAACGCACGACGCT
This sequence comes from Barbus barbus, assembly GCF_936440315.1. Classification (NCBI taxonomy): domain Eukaryota; kingdom Metazoa; phylum Chordata; class Actinopteri; order Cypriniformes; family Cyprinidae; genus Barbus; species Barbus barbus. The sequence goes on along the minus strand of NC_136756.1, from coordinate 22,497,748 downwards.
CCCTTCTGACTCGCGCCTCACCCTCTCCAGCCTTCTCCTCAAGAGCAGCGCGCGCCACCCCCTGTCTGTCCCCGCTCAGCCAATCAGATCTCACTCCAGCCTGACTCTACGTTCCATAAATGGCGTGGAGGAAAAAGAGACGCTCGCACTACTAGCTCCACAGAGTGACTGAGGGAACCGATCTTTTTTGTTTTTATTGTTTTATTTTGGATACTTTCCCCATCATAAACGAATAAATAGGCACCCTCCGACCGAAGCTGTAAGTTTCCAACTCCATCTCTCAACCGACCTGTCTGCATCCGACTGTCCTTGGGTCCACGCGACACCGACCTCCTCCGAGACTTTTGGGAACGACTCCCCTAAAAAACGCTCAAAAGCGCAACGTTTAATTTTTTGACCGGGTTTTTGAATTAAATAACGAGCTTTTTCTTTTACCCCGTTCACCTCCGGACACGAGAATGGTCATGGTGAGTAATGTGCTCGCATTTAAAAGAGAATTGCGTTACATTGTAGTGAAAATCACTGAAACACCGTCACGCGCAGCCTTTAGAATAATCCCTTCATCCCTCCTAATACTCCTAATTTCACAAACTTCGCTCTTTTCCTTTCTCTTAATCACATAAACGGCGACAATAGGGATGAAGACAGAATATTAGAATCGAGAGATTATATTAGGGAGCTCATTTTGCGCGTGTGTGTGTGTGTATGTGCGTGCAGTTATGGTTTGTACAAAGAGCAGGTGTGTGATCAGTAACCTGTGCCTTCTTCAACTGATACTCAGTAGATAACAAATGTGGTCTATGCATTTAAACATGTTTCGTCTCACATTTAACACTGACTAAACATTTGGCGTCTTGATTGCTTAACTCTGTTGAAGCAAACTGGTGTGTTGACCACTTTTTGCAGTTTTTGATAGCAATACACTGAATGTGTACAAATATACATAAATGATGATACATTTTATGTTTAACTTATTTAATTCAAAAATGTGTGTGTGTGTGTGTGTATATATATATATATATATATATAGACAAAACGTAGTCAGTGGTCAAATATTTCCGAATAATGACCATTGTCAAGGGCAGCACTGTATAACTGACTGCTGTTTCCTACCATGTTAATGTTGATGTTCTGTCTCATCAAACAAGTATACAAAATAATTTAAATTAAATCCAATATTCAATGTTACAGTATTTATTTCGCCTATTTGGTCATTTATTTAGCCCTGGAATATAAGGGATAATGTAAAGTCGGCAGGTGATCATTGCAAAATAAAAACCTGCAATAATGACCATCTAACTGTACATTATCCCTATATATACATAATATATAGGAATATATAAAAGCTTAAACATACGTTGCAATCATTGCATGCTTTTAACTTACATTAATTAGCAGTGCTGCACAGGCACCCTATTACCATAATGCCTGTAGGTGCAATCAGTCCGCTCTAACTCAAGCTGAGGCCTCAGTTGCGATTGATTGCCTGTGCTGCTTCTGAAAGGGCTTCTGCTAGCCGAAGTGCCTGTGCCTCCGTCTGCAAGGCTGCCAGAGCGAAAGTGTTAATTTTCCAGAGTAGCGCAGATGACGGACCGCTGAGGCAGCCAGTGAGAGAAGTGAGGAGGAGGGGGCTGCTCTGACCTCACCAATGAGGAGGGGGCAGGGAGTGGGGCTGCAGCGTTCAGCTCATGCCGAAGCCCGTGCATTCACAAGCAGCCTCACTCGGAGGAGGAATGCCCACTCTCTCTCCCGCTGGCCGCACGCTGCCTCGCCACCGCTGAGACACATAGAGAGGAGAGACCGAGAGCGATCTCCAAGTGAGGAGACATTAGCACGGCTATAGGCGAGAACTCTCCCCGCCGACTTACAAATGGAGTGGAACGGGTTTAAGATGGTAAGGATGCTGCGGTGGTTTCGTGCAGACAAGCGTGTGTGTGTGCGTGAGTGCGCGAGTGTGTGTTTGCCCTTGCTGTGTCTCACTGCCTGCAGCTGCAGTGGCAGCATTGGAGTCTCTCTCTGTCTCTCTTCTCCTCTTTTTCAATTCTGCATGCTACTCCTCCCCTTTATTTTAGGATGAGAGGAGCTTTATTTGAGAGCAAGGCTGAGAAGAAGAGTGGAGAGAAGAGGAGAGGAGAAAAGGACAGGTGTAGCAGGTTCTTAGATGCTGCGGTTTAAACCCCATTTACGATGTAGAGGCAATGTTGAATCTTAATGCTCACCTTTTTTTGCTCTCATCTTCCATTTTTACCCTAATTTTAACACTCGCTGCTCCGGATTGATCTGTCAAAAGGATACAGCCTTACAATTCATATGATTAATGTGATGATTTTATAATTTTTCTTTATGATTTCCCAAACAAGTGGTTTAAAATTTGTATAAAATTTACATTTAGGTAGAAGACGATGCATATGTAGAAGGTTGTGTAACTGTGTACTAGCGTACATGCCAGAGTGTAAGTTTGTAAATGAGAATGAGTGGGAGTGACCTCGTGTGTACGTGTGCATGAGAATCTATTAGGCAGTGTGTGAGGGTGTGTTTCCGTGCATAGTGTAGTTAGTGTTCAGGCACGTCTGGAGATCACTGCCTGTGTTTGCCTATCTTCTCTGATAGAGGTAGGGCAGGCTGCACTAAACATGCTGCACTGTGTGTGTGTTGTGCAAGTGTATGTGTCCATTGTTGACTAAGGGCTCAGAGACTGCCTCCCCCGGCTGTCACCAGGCTAGTGGGAGACTGTGCCTGCCAGGAACCAACTCTCCCTGAGAGAGAGAAATGAAGAGAGAGAGAGAGAGAAAGGGAAGTAGCAAAGCTTACAAATGGAGCTGGGAAAGAAAAATCCTAGGCCTGCGTTAGCACATCACATAAAGGTGGAAGACATAATTGCATCGTTTCGAACGGCCGAGGCAGCACAGATATATGTATTTACTAACTTGCTGTGACTGTCAAATCCCCCATCTGAGCAGCACACGTTCAAATTTAAATGTGGGCAGCATTATTCATTTTTCAGGCAAATGTTTGACTGTTTGTGTGTGGGCTTTAACATGCAATCAAAATGCTAATTGAAAAGAATGCGATTCCCAACAGTGAATCCCTGCCTTACCTCCTGCCTCCCTTTCTTTTGTGTGAGTGAAGTAGAAACACAGTTTTTGCGAAGCAGAAAAAAACATTGGGGCAGTGAGGGGGCTTGTCCACGATGCTTATAGTGAGAGAGGAAATAACGTGTGGGAGGGAGGGAGGAAGTTAAGGGGAAAGAGCTTCCACATAGGCCAATACATTTCTCCTCCTCCTCCGCAGTGCTGACGTCCCAGCTACACGCGCTCCTAACGGCCATTACACACCTATGGCCACGTAGACACAGTCTCTCCTCTTCTTTCACCTCACATCCTATCCTCCCTACCTCTACTTCACCTCTATCCTTCCTCATAATTTCACTCCCTCCGCCAAGCAGCCTTACTACTCTGCTTTAGGGCTTTCTCCTTTGTTGTCCGACTCCAAGGTTGCATATCAATGCTAATAAGGCTAAAGCTGGACTGAATATTAAAAAGGGGTGGATGAGGGCGCAGGTGGACAACCGAGAGAGAAAGAGAGAGCAGGAGATGAGCTGCCGAGATGCTGAAATCTGGGCAGCAGGGGTGGGAAAAGTGCCCCAGGATGTGTGATGGCTGGATAGAAGAGTTTGCACCCCTCTCCACACAGCGTGACTACACATGAAAGCTGAGTGTCAAAGTGGGCCACTTGATTTTTCTGAGAGTTAGAGTAGAGGCTCAGGTTGCCCCCCTCTGGCTGCAAAGACTCTGGGGCTTTGCAAGCGTGTGACACCACTGCAGCCATCCCTCACGGTTCCCACTGCAGGAGAACAGCAGCATCCATCTGACCGACTGCCTCGGGGTGCTTTTGCAACAAGCCCTCAGACGGTGGCGCCGTAGAGCTTCCACCTGAGTGCGTTTTAAACATGGTTCATTGTGCAGGTTTCAGTTTCAATATTTCAGGCACAAGGTATTATTTTCAGTATTGCTTTTCAATATAAATAGATATTAATTCTGTTTTTTAAACTTTTTGTCTAGATTAGAAGATATTCATTTGAAGATGCTTGGACTGAGTAGCTTTTTAGTTTTTTTTGATGCAAGAAAATGTCAATAAAAATTGACAGTTGGGTCCAAGAAGGATTGTTTCTTTAATATTCAAGGAATCAAATAAAAGTATTACAATAGCAGTAAATGGACTCCTCCGCTCATGAAGACACGTCAAATGACTGTCATTAGATCAGATAACCTGGGATACATGAAATACGGCCAGTGAATGGACGTTAGACATGACAGGCAATGCTAAGATGTCATTTCTACAATCATAGAACAACCACACAAAACAGGATTCGCTTCTCATCCATTGGATTTAGCACACTACATTTAAGATTAAAGGACAACAGAATAGCCGTGAGTCTTTTATATATCTGCTAAATAACGTTATTGGCAAGTGTAGCCTTTTTGCGGTATAGTTTTATAATTAGAATCCATGCCAGATGCCATTTTTAAGTCTTTATGCTCTCGCTGCTATTTCGACATGGCATCGTTAAAAGAGTAAACAGCACTCTGTAATCTATTTGCTATGCTCTTCATTCCGATTTGAAAAAGTATCCTAATACTTAATCGTTTTCAACGGCTCTGACAGATTTAGAACACAAATGTAACCTCTGAATGTAATTACTGAATGAGTCTCACTCTGCCAACTGATTAGAGAAAATGCCTTGAGAGTTACTGAGGTAACTGAACATCCAGCTCTAGGGAGGATAGAGCGCACTGACAGGTGAAGTCAGAATGCGCTTATTAGACAAGTCTCACATTCAGACTTAAATAACTCACAGAAGATTTCAATAGCTAATGTGAGCTTTCATCACATTCCATATTTGTGATCACATCACTTCTGGGAGAATTTTACCCTTAGTGTTCAAATGAGAAGCGAGTAAATCTATGAAGAAAACCTTAGAAATTGGGCTTGTAAATTCTGAGCTTCAATTAAAATTGATCTGTGAGATGTTCAGATAAAAACTGCCCATAGGAAAGAGATATCGCAAATTAGATCTCTTTAACATCTCAGTTGTTTCCTGCAGAAGGCAAATTAGAAAAGTCTCTTGCTTCTCAAAAATGGCTTAGGTGAAAAATGTTTCAAAAGACAGATGGCAAAGTGTGCAAAAATGTTCCGAGATTAAATTATTGATGCTCTATTTTTAGCATTAACTTCATAGCTCTTACTATAATTCAGTAATTGTTATTAATGAAAACATTTGTGTCTTTTTTTTATTGTTCTAAATCATTTTGAGGAGAAATATCTAAAAATACACTGATGAATGAAACATAACCAAAATATCCAATATGTCTCCTGACATTTGAAAGAGCATCACCTGAAATAAAAACGGAGGGAAATCAAATGCCCTTTACGTTAAAAAAGATATTATCTAATGTATTAATAAGGTTTAGGTAAGATTAAATAATGTGCTATGAATAATAATCTGATATAATCTTAATAATATGCTTTCGCTAAGAGGCCTTTTATTATGTCAAAGCTAAATATACATGAATAGCAACAAAATGTTCAGGTTTAAATTTTAATAGGCGTCCACAGTGATTTCTCAGTTTGATTCATCCTCATTTTCCTTGCAGAAAGCTGAGCAGAGAGCAAGAAGGAGAGAGGGAGCGAGCAGGCTTCACAAGCGCAAGCATAATAATTCCTCTGGCGCAAATTCAAAGTGCCACGCACAGACAGACGATAATCAGCCGAAAATACACAGCACACACAACCTGCTTACCAACACAGCACACCACTCGTCCTGGCACACTTGACAGATACATATTGCATATATATATATATATATAAATAATATGTTCAACAGAGACTTGATCACAAACAGTGATTGTTAGTTAGAGCTGATCACAAGATAAAATAGAGAAAGGTAAAAGAAGCGCATTACCGCCCATTTCTTTCAAGCTGGCTCTTATCCCCTATCATTCTAGCTTCCGACCTCCCTCATCCTCCATCCCACTTTCTTTGTTTCATTCCTTCTCCTGGCTCCCCCCTCCCTCCCTCCCTCTCTCTCGCTCTCTCTGCCTGTGTGTTTTGGTATTCATACAGACGTTCGGATTTGAGTGGCAGGCTCTCTCGAGACTGTGCACAAACTGCACATTTCTCTGATCTACATTTTGCACCCCAGGAAAAGACAGCAGTAGCAGGCGAGTCTTTGCTTGCACTATTGCAAACGCAGTCACGTTTTCTCTCCTGCGCATTAGCCAATTAACTGACCTGCCTCCCGTGATGCTAAAGGACATCTCAAGGTCATTCGAATTACGGTGGCTCGCCTCACACAATCACACAGAAATCTAAACCTCAGAACAACCTTTACAACCCATAGCTTTGTGACTAAAACGACCGATGCATTAAAAGAAATTGCATAATGTGGTGTAATAACAGCTGGTATGGCATTCAAAAGAATCTTGAGGAGAGATTTTATTTGTGCTCGTTTCCCCTGGGTACCTGGATGGGAGACCTCCTGGGAAAACTAGGTTGCTGCTGGAAGAGGTGTTAGTGAGGCCAGCAGGGGGTGTTCACCCTGTGGTCTGTGTGGGTCCTAATGCCCCAGTATAGTGAGGGGGACACTATACTGTAATAAGCACCATCTTTCGGATGAGACGGTAAACCGAGGTCCTGACTCTCTGTGGTCATTAAAAATCCCAGGATGTCCTTCGAAAAAGAGTATGGGTGTAACCCTGGCATCCTGGCCAAATTTACCCATTGGCCTCTGACCATCATGGCCTCCTAATCATCCCCATACACTGATTGGCTGCATCACTCTGTCTCCTCTCCACCAATAAGCTGGTGTGTGATGGGCATTCTGGCGCAATATGGCTGCCGTCGCATCATCCAGGTGGATGCTGCACATTGGTGGTGGATGAGGAGATTCCCCCCCTTCCATGTAAAGCCCAGAAAAGCGCTATATAAGTGTAACAGATTATTATTATTATTATTATGGAGCATACCAGGCACGGCAGCTCCCGCAATGAACCCTGACTGAGAAAGGGCAAACGGGGTGGCCCACAAAAACTATCTTCCCCACAACAGTAACCATAGATACCGCCGTTGGCATTTCAAGGGATTGCTTTGCGTGAAATCTTGCCCCTGTAGATCCGCTCGGGTTGTGGATATTGTTATCTCGCTGTCAAGAGGAGTTAGGCTGATTAGAGGTGAGAGCAGACCTTTAGCAGAAGTTGCTGTCTTGTCCGGGAGCAAATGTCTTCCCTTACACAAACACACACTGCTTTTTTTTTTTTCCTCCGAGAAGCCAGGCATTTATTCCATTAGGTCTCCATCAACCTGCAATCAGAAAGCCATGGTTAGTAAAACAACTTTGGACAAACACTGATAAATATTCCAAGCATGAACCAGAATGCAAAAAATAAATAAAAGAAAAAGCAGTATTCCACGTACATTACGCACAATCATCACTGAACTCTGATTCTGATGGATTCAATGAGAATAACCCTATATTTTCTAGCACATTATATATGAGCTTAAATGGCCCCCTGTAGCATTTTCAATTACAGTGTACCCCGGCATTGGAAGATTAATCTGCTCTTTTGAAGGCACGCCACATTTGCTGCTTTCGTTGATATTCTGCAGAGGTTTTATCTAACTAGATGCAATGGAACACATTAGGTCGCCCTTTCCCTCATAATGCCATTCTTTATATCCCCACCTCCAAAGAAATAAGGACATCCTGGAGACGTGTTGACACAGCGTTTAGGTCATTGCTGCTTTGTAAAACAAGATGACAGTAAAGTCTATCACTTCTCTATAGTTGCAGAAGAGCAGGGAGAAGAAATAGCCTCTTGTGACTATGTGACACCCATTCATCTCCATTCTGGAGCATAACAGTATATGACTAGATTCTAGCCCTGACATATATGAAGAGGTTAACAGATTGAATTTCATTCACTTCTTTGTCTCTCATATTGAGATTGGTGCTATTTATTAGCTGCCTGTGCTAGTTAGTAATTCAGTCAATCTTCCATCAATTACCCAGGCGTTCTCTTATTAAAGCAGATGCTGTGGGGTTGCCGCTCTGTCTTGCAGCTACTTTCTTTTATGAGCTTGAGTGCAGAACTTAATCAATAACTAAACTGACTTCATGCATAGAGATGTTTCTCCACCAGCTGTGAGTTTTGGAGGGTTAAAGGTAGGGATGTATCAGTGCAGATATTTTGGCCAATAGACACAATTTATTTGGATGATTTTATGCATAGGATGATAAATTTAGAGTTTTGTGTGTTGTCTCAAAACAGAAGTGCTCACAATACAGCTTTGTCTAAAATGTTAAATGCTTGAAATGTAGCCATCAAAACATCATAATTTATAGTAGAAAAAAAATACTTTTTGATTCAAAATAAAATATTATATATATATATATATACATTTAAAATAGGGATGTACAATTTATTGGTTAATACACTGGGGAAAAAACAGGTGTAGAAATAATTTTTTAGTCAGAAGCTGCTAACAAGTAAAATATTGAAATAAACATGAAATTTTGAAGTAGAAAGACTAAAATAGTATTTTCCCGTAACATGTACTTTATTTATTTACAGCCATTAAAAAAAGTGTTTTACAGTGTATTAGACATTTTTTAGGTGCTATAGGATATATATTAGCCCATATTACATGTCTGCTCATTTCCTGGATTTTTGCCCTCATCTAGCATTCAGTTTTTAAAAACACTAATAATTTAATAACACTTCAATGTAAGTTTTAGTAAATCTTAAAATGAATATTTTCATTCCGTACACTAATGTGATGCCTCGTTCATTTGTAGCATTTAAAATAAGTTTAGTTTTTAGTGTTTATTTTTTTATTTTTTTTTAATAGTATACCATTTTAATACTACTTTTAATAATGGAGATTCAGCAGCTGTAAAATGAAACTAATCATCTTTAATCAGCCAGAATTACAACATCAGGGCATCTTTTTTGTTTTTGTTTTTTTCGGCCTTTACCGAAACAGTTCACTTTTTAAAAGATAGGCTTTCTCATTTCCCTGTAGTTCTGTCAGACCGTAGTTCTTCCCTGTAGAATGAAAAGAGGCAGAAAATTAGGTGTGTTTGTTGGTGCAAAGAGAAGTCCAATGCTGGTGAAAAGAAAATGGTTGAAAACATGTAGAAGGTAAGGGAAAACAAAACACCACAGGGGAATGAGAAGAGAGATTGATGGAGGAATTGTGTGTTGTGTTGTGTTGGAATGGAAATGGGGAAAATAAGAGATAATGTTTTGGAAAAGAGAGAGTGTGGAGAAAAGTACTTTGAGAAAGAGGCTGCAGGAAGATGAGGAGGCTGAGATTGGATTAACCAGAGCTCATGTGTGTGGTTTGTTAGAGTGAAAAATAGAGAGAGAAGGAAAGCTCAGTGTGTTTATGTGTGTTCAGAAGCCCACCTCATCCTCTCAGGAACTTGAGACCGCAGTTAGCTGCCTTACGTGCACGTCTTTCTTTCCTTACGCTCCCCTCACACACAAACACACACATCTACTTGCAGGCTATTTGTAAAGCTTTTAATGTTTCTCTATAATGAGCAAACATTGCATGACAAGCTTAAACAGAAGAAATAATTAAAAGACAAATATATGGTGCAAGGTCTTTAGCTGGGTTTCACACTCCACATAACAAAACACATTCATCCTCATTTTACCAGCTCTCCACACTCACTGCTATACTCACCAAGGGCTCCCAAGCGCAGCTTTAAAACTCATCTATATAGCCTCAATGTGATTTGTAGTTGGTAAAGCAGCTTGTTAGCCGGAGAGGTTCAGGAGTGCACAGTATGCATAGTTTCCAGGGCGCGTAGGAACGAGACTGCTCGCTCTCTCGCTCTCTCTCTCTCTCTCTCTTTGCCTGGCGCAGGTGCAACACTGTTCTGCCACCTGCCAGCTACCTACAGCCATGTCAACGCCCCACCTGGAGCTGACACAGCCTGCATACTGCATGCACAGAGTAAAAGAAAACCACATAGACACACTTGCACAACTAAAGAGACAGGACACATATACACACAACCTTGACAGAGGAGATATCTGAGAAAAGACTGCATTTGCACAGTGTAGGGCTGGGTAGAAAGACAAATATTCTGTGACAGTACAAAAATTCCTGCATAGTTATATGTGTGTGTATGTATAAAGCAAACAATTTTATTACATAATACTACTATACATATATATATACTTATATACACATAACTATTCATATATATATTATTTAGGGGTCAGTTATATTTTCTTTCCAACAAAAATAACTATATTGTGATATATATACCATTATGTGATTTAAAATGACTCATACCTTGATGTAATACTTTGGTCATACCGCCCACTCCTAGTGTTGCTCAGATATTTCCTCATGCAGACATGGCAAGGTCACCTTTATTGTAATGCAGAAGTCCCCCGATAGTAGGAGGCACTAGTGCAATATCTATAATATGTGAAGGGGTTAGATAGAGCGAGCGGAAGGGTATGTGAAAGAGAAAGAGCGTGTGGGGGTGGGCAGTGTATCTCTGAGCCTGTCACTGACAATCAACTCGTGGTCCGAGGCTAGTTGACAGACAAGGACAACACGCGCACACACTCAAAGAACTCCCCTGTTTCACTTTGATCATCGCCCTGCACTAAACCGTGTTTCGTAATAGATCTGAGCGATTTTAAAGACACATCCACCAAATACTCCCCCGTTAAATCTGCTTTAATATGACACAAGAGCCTCACATCTGATAGCGAAGGCCTCTCACAGGCAGCGTTCGTGTCCACGGGAGATATCACAGAGATGGCCAGGGGCTGGACTATGTCAGTGGAACGCCACTGGGTGTGTATGTGTATGCGTGCAAAGCCAGGCCCAGCAGGCCGCTTACCCCATACTGCCTGAAGGACGCGAATCCTGTAGGCCATGCTGGAGCAGGCAGAGGGCCAAACTCTCTCATATTTCCATCCGGAGCCTGAGGATAGAACTGGTCACTGGAGCCACACAAATTTAAGTGTCATCCCTGAATCAAGATGCTCACCAATTTTCTGCTCGCCTTGGCAGTGAGCTGGGCCGCTACCAGCGGCCCCGTGGCAGCATGGACTAGATAGTGGATTATGCAAAACGCAAACATGCAGTCGAGAAATTCAGCTCTATTTGACTTTTTCGTACTATCATGGGCGCATTTGTTATCAGCATGTACCGCAGTTGTGTGAAAACTTCATGAAAACATTCATTTTGCATTGCAGTTCATCAGCACAGAACTAAAGTTTTTTTTTGCCTTTTTTTATTTGAAAACTCTGCTGAACCCTCACCAACACATTAGCTGCACTGTCACGTTGGGCGCTAATTCGTCTCCACAGAAGATCTGCGAGAGAGGTTAATTTAAGGCCAAGGAGATCCCACGCACTGAGAGAAAATACAGCCATTCATCCAGAGAGAGGGGGGGGGCTGCAAAGGAGCGACGGTGGATAGAGAGAGTGAGAGAGAAAGAGAGTGGGGTCAGCTGATGAGGTCAACATTGCGAGATTTGGAGAGAGTGGGTAGGGAGAGATGCAGGTGTTTCACCAGACCTGTAGCCCAAAGGAAAAACACAGCCTGTCCGGGCCGTCCCCCACATACACCCTCACATTTTCCCCTCCCATCATCTTTCCAGTTGTTTTCATTTCATCTTTTCCTTTCTTTCTTTTCTTGCAAGAGTTTTAGAATTCAGAACCAAATTTTTTTACCTAACCTCAAATGCTTGCTGTGTCAATCTGTATTCATGTATTTTTCATCATTTAAAATCTCTGATAATGGTTTCAAGCGATTAAACCCTCAGACAGTCAATCATCTCTCCATCATCCAGGCATTTAAGTGAGAAAATAGATTTTTTTTCATCTTAAAAGATTTAAATTTGGACAATCAAAGAAAAAGCTGTATAGTTTATAAAAAAAAACAGAAGACATGCTTTATTATATCTTGTAGGCTATATCATCTGAAGCAAGGAAAATCATGTATTAACATTTTAAATGTATTTACAATGTGCTGACCTAAAATTGGACTGCTTAAAAATCCTAATTCTTTATTAACATAAAACTGCTCAAGCATCATAAATTTGTGAATCCCTGTGATCACGGCTTTCAGCATTCAGGTGTTTATGTTTCTGCAGTGGCCTGTATTCAACCTTGCCTATTACTCCTCAGACCTGTCATTATATAGTCACCCTGAGTCACCCCAGGAAGCGAATCCCGCCTTTGAATGGCAAAAGGTCAGAGTAATTCCTCTGAGATATTCATTGGACTCTTAGACAGGAGCAAGGAACCCATCTCTGAGAAACAGACGCTAAGAAAGAACACGAGGCATGGGCCAAATGAACAGCAGCCTTCATTACTGATCAAATGAGGCTTGCTCTAATGACGGGGTAATGTGATCTGCGTGTGGTCCTCTGCTATCTGCTAACGTCCTGGCTGGACCAGGCCCATCACCATCACCCAGGGGAGAAAGGCAGAGAAATTATGTGAGAACCGCCTTGGAAGCTATCGATCCGGCGTAACATAAAACCAGACTTCATCTAGAGAGGGAAGAAGAAAATGTGTCAAGCAAAAGTTAAATGAAAAATTGCTTTTATACTGAGGCATTTATTATTCGAAGTCCCTCAGAGGAAGAATAAGAGGGAGAGAGAGGTTCTCAATGAGAGAAGGTAGGGAGGGCGGAGATGAAAAAAATCCATTTGGTAAAGTAGATGCGGATCGATGGTGATGGAGCGGAGCAGTCTTGGCGCATGCCGTCCCACATTACTGCCCTGATTGATCTGCCGGAGTGACAGTCTGACCCGAGGGCTCTGGAGGAGGTGTCCCACTGAGGAGGGGAGCCCACGCAAAACACAGGGAGAGAAAAATAAAAATCAATACACAGAGAACTTTACTGACCTGACGTTAAGATACAAGAAATGTATGAAGCTGCGTACCTGAATGGGTTCTGACAGCTCACATCCCCTCCAGCAGTTCAGTGCACAGGAGGGTTGGAGTCTCGGGCAAGTGCAGCGACCTCTGCGAACATTAAGGAGGTTTGTACCCTCCGCCTGGAGACTCTATTAAGTACAAATTTGTTTATTTCTCAATCTGAGAATTTTTTTTAGGGGATTTAGTCTAGGGTTACTTACCAGAGTCATGCAGTTTTGTAAAAGGAGCTAAAAAATGAATGAAGGAAAAGGTTATTCCCCGGCTACATCTACCTGAGAGGTATGAGTAAACAGAAAATATAGTGGAAAAACAAGATGAAATCCTCCTTTCCTTGGCTTTGAACCCCATGAGTGCATGTGGCAAAAACAGCAAGATCATACATTCACATATATATAGCTGCTGAGGGTGACCTCCATTTTGTGGCAGGCACTCTCAGTTTTAACAGCGCCGCTGTGAGGTCAATTATCCGCCACAAGGTTGTGTGATACAGGCTGTAGGTGCGTGGAAATGATTGTGCGAGATGCTTCCGAGTCCATTGTGGCTCCTGTTTGGGTTAAGTACGGGTTGTTTGACCAATGACGTCAAACAACCGTGGATGAAGTGGATGATTTATTGACCATTACAAGAGCAGAAAAGAAAAGCGTGAGAGACTTTTTTGATTTCAGAGGGTGAGGTGATATCTCTGTTTTATTTTATTTTTCAACATTATCAGTCCATTTTCCCTGAAGAGAAAGATATTTTTAAATGCGTATATCTGCTAAAAGTTATTTTGTCAATGTTTAGGAGAACATCAGCATATAGATGGCCTCAAAGCTAACATATAGACATATACCACAAAACTCTAATTTGGATTTCATTGGGTATTTAATATAGGTAGATATTGTGTGGAAGACAAAATGCAGATTATGAGTGATTCTTTCTCATCAGTATATTTTTGAGCATCTACATTTAGTGTGTGTGTTTCTGTTTATGTGTGTGAAAGAGAAAAAGTCGAAAAGTTAATCGAAGGAAATATATCAAGGGAAAAAGCCTTCAGATAACTTACCTCACATCCTACAAACTGAGCTTCTAGCACATCTGACAAATGATTTAAAGAAACAAGCGTTAATTTAATTTACTTGTTTGCTGACATTGTTTAATTGAACAACAGCAGTTTGAGTAGTTTTATTTTCTCAACAAAAGAAACGTAGAAAAAGGAAGAGAGAAAAAATAAGACAGAGAGAGTAATAGAACAAAAAGTTATTTCTCCATTTTTATGTATTCCATTTTTTATTCCTGTGAGCTTTGAGAAAAGGTCAGTGAAAACAGAAGATGAATTCATTTATAGTCTGTCTTCTCCCTTCTGTCGCCCGCGGACATTGATCTGTCCTCTGTAACCAGAGTAACAGTGAGCGCTTTTTAAACCTTACTGTGAATGATGCACCAAAATTCTGATGCATCATTTGGCTGTGTCATCCCGCTTCTTGTTTTTGAACAATTCAGCATGTGGATCTAAAGCTCTGTATTGGTTCATGCAGATATGTTGTTTCATTAGAGAACAAATACACATCACGTTTAAGCTGAATGTACACTAATGTTTTATCACCAGAACAATAAAAGTGTTTTGTTACACCCTGCGGTCCTCACTAAAACTAAAACCAAGGTGGCACATGAGATTAAAAAAAAAAAAAAATCCCATGAGGCTCTTTTTTAAATTACAGACCCATTCCCCAGATAACACTACCAAGAGCTGTCAGCAATCCACCTGCCCACCCCATTCCTCTCTTCTCTCCCTCCTCCGCTGACAGTCCATTTTTCTCTAGATCCCGACACCTGGGCGCTTACGTGAAGGTTTTAAAGATCTGCAGAGGACACCTACCCACCCCCCGCCCCCTTCCGATGCAGAAGTGTCTCCTCCATCATGTAGTGCTGGATGCCTCCTATTACACTCCTCCTCTATTCCATCCATCCAATGGAAAGGTCACGCTCAGAGTCTCCCTCTTTTCCTAAATTGGCTGTTTTCGCTGTTAGCTTCACGGCTCAAGCTGTGATTGCGGCAGCCTCGGTATTGGTCCTCTAAGGTCTTGTTTACGAAGCTGGATTTGTCGGAAAACCCATGATATTAAATCTACAGTCGGAGGCTTGCTGTTTTTCACAACTTGCAGTTTCTATATCCTACACAAATTTGTCTATGGCCTGGAGCATGAAAAAATGCTTCAGTTTTGTCAGCGTTTAGGCCATTCTATATTTCACCCGTTCTCCGCATGCACCTATAGCACCCATTTCCATTATAACATACATAAAATCCAACTAAATTCAAACTATTGTGTTTTTTGAGTCCAAATCAAAGCCACCTGTGTGTTTTAGTGTACCTGGAGACCGTCAGGATTGTTTGTTTGGTATGGAGAAAATGGGCATGTTTGAATATTGACCCTGCCCCCCTCCCGTAGGGATCGACAGAGACTCAGTGGCGTCAGGCAGACCTGCCGCAGCTCCAGGGCTGGGCTGAGAAGGGACTGCTGACACAGCCAAAGATGGTAAGGAGACTGCTGCCCACTAACCGCCATTTTTAACCCCATTAATAGCTGTATTGTTGCTATGAAGTTGTGCTATGAGAGGGAGGGTGTGCGCAGGGGTAGAGTGAAGCAGGCGTAATAATAAGTTTAAAATTAAAGTTATTTCTAGTATTATTACTGTAATTGTTATTAGGGGTGTTACCTGATAACATATTATGGATGGGTGTTGTATTGTCAATATGTATAATATATGTGCAACATTTCAATGTCTTGTGCTACTAGAAAAACACTGCATACTGTATATGCTTAAGGAATCACTTTATTATGTAAAAAATATTAATTTTGTATTTTGATTGCAGGAAAAAAAAATGTTTTCCTCTTTTACTTGAACCTGAATATCATTACCAGTGTTGTTTTCCCGTAGATTTAGCCATCATAGGTCCACATAAATAAGAGTAGACATCTATAGGAGGGAGCGCTAGCATCAGAAGGCTCCGGTAATAACTGGAGAGCATTACCAGTAAAAACACACATCAGAATAGAAGCCTGACATTTTATCATCTTAGCTAATAAAGCCATTAAAGTGCTGTGTTGAAATGGCAGGTATCAGCGACACACACCGAAATGCATCTATCTGCAGTGCTGTGAACACACAAACACACACCTCTGGCTCTGCGTGACTCAGGGACATTGGACTGGTTGAACCTGTATTTTTATCCCCATCCTGACATCCTCTAAGCCACTTATGTAAGACAGAGTGGCAGAGCTTCTTCCTTCCTGCATTCACACACACACACACACACACACGCTTGCTCGTAGCCTGAGCCGGGCCGATCAGCGTTCAGAAACAGTCGGCATATCTGCCACTGCGTTTGAAAAAATAAAGGAGTGTAATCTGGGGCTACTGTTCAGTTGAATCAAAGGGAAGATGATGTCTGTCCCCCGGCTGACACCAAGGCCTTTGTGATGGTTTAGCATGTCTGCCTGTCTGCTCGCCTTGCCTGTCTGTCTGTCTAACTGTCTCCCTGCTTACTACAGCTAGAGCACAAACAGATACAGCCAGCTAGGCTCTGCCTTAGCTAGCATCCAAACAACAAAAGTTTTAACTGTACAATCCCAGTTGAAGGTGCTGTAAGCACATTTTAAATATCATACATTAAATGCCACACATTAAATGTCCCTACTACTTGACAGATATTCCTAAAATCACACCTTTTTGTGACAGACCTAGGCTCTACAAAAACCCGCAGAAAGCTATATGTTAGCATTCTCAATATCAATAGCAGTTGTTCAGCTAGCAAGTGACCTCCACGCTAAATGGCCCATGCTAACCTTGTTGTAAACAAAAAAAGAGAGTCAGAGAAGCAGACTGCCATGTTTTAGCTAATCATAGATGCTTTCTGCCCTTTTATGTGTTTGAGTTTGTCGACAGGCCCAAAAGCTATTCTATTTAACATGTATATAATAAAATGGATAGTTAAAATTGTGTTGATTGGTCAATAAAGCATAGAACCTGAGATAAAACACACAATATAACTGTGTTCACGTATTCTACTGAAAATGACACTTAATTAAGTTGTTAAAAATGTTTGAGAAAATATGTATTATAAATATGTAATAGTCTTAATATATACAACATTCTAATCATATTTTAATAAAGTTCTTTAACAGAAAAGTTGTTTTGAACAAATTGCTCAAGTGAATGATTCAATTACAAACATATCCTGTTTCTATGTTTTATTCCTAAATGACATTTTTGAATGAATCAGTTGGCCGAATGACTTAGTGAATCACTCATAAAGACAGACAAATCACAAACAGTAAAAATTCCCACTGTTGTATGTCAGCAAACGTCCTCCTTATTAATTAGTGACAGATTTCTAGGCAACGTGAAGCAAAGAGTTTCTTTGTATTGTTTATTTTGTTTGGTTTATTTTTAATGGCCAATTTTGCATTCAAATCTAATCTTTAACTACTCAGGAACAGTAGTTAAGGGAAAGGAGGGAAAGTAAGGAAAAGTCACTACACTGACCCCTGTCAGCAGCGAGGGCATATGTCCAGCAATAGTGAGTGTGTAAAGGAACAATTACCCTTCTCAATATGACAAGGAGGGGAGTTCATCTACAGGAAAATGATAAAACAGCATATAAAAGCTAGGGAAGGGATTACAAAGGAAAAGACAGGTCTTTAATTGGCCATCGAGACACAACAGGTCCCTGGAGTCAGAATGTAAGGTGTCCACTTTCATCTGTTCCTTCTCTGGAATATTCAAAGCTCTCATCCCATGAGGTTTGAGCATTTCTTTTTTTCTTTTTTTTTTCCCCCTGAAAGAACAGTGCACAGCAGGAGCTGCAAACAGACTTAATAAGTCTCCCCTCACTCATGCACACATGAAAACACCAAGAAATAAACACGTACACACACACATCAATCAAGACCTGCTGTGGCAATGGCTATTTTGTCCCTTTGTGTCGCTCCTTCCCTCTTTGCTGCAGAGAGGTGCGGAACAGGATCCATTTACATGCATATCCTGAGAGCTTTGCAGATGAGCCTCCCATGGGCTGCCAGCAGCTTTTTTTTCTATTTGTCACATTGAAAAAAATATGAACGTATACAAAGACTAAAAATGGAGGCACAGCAATTGATCCAGAAAAAGGGAGAATGCAACTGCATCTGCCCTTTTTGTAACCATTTTACAGAATCAGAGTGTAACATAAATACACAAACACACACACACACACACATATATATATATATATATATATATACATATATATATATATATATATATATATATATATATATATATATATATATATACACACATTAAGGAAGTAAATAGATTAGACACTTAGGGGAGCAGAGAAATGCTGCAATAAATTTTAATGGCTTCGTTCCATACACAACTGAATAGCTTTGTTTTTAGCATCCTCTTTACTGTGCCTGTGTGTTTCTCAAAAATACTCCAAGTGCAACACTAGCGTGGTGTCAGATGGGGAAAAATTGTTAACCTTTCTAAATATGCCCACTTTGATAAAGGAGAGTCGAACTTCAGAGTGCAGATACAGAGTATTTTTTTGAAGAGCTAAAAATAAGTGCAGCTGAATTTCCGCTTAGATCCATTTTTTTCTCCTCCTCATCTCTATTATTTTCCACTCTTGAATCTATCAGCAGGAAACATTAGCGCTTTTCCTTCACCCTCTCAGTGCAGATCTTGATCTGAATTACACCTAATCCAGAGGAAGAGAAAATGAATATTAAACATGGTTGACTTACAGAATCATCTTAGAACGAGCTATACTCAGGTCATGCTTACTGTTTTAATTCTTATTTTGTCTGAAAGACCTCACTGAATGTTCCTAAAAGATTGACGCTGTAAAACAAACAGCATACAATGGGACTCTCGTTACACCATGTCCTAACCAGACTCGACATGGCAAGATTAGAGCAACTTGCAATTTTTCTGTCCACACTGAATGCGAAAAATCTGTCTAATGCAAAAAAAAAAAAAAAAAAATCATAGCCAATGAAATAAGTATTTACTTAAATTCATCCTCTTTCAGTCACTCTTTCTCCATGTTTAATATGCATGAGAAGTAAAATTTTGGTCCAATAATATTCCAGCATGGCGGCAGTGCTGTGTTCCCACTATGAAAAAAAACCTAAATGTAGTGTTGCTTTGTCATATCATGTCTGGTTAGGACACCGTTTTAGGCTTCACCATGGCTAGACAGTAAGAAAAGATCAGGCTAGTGTTATAAAAGGTGGAAAATTACATTTTGTTTTCAACATGCACCACTGATCGACATAGCTATTGTTTCTTCCCCTGAGAAGATCTCATGGCGTGTTGCTTTCGCAACCATGAAGATTTGCCCCCTAATCTGCACTCTCTCACGCATGCTTCCTCACACGCATATCTTCAACCTTCGTGACAGTCAGAATATGACACGATTCTAGATGTCACCCCACCCCCTCGTGATTTTGTCGGGTGACAAATTTAAACACACATGAGCTAACACACAAACATCCTTTATGCAAATGGCTGAATACATTTAGCTGCGATGTGGAACAATCTTGAAATAAAAAGTTTTAGGCTGAAAAGCAGCACAGACTGGGGCCTCCTCTGTTCCTACTTCCCCAGGGCCAGCAAGCTTCTCTTCAAACACCTGCTCTTAAAAGCGCACGGTTAAACCAGTGGCAAACGCTGTTCGCCATGACAGTCGCTCCACGCTGAAGGGCTCACATTGTTACCCTGTCAAGTTGAGCCAACCAACCAAACGCACAGCCACACTCAAAAATGTCAGTGATGGAGTGAGGGGGAGGGAGGGTGGAAGAAAGCTACTGAAAGTCTAGAGATGCATAAACAGTTTTTCAGTAAGTGTGTCATGCATTGTATTATTTAGAGTCAGTCTGTGAGGTTTCGCAGCTAAATGTTGCAGTTGCAGTTACATACACCAGATTATTCCAAACCCCTTTATCTGAGATGTCAATAACTTCCACACATTTTATTTAAATGATTAAGTACTCAATATATGTCAATGTTAAAATATGCTGTTTACTGAACTGCTTACGTTTCAGATGCCACATCCTTTAACCCTTCTTTTGTCTGCAGATAATCAGCAACATGGAGCCTCAGGTGACGAATGGGCCGAACTCCGCCACGGCCAACGGGCCCTCCAGCAACAGCCGCAGCTGCCCCTCGCCCATGCAGACCGGCGGCTCAAATGACGACAGCAAGACAAACCTCATTGTCAACTACCTGCCCCAGAACATGACCCAGGAAGAGTTCCGCAGCCTCTTTGGCAGCATTGGCGAGATTGAGTCCTGCAAGCTGGTTCGAGACAAAATCACAGGTACTTATAAGGGCAGAAAAAAAAAACCTGAAAAGAAAACTGCATTTGATTTGCATAATGAACTGTGTCTAGTGGAGACAGAAGAGACACAATGTCTTGGGTATTATAGGTTAAAAAGAAAAACTTTGGAAGGAAGAGTCATTAACTTTTAACCCAGCTGTCAATTGATTAAAAATGTTAATGAAATGGATTACAAGAATTAATTGCATATTAATTACATATACAACACACACACACACACACAATTATTAATGCATTATATGTACAAAATGTCACAACTAAATAATAAACTAAATTATAATTATAATACAAAAATACAAATTAAATGTATTAGTCATTTTAGAAAATTTAGCATTTTGAAGGTCTGTCCAAAATCATCAACCTTGTCTCTTCACAAAAAAAAGGGACATATGGGCAAAATATAATTAAAAATGAAGTCTTAAAATCAATGCTTCTTTAGGTCTGTTTGATGCAGTTGTAGCAGGTCAGACTGCAGTTTCAGGGCAATTCAGCAGTTGGAAACATTGGGTGAGAAGGAGTATTGTTTTGTTTACAGTGCCCAGAGAATAAGGAGGAGAGAGAAAGAGGACATAGAGGTGTTTAAGCAGCACTCCCCTGCTAATCAGAGTTCTAATCCCACCGTAGTGACTATGTGGGTGGTAAGCAGATGGATGGGGAGGCTGCTCAGAAATAATGCCAGATAATGGCCTCCATTTTATATCCTACTTAGTGACACTTCGCTCTGGATAATCTCATTAAAACAGGGCCAGGCCTAAAGCCACTGGTTTTTAGACAAAAGGGTAGAGAGAGAAACAGAGAGAGAGAAACTCTTGGCTCCTGACCACAGGTTTTGTAGGATTTCATTGCCAGGCAGTCAGATGGTCGGGCAAGAGAATCGTCATTAGAATCATTGTCATGAGAGTTGACACATTCTCCTTTCTTTACATGTGGGAAATTCACTGAAGTCTCGGGATATCCTTGCATACACCAAATGGAACATGTTTTATTAAATTGCTGGTTGTGAAAATATAGCGTTAACCAGGATCACTCACTGTCTTACCGCTCTGTCCTTATTCTGGCTCAGGAACACATAGTGCATCACAAATACAACTCTTCCCTGTACTGCATTCTTTGCTCTGCGATCCCAGGGGTGCAGTTTCCCAGTTCAGAATTTTAAGCTAACAAATCGCTTCTTGATCATTGTAAAAGCAGAGCGAGCTAGGCTGCGAGTTCTGTCTGCTGCCATCATTAGCTGCTGTCTGGGGTTCAAAATAGATTGCGGGGCATCAGAGATTGTATCTGAACCTCCATGTCATAATATTTGACCAGCGCTACCTTCCTGAGCTCTCTGCTCAGCTTTAATCTATAGGGTATGGACGTTGACGAGAAGTCACTTCTTGGCTTTTCAAAGAATTTTGACATGCAAGAGAACCTTTTACATGGCAGTTGAAAAGCTAGAGAGAGACGGCTCCTTCGACAAAGTGAGAAGCTTTAGGCCTTTGCACGTAATAGACAGGCTTCTTCTTTTCCCTTTTTTTCCTTCCCCCACTCCTGTCAGCTTTGATGAGACGCAATGCAGTGATGTACCGTTTGCCACGGCTACTGTTCTCTTGCCCTGTCAAGCCTGGGTGACTGCCGCTTGCCAAAGTGCCACCCCAGATTGTTTATCTGTCCCTCTCTTTCCTCTCCTTGCACTTTTACATACACACATGCTCTCTCATCACCTTCTTTCTGACCTCTAGTTGTATGTGCAATACACTGGAGACCTGAGATACAATGTTTTATTTAAAGTAGTCATACACATATGGATGTTTCGTCAACTATGGGTACTCTAAGGCCCTGTGGCCTTTTAAAATGTACGACTCACTATACAAACTAGTCTACTAACAATGTCCAAAAGTTTAACTACATGCATCAATGTGTCATGACATTTTAAACCTTTTGGAATTAAATTGGTCAGCACTTTGTTTTTCTAAAGCTAATTTTATAGCTAACATTTGACCTGTCCTAAATACACATTATTAAATATTTCATTGTATATGTGCTTGATTGGAAGCTAAATAATAATAAATAAAAATCATCTATTCAAAAGAGAAATACAAATAAAATGAATGTAAATTTTTATGGTGGAATTTCATAGCTTATGATTGAAAGTCTGGGTCTGAGCAAGGGTAAAACAACAAAATCTGTAATAAAAGGCTATTTGGAAAAATAGCACAAATAAATAATGATGGCATAGTAGGCTTTAACAAAAAAAATCTAATATGATCTTCATATAACAAAACACTAAAAATAACCTTACGTTTTAATAAAAATAATATAATTCTTCTGACACATAAGTCCCCATAGTTGAAGAATTCACAAATGTATCATTTATTAACAAACCACAAAAAATAAACACATCCCTGTATTTTTTGTTGAATCATTGCACAAAGTAATTCTAAGAATAATTCATTTCTGTACACTCTGTGAATTTAAAAAAAAACAGTGGGCCAATATTTATCAGTGATTATGTAAACTGTCAGCAGAAATGACTTTATCACATTCCTCTCAGTGGGGAAAGCATTTCAGAAGTCATTACCGCAAGGATTGTGTCGAGATGCCGAATAAAGCAGATGGCGATGCTGCTAACTTAGCGGAAAGCCTTTGTTTTTAAAGGTTTGAATCAAGCTGAAAATCCCCTACTCTAAATGCACACATCCCCAGCCCAGTGTTGCTACCTCAGCAACACCTCGTTCGTTGCTAATAGTGAGGATAAACACATAGCCCCATAGGGAGTAATGGTGATTTTCTTGTGAGCCAGGAATCATACTGAATGAAAACTTTTAATGGAATACATTAAGAAAGTGTTAACGCTTCTGGCTATCAGCACAAAGCAAAATGGAAAAGACTGATTGAGCGGCGGTTCGAAAGGGGAAAAGAATTGGATACTTGTCAGATTCTCGGGCTCGGCGGATCCTTTTCTGCGTGAAAATGAACACAATTGTGTTTATAATGATACGGCAGAAAAAGGACACACTCAGGCAGGGCCATGAATTGATTGCGTCTGTGATTTTCCATCTGATGAGGAGAAGGGGGGGAAAGAGCGACTGCAGATAATCTTCTGTTCATATTCTTCAAGCAGTAAATAATTACCGCACGATTAAAAATGGCTTCTGAGAAACAGCGCCAACCCCCCTCGCGCCAGCCCCCTGCGGTTTAGGCCTCTCCCTGTGTAGCAGAAAAGCAAGCGGCACATGCTATCGCTCCCAGCCTGCTTTGTCGCCTGCCATTTTGCTTCATTATTTTCCCCTTCTTGCCCAATCTGCAGATGCCATTGTTGGTATTTAATGGCTTGGCACAGGCGGCGGTGCTGCTATCAGTTCGCTCTGTGTTTAACACTTATGTAGCTTACATCAAAGCTGCTTTGTGCGACTGCTTGTTCAGGTACACAACTCACTTGCATGCCGAGCACCCAACCATCTGTCACGCTGCTGACCCGAACGCAGTGTCCGCTGTCTGCTGCCAAGCGTAGCACGTGCTAACCTTAGCGTCAAGCTGAGCTGACATCGATACGGAGCCGTATATGATTTCTGTCTCTATACTGAACGGGGAGCAGCTTGCTCCGCCCGCTAGCAAATTAATGACAGCATGTGATTTAAAGCCAGAAAGACATCTTACCGTTCCTTCGCAGATGTGCTGGAACTCACACCATCATACTGATGAAAAACTGCAGGGAAAAGCAGATGTAGTGGCATGAAAAATTCATTGTGCTTGATGTTTGCAAAAGCACGTTGAGGTTTGAAACACCTCGGTAAGTGTTAGACTGCTGCGAACGTGTGAAAAACCTCCATGTCAAACATGCGCTGTGTTTATCTGATGCTGTAGAAATAAAACATGAACAGCTTTCCATGTTTTGTAATTTTCTGTTAAAAACAGCATAAGGCCGAATTAAAACAACCCAACACATGCAACACACCATCTAAAGGGTAAAACTGTATGGGGAGATGTCTGATAGAATAGCAGGAATTAACAACCGTAGTGATTGCAGGGAACACGTACTTCCTCGCATTATTCAGTGTCGTGATGTGTTCCGCATTCAGCCTGGAGTAAACAAAGTAAATGATAGGTTGTTATGCAGGGTAAAACATTCAGACCTCATTAACATTGTTTGACAATGAACTTTCTGTCACCATCCCGAAGCCACTGACAAACATGAGCACAGGAATAAACCAATCGCCTTCTGTTTAGTTTTTTTTTCCTCCAAAGAAGGCTATTTACCCTCTATTGGGTTATAAAAAATGTGCATGGGGAAAACTGACTTTATTTTCTCTCTTTTATCTTTTTTTCTCTCCAATTGCTGCTGACCTTCTTTAAGCAATCATGTACGTGTTTGAGCCGTGGCCTTGTGGTTAGCTCTGAGCTCCTTGTGATTAGCTCCTAGTGCGCCAACACTAGGTTTTTTAGTAATTGTGTAAATTTCCATTCTACTATTTTACTTTCAAATTCGAATGGAAACTGCATCCTGTTTCCTACTGTACCTTGATTCAAATTGAGAAACCAGATTGAATTTGGCTTGCATCATTTCACAAACTTATCCCCCCATTTCTTTCATCATGTCCTGTCCTCGCAATACACATGTATAAAAATAGCTGAAAGGTTAAAAAAAAAAAAAAAAGCTTTCTTTGCTTGAACTGAATGAGTCAGCATTTATCCATATGATCCAGAATGTAGCTTAAATGGCAACAAATTCTCTGAAATCCAGTCAATATTTCTATTAATGCTCTAAAGTTGTACTGCAAACTTTATTGTTCATGTTTTTGCTAGCAATTTTACTATCCTACGAAGTGCTGCTGAGGTTAGTCACAAACATTACCTTGCAGTTAGCTTGGCATTAGCCACTGGCTCCATGCAGCTCCAGCAGTTCCAAGAGAGCGTGGGATCTCAGCTTTCCCTGGGGTGGCTGCCAGTGTTGTCATCTAATATGTGGGGTCTGACGTTGCTTCGTTGGGGTGTCCCAGATTTACAGGGGCTCCTTTCGTTTCCACATGCACATTCCTCCCAGACAGCCCACACACTGCAGGCTACACGCCAACACGCCGCAGGCTCCAGCACAGCAGAGTGGGGGAACGGGGGCGGGAGATTCCTGTGTCTTCCAGCTGTCGCCAGCCTGGCACAGCAAAATACAGATGCACAGTTTTACAGTATAGGATATACTAGGGAGTGAGCTGGTGTAGACATTTGGTAGATGATAAAATCGGCTGACATTACCGGTGTGTGGGAACTCAGAGCATCGTGCGTCTGCAGAACTCGGTAGAAGTTTTTCGCTTCTCCAGAAAACAGAACACACAAAATGTTCACCAATCTAAGCCCTAATATCTTCATTTTCATATAATTCACAATGTGACTCAAAATCTTGAAATAAATAGTGATTTTATATTTCACAGTTGCAACTTTGTACTCAATTGTGACTTTATTTCTTGTACAGTAATTTTATATATCACAATTACTCTACACTGTAAAAAAACTTAAAAATTGAAGACAACCAGCTTCAGCAGATTTTTGAGTTTTCTCAACTTAATTTTTAGTAGATTTTTGAGTTCTCTCAAATTTTTGTTGTATAAACTTAAAACAATAAGTTGAGAAAACTCAAAAATCTGCTAAAGTTGGTTGCCTTAAACTTTTAAGTTTACTCAACCTTTTTTTACAGTGTACCAGTAAAATTCAGTAAGAATTACTGTTACTAAGAAAACAGTAAGTTTTTTTTTTCATAAAAGAAATTAATACTTTTTCGTCAGCAAGGATGCATTAACTTGATCAAAAGTGACATTATTATTATTATTAGTGACATTATTATATATTGGTAACAGTATATTTTAACAACTTTTATATATATATATAAATTATGTTCTTTTGAATTTTCTTTTCATCAAATAATCATGAAAGAAATTTCAGTTTCCACAAAAATATATAGCAGCACAATCATTTTTTGTTTTAATTGATAATAAAAAGAAATGTTTCTTGAGCACCAACTCTGTATATTAGAATGATTTCTAAAAGTTCATGTGACACTGAAGACTGAAGTAATGGCTGCTGAAAATTCAGCTTTTTTCATCACGGGGAATAAATGACATTTTAAAATACACTAAAATAGAAAAGTTGTTTTAAACTGAAGTAATAGTTGACTGTGTTTACTGTACTATCAAATAAAGGCAGCCTTTTTGATCAAATCTTACCTACCCCAAACTTAAAAGTAAAAGTAGTGTGTATCTTAACTTTATATTTCAGAATGAGATTTAATATCCCATAATGGAACTTTATATCTTATTTGAAACATCTGTAAATGTATTATTTTTCACTCTGATGCGGCTTCTATATCATTTTCCATATCTGTAAGTAGACGTACAATATTTACTTTGTAAAACACACAGTGAAATACACAGCAAGTAGGTACACAAGGAGAAAGGCCTTAAGTTCGCGCAAGGTGAGGTAAGCTAATGGTTTTACACAACCTCTTAGTGAAATATGAATCTCTAATGCAAATCCAATCAGAATTATGCTTTTGTCTGGGAGAGAGCACTTAGGCATCCCTTAAGTGTTTTATGTACAAATGGGTCGAATTAAGGCTGTTAGATGCAACGATAAACAGCATTAAGAATAGAGATTATCTCATTGCACCTTACATTATCTAATTACACTTCAGTCAGCTTTTGTCTCTTTGGATGGAAGATCACTAAGCTAATTAAAAAGAAGCCGTAAAGTCGGCCGTACTCGACATCTTCCGGCATTACACAAGCCGTGATGACCTCAGTGATGCAACTGTGTATTTATATACTACATAAAAAGTAGCAAAAATGTCTTTGACTGCAGACATGTCCCTGTCCCAAGATGCTGTTGCAACAAGGGCAGAATGTCAAGCAAGCAGCAGCAGTGATACATTTGTTTTGACAAATTGAAATGTATTTTCATCCTTCCTTTCTTTTTGCCTTCCACATCCTAAATGTGCCTAAATTTAAGTCTGACCAAACAGATTTTCCTGTTTGTAGCCAGAGAGCTTTGTGATATCAAGGTGGGTTAGCGTCACATGCTCGTTGAACTGTCATCTTGTGTCTGCGCTGCTGTTCTCTCCCAACCGAATGTTAGTTTCAGCTGTCCCACCTGATTCGAGCTTAAGGGAACTGCAACTGTCGGCACAACATGGCTGCCGGAGGGTTTGGATGGGGTGGGGGTGTTGCTGGAGGCAGTGCTGTGTTTGCTGCGATGTTCATCTCATTTTCAATCAATGGAAGAGAGAGGGGGAAATTAGCGAGAATCCAGCGTGAAGACTTTTAGCTCACTGCCAAGCAGCAGAACAGTGAAAATCAGTCAAATATATCTTTCATGTGCAAAGCTTTGATGATAAATGATGTTGAGCACAGAGGAATACATGTGTATGCGAGTGTGTTATTGTAAATGATATGTACCATAAAGTAAAAGCGTATAGATGAGTGTGTGCGTGAGAAAGAGAGGAAGGACACCCACTGGACACACACTCATTTTATCATCTCACACACTCTGACTCCTGCTGCTGAGGTAAGAGGCGTAATGGTTCAAATACGACTCCTCCAAATGGAGCCTCTCACTCCAAACAGCCTCAATTTAACAGAGAAAGAAACATCTCATTCCTCCCATTTAACTCAGCGTGTTCCTCAAGAGCTAAAAGAGACCCAGACAGGGGGCAGCTCACGCATGCCCTTCCTCATGTTCCTCATCCTCACTATCATTGAGACGGTGATTACGAGAGAAAAGAGGATGCCGGTTTTGGGACCTCGTGACTCCAGTGTAGCGATGCTACAGCTAATGACACTTTTTTCATGCACACACACCGTGGGTTCACAAACAAGACAACACGTCTCTTGGGAACAAAAATACAGCTGTGTATATTATGAATCATATTTTCTGGATCAAAAACATGCACCCAAGTTATAAAGTCATACAGCAGGAGGTCTGTAATACCTGTTATCCGTTAGCATTCCCATTCATCTCAATGGCAGACGCTCGTCTGGCGATGGACCCCCTGGAAGTGTGTGATTTGTAATCGGCTATCTTCGCTCTTCATGGGACACATCGCTCTGGATCTGCAGGAAATGATAATGCAGATTGATTGTCAGCACCACAAGAACGCACACCAAGCAACTATCCTAAACTGTGAAGTGAAAAAATATAGAGAAAAAAAAATAATAGACCATTTCATACTTTTTAAAAGCTTAAAAAAATAGACACCTAGGTTTTTTGAAAAGTGGCGGTTTTACGTTGTTACAAAAAATTCTATTTCAAATAAAAGTGTTCTTTTGAACGTCATATTCAAAGAATTCTGGAAAATAAATAAATAAACAACCCAAAACTTTTGAACAGTATCGTGTTGCTTGCAAACAATTTTATTTCATGAAAATGCATGGATACACTTGAATTGTTCTCAAAGGAGAAGGATGCTTTTTGGATCCAGACATTATAGTTATACCACTTATCAGCAGGGGCTACATAGGCCATGCTAACTAGCCAAACCTATACTCTTTGGTTAACCCACACACTCACAGAGCACACACAACCACACACAAGCTTCGATCAAGCTCTTGCACATCACTATTACGCTTCAGCTTCAGCCGTGTCCCATCGCAATGAAAAACCCATCAGGAGCCTACACACTAATAGTCATAAGCTGTTTATTTGTGAAAAATATCCTTTTAATTGGTGTTAAGCATTGTCTTTGAAAAAGCCTTTCCAGTGTTTCCAAATTTGACTGCACGTCTATCCTGCTGGGGAACAGAAAGTGCTGGAAAAATGGAGATCCGCACTCATTAAAAGCTCATTAAAAGCACAATGCATCATTTCGGTTTCAATTTTAATTGACAATTAAAATATATAAGTTAACGTAACCATTATACTAATTAAACAGCATAGAGGTAATTCTCTTTTGTTGTGCCATTTGATGTTTATGGCATATTTCTAATGAGCTCTGTCAAAATCCTCAATCATTTTTGTTGCAAATTCGCATTTTATGTAGTTTATGTATATCGATCATCTTACTTTCCACCAGAGAAAAGAGAATATTCTTTCTGATTTCATGTAAGCAACACACTCGGCTCTAAAAGCTAATGACCGAACAACACAAAATATAATCACACTTCTGTAGATCAAACATGACATGAAATATTCACAGAATAGGTATGATGCAGGATAGCAGAGCGCTCGCTTTGCCATGAAACATTCTCTGTGATTCTCACTTCCCTCAATAATAAATTCATGAGGCAGCCCTGACTGTAACCCTCTCCGGTACCTACGCTGCTGTCCATTGTAGGTAACCCTGTCTGTGCTGAAGAGATTGTGTTTGTGTGTGCTTTGTATTCATGTGCTATCTCTGCGTGGGTATATGATCTGGTTGTGTGAACAGAATTTTATATGCTGTGTGTAGGTGTGTATACCACATATGTATTTCCAAATATACAGTATAGAGTATATATACTCATGTATAGGTGTCATATGTGTCATACCGAAGCCCTATATAATTGGGGCCACCAGACGCTTCTTAGAGGCCATACACAGGATACATCCTTGTGTTCAAAAACAGCTTCAAAAAAGACAAAATGGAACAGAATGCAAGTGGTCTCAAGACACATTTTTGAGTTGAACTATTTTTAACTTAACACACCGTCTTGAAAACACAATGATCATGGCACAATGCTGAAAAACACAGCAAGAGCCTCGAAACAATGGCCATGGACGTCCAGTCTTTTCATAGACTGACGTAAAAAATAGCACAAACTAAATGCAGGAACACACAGCCATTTAAGTTATAATGTTAATTTTGTTTACATATAAAAGAAAATCTCTCTCAGCCAATGCTGTAAACTACAGAAGAAAGCTTCAGTTCTATTGCTAGATACATCAATTAACACAACCAAAAACTGCTCTAAAGTCCATTTGAAATTAGATTTCTTGTCTAAAACTGTTAAAACAAAGTGTAAAATCATTATAAAAGTATAAATTATGAACACTTCAGTTACAAACCCATTGAAGCACTCTGAATAAAACATGTCTAAATCAAAACATTTCAAATAAAAATGAAAGGAGTAACAGTAATGCTCCCTATAGAAAAATGTGTCTCTGTTTAAAGAATTTGAAGATGTAACTTTTCAGTTATTAAAGTTATTTAAAGTTATTGTGAGACTTTAGCTAGCTTAACCTTCCCTGCAGAGTTGCATTTTATAGTTCAACCCATTTAAGTCATATCTGTATGTCCATAACCAGGTGCAGCAGTGTTTCTATAGAGGGAGTTATGTGCGTGTGTGCATGTCTGTAATACTGCATGTTTTCTTTGAGGTTGTGCCTCTGCAGTTTGTTACAGAGCACAGATGAGATATGAGATATTTAATAGAGATCAGTTTAAGGTTCTGTTAATGTGTCTGTTCGCAGGGAAATTAAATTAGCTAAATAATTGCCTAGCCAAAAAAAGGCCCTTAGAGATTGTCAAAACAACTCGCAGCCTCCTTTCTTTAAAGCAGGATGATTTTATTCTTTGTATTGTCATAGACTACAAAGACTAATAATGAAATTATGCACTTAAATTAATAATTAATGAACTCAGTAAGGGGTTCGTCTTTTAATTTTCTTAAAATATTAAGAATATGACTCAGTTCCACAACAATCGGCGTTACCCGAGTGTACGTAGGTGTGTGTGCGCTGGTGCTGTTTTCTTTGCAAACAGCCTGGTTCTGGTCCCCCACTGAGATCTCCACTGTCACACCGCTGTGTGATGGAGAAGGGGTGTGCGTGTGTGTGTGTGTGTGTGTGTTATAGTGGTGGGAGAAATCCCTTTGACTGAAGCAGTGGCCTTGGTCGGCCTCACCTTATCCTCAGGCAAGAACTCCAAAGGAGGCAAGAACAACTGCTAGCGACGTTATGGAAATGCCATCAGGCAAAGGGGCATTACAAAACCGATTGTTTTATGAACCCATTATTGTACGCTCAAACACAATAATGCAAACACACGCATCCACCCACACGCACGTATACACAAAATGAAAATGACAATATGGGGCATGCCAACGTGGGGCCAAATGCTCTGGGCCACAAAAGGAGGACAGTGACGAACATAGCTGAGATGGTGGAGATAGAGAAAGACAAATGGAGAGGTTAGGCAGAGAGAGTTCTCAGTGTCTTTCTTTTCTCGGTGTGTTCTCTGAATGTATCATTATCCAGAGTTGAAGTTCTGCATGACAGCGCTTTGGAAACACACTTCATTTACACTAACCTTTCCATTTCAATTTTCCCACACACACTTTCTTGCTTTTGGCTTTCAGCACATGTCCAGAATTTTCACAACCACATAAATACACTACTGTGCAAAAGTTTGGGGTTGGTAAGATCTACTATTTTTGAAAGAAGTCTCTTATGCTCACTAAGGCTGCATTTATTTAATCAAAACACAGTAAAACAACAATACTGTGAATATTATTAGAATTTAAATGAACTGTCTTCTATTTGAATATATTTTAAAATGTAATTTATTCCTTTGATGGTAAAGCTGATTTTTCAGCAGCCATTACACCCATCTTCAAGGTCACATGATCCTTCCGAAGTTTGATTTGCTGTTTGAAACATTTCTTATCATCTACGTTAAAAACAGTTGTGCCGCTTAATATTTTTGTGAAAATTATGATACATGTTTACTATTTTTTGACAGTAAAGTTTTTTTGGACTTTGTTCATCAATTTCGATCAATTTAATGCATCCTTGCTGGAAAAAAAATACTGACCCCAAACTTTTGAACAATGTACAGTATAGAGTAGTGTATACATAAATATTATTGATAGAAAGCACACTGATATTTCTCATATCAACTAAAATCTACAAAAAAAGGCTTAAATATGAATTCAAACCAA
Organism: Barbus barbus; assembly: GCF_936440315.1. NCBI lineage: Eukaryota > Metazoa > Chordata > Actinopteri > Cypriniformes > Cyprinidae > Barbus > Barbus barbus. The sequence goes on along the minus strand of NC_136756.1, from coordinate 22,465,517 downwards.
ATTGTTTCAATATCAAATTAATAGAGCTATGCTATAGACACTTACTGTGTATAGGAGACATGTCAACAATAGTCTCATTATAGCTTCTTTTAGCAAACAATTTAAAAGAAACATCTGAGAATGTTGTGACAGTAAACAGATTTAATTAATTAACAGCAAAAATGATTGGTTTGAACTAGTGCTGTCAAACGATTAATTGCGATTAATTGCATCCAAAATAAAAGTTTTTGTTTACAAAATATGTGTGTGTACTATGTATATTTATTATGTATAAATAAACACATTCAGTATATATTTTGAAAATATTTACATGTTTATATTTATATTCATATAATGTATATTAAATATAGATATATTTAATTTATAAACAAAATTTTTCTTAAATATATACATGCATGTATGTGTATTTATATATACCAAATAAATATACACAATACAGAAACATATATTATGTAAACAAAAACTTTTATTTTGGATGTGATTAATCGCGATTAATCGTTTGACAGCACTAGTTTAAACAGATTTTCCTGAATTTCCCCTAAACTCACACTCTTAGTTGACCCAATTTCCTGCTTGTCAGGATGCTGTAAGCTATGAAAGAGCAGCACCTGACTCCTAAAACACTGTCTAGGATCACACTATTTATATTTAAAGAAACTTTGAAACATCAGTCTCAAGCTTTGAATAGTGCTGGATCGCTGCTTCTCAGTTTCCCGGGGATTTAATGAACGACAGCGGGATTGGTAATCCTCCGTAATCCAAAGAGAAAGAGAAGGAGGCATGCCGTTTGAAGCGAGGGCAGCGAGAAGTTCTCTGTTCGCCCCCTGCGGTATCTGGCGCGTTTTAGCATGTGTTTGTTTGGCGCAGGGCGTAGCACTCTTTCACATTTGTGATTCACTTTGTGTGTACACTGTGGATTTAGCGCTGTCTGTTTCCATTAATGAGGATAAGTGCAGCGCTGTTCTCGAGTTCCACTGCATTTGTTTGGCGAGATCTTTAAAGAACGAAAAGGAAATTGGGGGGTGGGGGGAGCAGTACCACACAGGCCTTTAGCTGCAGGGTTTCTGTTTAAGTCAAATAGCAGATGATGGCTGCCTCGCCTTCAGAGGAGCAGCAGACGGTTAGAAGAGGTTAAATCAAAGTAATTCCACCAAAGACTCTGTCAGAGGTTTCCAGCGGAAGCTTTCGCTTAATGTGCGCTAGCCAAACATGAACTCAAGCTAGTCACTGCTAGTCAGGCTAATGCTACATATATCGTTAAGTTTTAATGTCGTCTCTCTCGTAATGCTTGCATAGCTCTTGTGATGAATGGTTTTAAGTGGTTTTAAAGACTTTTTAAGAGTTGGTAAAGATAAGCGATACACTTTGAAAGGAAGTGTAGTTAAAAGAAATGCTTTCACAGTTTTAAGACTTTCTGCACATTGAATGATTTAAACTAAAATATATGTCTTTTCTCTTCCTTCCCTGTCTTTCTTGTAACTACAGGGCAGAGTCTTGGCTATGGTTTCGTTAATTACATTGACCCAAAAGATGCAGAGAAAGCCATCAACACGTTAAATGGACTCAGACTTCAGACCAAAACTATAAAGGTAAGTAACCACAAACCATAAAGATTTCTTTTCAATTCACATTCAAATTTCTTTTCAAATTTCTTGTCAATCACAGAAATAAATTACTGAATTTTAAAATGTTAAATAGAATTACATTTAAAAGTGTGATACTTCATAGTATTACAGTTTTACTGCATGTCTGATTAAAAAAAAATTCAGAAAACAAAATTTATTGACCCTATACATTTGAACTATAGTGTTTATGTACATATACAGTCATGGCCAAAAATATCGGCACCCTTGGTAAATATGATCAAAGACGGCTGTGAAAATTAATCTATACATTGTTAATCCTTTTGATCTTTTATTAAAAAAATTCACAAAAATCTAACCTTTCACTGGATAATAAGAATTTAAAATGAGGGGAAATATCATGAAATAAATGTTTTTCTCAAATACATGTTGGACACAATTATTGGCACCCCTAGAAATTCTTATGAGTAAAATATCTCTGAAGTATATTTCCATTCATATTCACAATTTTGAGCACTCCAAGGTGATTATGAACATGAAATTCAAATCCAGCCATGGCTTCCTGTTTCACAGAAATATAAATTGGCGGGAAAACAAAGCCCAAATCCCCTTAATCACCCATTACGATGAGAAAAAACAAAGAATATATTTCTGATGTGCAGCAAAAGATAATTGAGCTTCACAAATCGTCCTAATGCACAGTTGGTAGGAGAGTTTGAGTGGCCAAAGACTCATCAAGGACCACAGCTGGAGAATTGCAGAAAATAGTTGAGTCTTAGGGTCAGAAACACTTAAAAAAAATTGTCAAACAGCATCAACATCACCACGTGTTGTTCGGGAAGGTTTCAAGAAAAATTCTCCTAGCTCATCCAAAAAACTCCAGCATATTCAGTTATCAGACACGACTGGAACTTCAAATGGGACTGGCTTCTATGGTCAGATGAAACTAAATAATTTGCTTTTTAGCAGCAAACACTCAAGATGGGTTTGGTGAACACAGACATAAAAAGTATCCCATGTGTACAATGAAATATACTGCTGTATTTTTGATGTTGTGGGCCTATATTTCTGCTGGAGGTCCTGGACATCTTGTTTAGACACATGGTATCATGGATTCTATCAAATACCAGCAGATAAAAAAATCAATAAGCGACTGACTCTTCTGAAAATCTTATAAAGGGCCATGTTTGGATCTTCCAACCATACAATAATCAAAACACAAACCTCAAAAACAACACAAAAATGGGTAACTGAGAACAAAACCAAGCTTCTGCTATGGCCATTCCAGTCCTCTGACCTGAACCCTGTAGAAAATGAGTGAGGTGAACTGAAGAGAAGAAGCACCGTCATGGAGCTGTGAATCTAAAGGATCTGGAGTGATTCTGGATGAAGGAATGGTCTCTGCTCTCTTGTCAGGTGTTCTCTAACCTCATCAGGCATTATAGGAGAACATTTAGAGCTGTTAAACAGGCAAATGGACGTTTCAAGAAGTATTGAATAAAAGGTTGCTGTTAATTGTGGCCAGTGTGTATTAGAGAAAAACATTTATTTCATAATGATATTTCCCCCCATTTTAAATTCTTATTATCCAATGAAAGGTTAGATTTTTGTAATTTTTTTAAATAAAAGATCAAAAGGATTAACAATGCAGATTAATTTTCACAGCCTTCTTTGATCATATTTACCAAGGGTGCCGATATTTTTGGCCATGACTGCACATGCATTATAGTATAGTAATATTACTATAATACACAATAATAATAATAATAATAATAGTAGTAGTAATAGTAATATTTAATAATTGAAAAAACATTTATAAAAATCTTTTTATTATTTGTTATTTTTTAAATATTTAAGTGTGTACACATTGTTAATGTACAGCATGACATTTTAATGAAGTCAATTAATTAAATGATAATTAATAATAATTGAATTAACAGATTTTTTTTAAAATCACATTATTTTTGTATGATTACTCACTGTAAATTGATGTAAAAACTAAGAACAGCTGTACTGTGGTGTATTTGTATGCATACCGCAATGTGTACATTGGGATCAGCGTTGGGGTTCATGTTGTTAGGTTACTGCCTGCCTGTTGTTTACCAAAACACTTTTCAGCCAAAACAACCCACATTACGCTAATTGCAGTAACGAGTCCCCCCTGGAGCCAGCGCCTCTCGCTCAAGGGCACAGCGTTGAGAAGGTTCTCTCAGTACCTCTCCAGTTAACAGGTCACCCGCACCTGGAATTGAACCCATTTAAACATAACAGATAACAGACGGTAACAGAGCAACATCTCATTTAGGTGGAAGCGTTCTCCCAGTCGCCATTTCTCACGTCTGCGCCAGTCAATTCGCCGAATGTTTCCTGTCACCGTTTGTGCAAGTGGAGCTGCAGTGATTAGTATATGTGGGGTACACTGGCTCGTGCTGGGCTGAGGCGCGGCAGCACAAAGAGAGAGGAGGGCAAATCTGACTCATTAAGATGCAGAAGGAAACAGGAAAGCAACTGAAGGAAGAAAAGGGAAAAATAGTGTAATTGATATGTAAATGAATCTCCAAATGTCAAATCATGAAGTCACACAAAAAGAGGGAAATAGCATGTATAATGAAATAATGTGGACATGCTAAATAGACGCCTAAAATATCAGTTTTGGTTTTCACTGTGGAAATTTTGATCGGTTCTATTCTGTCATGTACTATTATATTTTATTCCATTTAATTCTGTTCAGACACATTGGTATTTTGTCATCTATGATATTTCAATTTTATTTGGATGTGTTTTATTCTGATCTAATGTCACATTATTCTGATCTGCCGTGTTCTGTTCTTTGTCATTCTGATGTTCTATTCAATATTATTTTATTTTATTCTGTTTGGTTCTGATGTGTTATTTTATATTCCACTGTATTTGTTTTTTTTTATAATTTTTTAATTGATTTTATTCCCTTTTTTCATTCTGCTTCTTTTCTATTGTTCTCTTCAGTTTTGTCATATCAGTGTTCGGTTTTATTCCATCTCTGTTATCATTCAATTCTGTTCAGTATTGCGATCTGTCATTTTCTATTCTGTTCTGTTTTAGCAATATTTTGTTTTATTTTTCATCTCTATTGTCATTCTATGTTCAGTATTCTGATCTGCCATTTTCTATTCTATTCTATTGTCTTATTACATTATTTTCTATTATCATTCTATTCTGTTCTGATCTGTCATTTTCTATTCCATATTCCATTATTTTATTCATTCTACTTTGTTGTCATGTTTTTTGTTCTGATCTGTCATTTTATATTCTATTCAGTTTTATGTTTTATCAATGTTAGATTTTATTCCATTTTATTTTTGTTGTGTCTTAGCTGTTCTGAGATTCTATTCAATTCCATTTTATTCTATTCTGCTCTGGTCCGATTTCCTCTATTCTTTTCGATTCTACTCGTTTCTGTTCTATTATTAAATTAAATCATACAATGAAATAGACAGATCGGCCACAATCTGATGGCTTCCATTTTCTTCAACAGCGCTTTGTGGTAAATTTAGAAGCAGCAGCTGGTTTTAACAGTAAATTCTGCCTGCCGCTCACAGCATAATCTGGCTGTGTGTGTGTTTTCATCTGGCCTATAATCCCAGACCTCTCACTTACATCCACCCTAATCTAATCAGATTGGATTTCGCCTGTTTATGAAAACACGGCTCAGTCTGCGCGGCTCAGTACCTCTTAACAGAACAGCAAAAGAACGCGCGCGTTTGTGTGTGGGAGCAAGAAAAAGAAAAAAGAGTGAGAGGAGAAAGAAAAGACTTGTCAGGGGTGTTTTTGAAAGAGCACAGCACAATGCTCACAAACATGGGCGTTTTTAAGAGTGGCAGCATGTGTATGTGTTGGCCAGCAATGTTTCTAGTACTGGTTTCAGCATCAGCTAAGAATCCATCAGAGACAGAATGACTCACTCTGTGTGTATTTGCTGATCATCACAGCTTCCTGCCACGCGGCACTTCTCTCAGTGACAAAACACACTTCCAGGGAGGCAGCGGTACACACACACATAAACACACAGTTAAAAAAAACTGCACTAATCGGTCAAACACACCTCAGGATTTTGTTCCCGTACTAGGGCTATAACCAAATAACTCTGGAGCTGTTTCTTTTTACCCTCACGCCCCTTTTTTTTAATGCACAATCCTGAAAAAGACAATGCAGAAAATAAAATGGCTGCGGTTCAAGAATCAGTCAAAAACTCCCAAGTTATCAGTTTGAATCATTCTAACAAACCATTTATTCAATCCATCACAGCAGTTACTGAATGAACATCTGACTCACTGAACTGCAAGTCATCACAGCTGTCATTCATCTCTGACTCAAATGTAAACCAACATGTTCTGGGAACCACATTAGGAAATTTGTGAGACTTACTTACATTTGACGTTTCACAACATTTTATATTGATATATTAGAGCATTAAGAATGTTGCATTAATGTAAAAAATACTTTTAAAATATTAAATACATTTAAAATATAATGCATTATTTATAATAATAATTTAATATTCATATTTTATTATACATTAAATATGGTTAATCATTATTAAATATATATCATTATTATAGACTGGTATTAAATTTAGTATCATGGTATTATGTTTTGAAACCTGAAACACTGAAGTGAGCATAGAGTGGTTTGGCCCGAGGACACAATTTAGTTTAACACAAATTTTCATGCTGTCAGTTGGGGAGTTGTCAAAACCTTGCAGGAATGATGTTGCTGAGCATACTTCTTCTAAACATGTTCAATTTTTCTCTGGCAACATACTTCAACAAACACAGACTGTCAAGTAATGAAGCAAGAGTCGTCTTCCATGACTTAGCGTGCCTACATACACAAAACAAAACACATGCTACTGTGCACTGTGAGGTTCACACGCACATCTCATGCATGATTGAGTTTTTTGCTTGCGCGCACACAAACATGAATGGAATCGACACAACCAAAGATGCTCCTGTTTCAGGCACTGTCTAAACCAAGTGCAAAACGACAAGCAACTTGTCTGTCCACAATGAAAGCAAAATGCTAAGTGAAGAAGGATTGTAGACCAATTTTGCACTAGACGGAAGCTACTAAGTGTTACCAGAATGAATTCTGAATGAGTAGGGTTTTCAAATTAAGGATGGCTATAGCTCATGAATATTAACTATGGAATAGTGATGATTCCGCATTGATTTGAAATTGAGGTACAGCATCCAGCTAGTTTTACAGTTGCATCTTTGGAGAAATATCACCTATTTAACATCAAGATACTAGAAATACAGATCGAGATACTAAAAATAAATTGATTTGGAAATTTAAAACTGTCAATAGTTATTTGATTAGATGTTTCTCTTCTGAAATCTCCATAATTTGTTTGATATTTGTTCTTTTCGCACTGCATGTTCACAGATTTTTCCACCTACTTATTACAGTCAGTGTTCGTCTCTGGATAAGCACATTTTGACTATCTGCTCCAGTTTACCAAGTCCATTTACCAAGTCTGTGTATAGACCTGCCTTCTTTATTCCGTTTTTTACCTCTATGAAACAGGAACTATAGCAATTTGACATCAGAAATGATGTGCTTTTAATGCAAGTCATATATATTTTTATATCAGATGTCTATGTTTGGTTGAGTGGGCTATGCTACAGAAATAGAAACCAAGCGACCGTGTTTCTTGTGGTCGCAGCTGGTAAGGACAAAAACTGTGATTTACACGGTGTGATGATGCGATAAGCAATCAAAGCTCTTCCGTGCCTGGTCAGGACATGTTGTCACTCCAATCCGTGTCCTTTGTTAATCATCTAGATCTTTTTATCACCATATTTTCTCTCGCTTCATCTATCCGTCCATCTCAGCGTGGGTCAGAGAAGCCAATGTCTTTATCTCTTTCGTGTGATCTCTCTTTTACACCTCTCGCACTCTCAGCCCTCCCTGCTCAGTCTCCTTTCTCTTGCACTCCATGAAACCTCTTATTCAGACCAGCACCAGCCCTCTCAAAAAATGCTCTCCTGCTGTAATACGGCAAGAGATGAAATCCTCTGTCTTATAACTCCTAATAAGTGTGTTCCAAGGTCATCCTTCACATAAAGCCTCCATCGTAACCCCACCCCCCATCAAGCCGGGATGAAGACAGACCATCTAATAGGAACAGACAGCTGCGTCTAAGAGTGGATGAGCGAGAGAAAGGGGGAAAAAGAAGGAGAGGGTAATTATCCGAAGTGCAGTTCTTTGCTCTTTTCAGCCGAGCAAGAAAAACGGCGTTTATGAGGGCCCTCCTGCTGAAATAAGCTGATGATGTATATGTTTACAAGAGGCTGTTTAGCCGAGAAAAAGGAAGTGAGGAAAAACGTCTGTGGCGGTTTACGATGAGTTTATATTCTTTCGCAAAACGCCAGTGTCAAGTTCAGGGACACGCCATCGCTCGAGCACATCAGCTAATGCAGGAAGTCCATGAAAACAGATCAACAAAGCTGCGTCTCACCGGCTGAAAATGTTTTAAAAGAGTGAGAGTGAGAGTTTCACTCCAGTCACAACTTCCACATGCTCATCATTTTGTTACACACACACACACACACTTCTCCTTGACACTTCTTCGTTTCTCAGCAAAACTCCAGCTTTGCCTTCCTGTCGAGGTGTGATGGGAGAAATCCCACTGAGGGTGAGAAGAGCGTAGTCTTGTGCTGTGAGATACGTGTATACACACACACACACACACACACACACTGCTCACAGCAGACAGGGTGTTGATAGATCTGACATCTGTAGCTGCTTGACAGGGCAAGAAAAAAGCAAAAAGAAAAGAGGAGAGGAAAAGAAAAAAAGGGAAGAGAGTAGAGGAGAGGGAAGAGTCTGCCAGGGTTCCATGCCTTTTGCCTTCTCCATTTAAGTGGATTTGAGGAGATTACGGCGGAGTGTTTAGCATGTTTAGCTCAGCATTTGTAGCAGTGTAACAGCCTGTGATGGCTCTGCTGCCCAAATGTCAGAACTAATGAAAATATGAGATGGAAAGGCTGTTTCAACCATTAATGGGAACAGATTAAATTGACGTGAGCATTAAAAGGGCAGGGAGATAGAAACATCTCTCCATCTTGAATTAACACTGAATTGCTGTAGCGGGAGAGAGCGAGACGGACAAAAACGTAGAATCAACAAGGAAATTAAGAAAATGGGTTTGCTCACTCAAAAAATGAAAAATCTGTCATAATTTTGTATACTCAAATTCTGTACTCACCCACATGTCGATTCAAACCCATATGACTTTTTGTGGAACACAAAAGGAGACATTTTGAGAAAAGTACTGGTCGTTCTTTTTAGTACATATTTATGATAAATTGAAATTGGAGATTTGCAGCTTCAAAAAGGACAGTAAAGCACCATAAAAGTATCCATATGACTTGTATTTATTTTGATTATTATTAAGATTTTTTTTTTTTTTTTAATAAAATGTATTATTCACATTATAAAAATTTTATTAATAAAGAAATATTACTCTTGCAATAATACCAGAATACTGTAAGATTTAAAATATATACAGTATATAAATTAAAATTATTTTAATGATGATTTTATTTTATAGAACAACAAATTACAATAATAATATTTCTATCTTTATTTCTTTTTCTTTTAAATAATAAATTATAAAGCTTTCATTTGGGTGGAAAAACCTTGGCAGACCTTAAAGTTTCTCTTTTGTTGAAAACAAATTAATAAAATTCTCATTACAAATTTGGAAAGGTATCCAAACATTTGAAATTCATGCATTTTTTCGAATTGGATTTACACAATTCGTGTGGCTCATACTTCAGTTTGCAAAATCTGAAAACGTGTATAAATTCAGAAGAATCACATAATTGAAATTCCAAATCTTCTAAAGACATTCAACAAATCTGTGTCATTAATAAATTGGAATTAAAGTCATTATTTACTGAAAATCTTGTGGAACTCGTTTGCAGTTCATGAGAGAAGTAGCAATGGTTAAATCATGAGTAGGATCTTTTAAACGGATCAACTGATATGGTTAACAAAAAGATCAGGTTCCCAAGTCCATCACTGTGAGTCAGTTACAGCAGTTAACAGTGGAGGGAAAGAATATTGGTGAATAATGACTAAAAATGTGGTCCGTTCATCACATGAAACATTTTATGAAATATCTGTAATAAAAGTAGTCATGTGAAATGAAAATAATATTTGTATGAAAGCAGTCATATGGACTATGATATTCAAGTGGAACTGAAAAAAAAGTCGCATGGGCTCATGAGTTTGGAAAGACGTAAGGGTGAGTTATTCATTTTCATTTTTGAGTGAACTATTCTTTTGAAAATAATTCTCATTTAAGAAAATCCAGGATGAGCCACAGCACTGAAGTTTCCCACAAGGATTACTTTAAAAAATACCTAATTAGCTTTCGACCACTGTGTAAAGTTCAGTGACATTATGGTATTAAATTTACCAAAGACTTTGAGATTTGATTGAGAATGGTTGCAATGGGTGAAAATTGCATCATGTGTGTAAGAAAAGAAAGAGACTGGTATGTGAAGCTGAAAACAAGTACAGTGTGTTTTAGAGTGTGACAGACACTGTCCAAGGTGCTGCAGAGTTTCACAAGTCGAGAGAGGTGAGAACGTGCCGGGTGAGCGCTAGATGAAGGGAGTATGGTGGAACGAGCGCTGTCCAAGGTGCTAGTAAGCGCAGCGTGTGGGGAATGCGAGGGTGAGAGAGCTATAGATGGCTTGGCTCTCACTCTAGGCACAAACAGAAGGTTCCAAAGTGTTATTCAGCACAGATGACAGCCAGCCTTCTCTCTCTCATACTCACACACAAGCTCTTCCATCATGTGTGTTTTCTGAAAACAAATTAGCTTTTATCATTTACTGCTGTGGGTTTTAAGTGAGGTTCATGAACCTTATTCTAAAAACAAGTCAATCTGTACAACTGTAAAAAAGAAACTAAAACTGTCCAATTTGTACCATTGATGCTTTGAATTTCTCTCTAGACCTGAACTAGGAAAGCATTTAATAGAAAATTAGGTAAAAATAAATAATACGAACTGCATTAATTAATCTAAGTTATATCTTTATATTCTAATATTTTTTTTACATTTCAAACTAAACATGAATTACAATAATAAAACACAATAGTATATAGTAAATATAGTGTGTGTGTGCATACACACAAACACACACACACACACACACACACAAATAGAGTAATGTTCACTTTTGATATGTAACAATGTATGAATATGTATAAATTAAAATTTTGACATTAATCTAGAATAATAAAGGCTTTAAAGATCTGAACTGGGAAAGTATTAAAAATACATAACATATAAAAAAAATCTAAAATATATAAAATATTTAAAAAAATAAAAAAGCATATATATTGTTTGTAACAAGAAATTGTAAAACAATACACGCATTCTATATATGCAAAATATTATTAAACTATAATATAAAACCATGTATATAAAGTACATTATAAGTTATATGACAAGAAACATTTTGAAAACATTAAACTAGACTATAAGAAAAATTACATTGCTACATTTCGAGATTTAATATTATATACAAAAAGAAATCTGTTTTTCTTTATGACTTTTGGAGACATCTCAGAATAGACCGTGCCTGAAGTTCAAAGAGTTCATGAACTTCATCCACTTAAGTATCCAATTTCTTGGCAATATTGTTTCTCCTCAGAAACTGGGTTAGAGGTGGTGCACGTTAATATTGAATTTACATTTTCATTCCTCTTTTGAGACAATTTGCAAAGCTCTTTAGATGTCATGTGTATATCCCTTATCTGTGAATGAGCAAGGATCACAGAGAATCCCTCGCAGCAAGTTGTTCCTTTTCAAAATATTATAATAAGTAAAAGGGATTCTTCTTTGTTCTTAAGTGGAGGATTTGGGGGCATTATCTTTCTGAAGTCTCTAGCTGCTCCAGGTCAATGCAAGAATACAGACCACCAGCACAGTGTGAGACATAACAGGTGTGTAGACGACCTCTGGCATCTGAATGCTGCATATTGAAAATGCAAGAAGTTGGTTATAAATCGCCTGAACAACTATCCTCCAGAAGCCAAATTGAAATGTGAAAAAGCACATGTGGATGTGGAGTTCAAGAGATCAGTTTCCTACACCACATAAACTACAACAGATGCTCAATGTGTTTGTGTGTTTTTTGTCTTACAGGTTTCGTATGCACGGCCCAGTTCGGCTTCTATCCGTGACGCTAATCTGTACGTGAGTGGGCTGCCCAAGACCATGACCCAGAAGGAGCTGGAACAGCTCTTCTCTCAGTACGGACGGATAATCACCTCCCGCATTCTCGTCGACCAGGTCACAGGTATCAGTGGGACCGCTTTTCTCTCACCCTGTAGCATGCAACAAACAAACAAATTCTCCTATTTAATATAAAATCATCACATAGATTCACAATTTATTATAAGATTTCACTTTATTGCAGCTTCTTAAAAAATGAATAGGACAGTTCAAGCCAAAACATAAGGAATTCTGCAACTCTTTGAATGATTTGTTGGCTCCATATTACATTTTTTTGGAAGACAGGCTAAAATGGCATTATCTAGTTTGGTTTTGCAAAAAACAGACTTGCACGATTTTATCATTGACATGACATTTACAAAAATTATTTTTTGTTTTTGTCTGACTGAAATTAAACTTAAAGTGTTTGTAAACACACTACAACTAATACATGGTTTATGAAGGTAAATTTAAGACTTTTTAAGACCAAATAAATAAATTGAAAGAAATTGAATGGTGCAATACATCAATATGATCGCTAGATGAAAATGTGTTGTATCAGCAAATTTTAAAAATATAACTTCCAACAGATCTCCATTACTTTTTAATTAATATTACAAAAAAAATGAAAATAACATTTATTGTACCATCTGATCACACTGCAAAAAAAGTGTTCTCCAGTATTTCTGCCATGTTTTACAGTGCAAATGACTAAATATTCTTAAATTAAGATACTTACTTTACTTGAAGAGCAAAATTTTGTCAAATAAAATGTCTTGTTTAATGAGTTTATGGTTAATTCAAAGGAAAAAGTTTTCACAGCCTATTGACAGATGTTCTATTTTTAAGCATAAACTCACTTCATTTTGTTCAGTTTCTCAGAAAACAAAACTTCATTTGTTCCGTTTGCATCTGAAGTAAATGTATTTTGATTTAAGGATGTTTAGATTTTTGTATTGGAAGACAAAAAGTACTGAGGAAGATATAAATCTTTTTATTTTTGTAGTGCATGAAATATGTAATGGCATGATTTAATGAATTTAAGCTTTCTGCTCCAGTTTGAGACTTTTTAGACGGTAATTAAGAATTCTGAAGACCTTTTTATGACCCACAGAAACCCTGTAATAGAAACTACACACACAAACTCAAATCTTATAGTCATCTTCTGTGAATAAATGTATGCACATGTTGTCTGTTTGTATTTGACCGTAAACATGAATCCTAATCTTAATAATCATCGAATATTAGAACCAAGTGCATGACATGGAAAGACTGATGAGTTTATTTTAAATCATCAAGTCATCTCCTTGGCCTATCCTTCCTCCAACATCATGAATGAATCAACCAGAATATAAATGGTCATGGAGCTGAATTTCTTACACATTCAATATTTTTACAACTGCATAATTCATAACGGCACTCACCATGCAAACAATATCGCATAAGCCACAGGAAAATGTACTCCACGTTCTAGTGGTGCCAAACCCTTTCTGAAGAACTGCTGAGGAACGCTGCATGGTCACATGCACACATACACACAGAAGCCTTCCTCCCTTGACACAGATCCTTCCTCTGGCCCTGCAAAGGCTCCCCGGGAGAAAAGGGTCCGCAGGAGAGAGCCTAATGATTAATTAAACCTGAGTTGCTAGTGATTAAGAATTGAGGAGTGTTTTCTTTTTGAAGCTACTTATCAGAGGGCTGCCGTAAAGATACATGGAGCAAATATTACAACACTACTGTGAAACCCAGAAAGCCAAACAAGTTGAAGTCAAAGAGTGATTAGACGTGTTACTCAAGACCAGTTAATAGTTTAGTTAAATCTCACATAAATGTTGAAAATTCAGATTGTCACCAGTCACACGGGCCATCCATATGCTGATAGGATTTAATAATAGCAAAATCACTGCAAGCTGTTAGTATGGAATACCATGCACAATTAGGATAGGTTTGTTTTGTTTTTTTTTTGCCAAAAATACTGCAAGAATCATTAAAGGAATTAAGAAACTATATTCAGAATCTCCACCAAAATCAACTTCCATCCCTACTCATTAATGTGTAAATCAAGTCAACATCTGCTACATGCTTCTTAAGGCAAATCTAATTCTGTGTCATATTCCTCTATATGCCACTTTGAAGAAAAACACAGCATCCTGAAATAACACCGAAAGTCATTAATAAAGACAAACACATATGGCATGATAAACTAACAGTGGCTTTGCCTTTATGAAATAATAATACTTCATACATCCTTGTCATAAGTTTCTTGGTAACAATTAGGGAAGCATTTTCTCTGTTCGCCCTCACAGAAAGGATAATGTATAGCGATGGAAGTCCTCTTCCTACGCGTCTCATTTATATAACTTGTTCCCTAGGGTGTGTCTGTTTGTTTTCAGTTTATTGGGAAATGTGACTAAATTGAAGGGATTTGAAAAGCTTTTGAGCATTTGACTGAATCCACGGCATGAGCACTTAAGTGAAGTATGATAGGTTTGGCCCTTTGATCAATAGTCAAATATTCAGAGAGGCTCCGCCGAGCCTTGCCCAGCAGTCAATACATGTCCCGTCAATGAGAGCAAATACAATTGATCCATAACGCCGGCTCCTACAAGCTGCGCCTCTTAAGTGAAAAACGACTGCGCTCCCATGAGCTACTTGTAGAAATCCCTCTTTTAAAATGCTACGCTTTCTCCTCTTCCGCTGCCTTTTCTTTTCCCGCCCGTTGATATTTTCCCATGACTTCAATTCCATTAACTATACAGTGCGAACGCGCTGTCAGGAACGACGTCAAAATGCATTTGAGCCAACGCTGCACGACGAGTGTCCAAATCAAGGCCTGTCGAACACAAAGGATCTGTGATGTATACAATGAATCGAGATGCTCCACCAGCGCAAAGCATGCCTTGACACCGCTGCCTTGGCCTCCAATTACACAAGGACAAACAGATGGATTTATAGCAGTGTGCCGGCAGAACCAGGCAAAGAGCTGCTCAAGTCTTCAAAGACCTCCCTTACTTAGCCTTTTCAAACACCATCTGTAGCGACAGCAACTAAAAGTTACATAAAACGAGGACGTCGTTCTCCTTTCTCTGACTAGGCAGAAGCTACGGCAAAGAGGTGTAGGCTTTTTTCCTCATAATATATTTAGCGCACTAGTTTAATAAATGTTCCATACAGTTGGCACAGCCACTTAAAAGTGAGAGAATGAGAGACAACGGAAAGGTGCTTATGTTCAGACAGAGGAGAGAAGGCTTTCATTAACAGCCGAGCTTTTCTGAGCTTTCCCTTTTTTCCCCCAGAGGACTTTCTCTCTCTCTATCTCTCTTTCTCTTTCTCTCCCGTACGCAGTAAGTGTCGAGGACCAGAACAGTGGGCGTGCAATGGAAAGCGCTTTGTCAGGCCGGCTATGGCGGTCTCTTGCCACTATTTCTTGTGCGCTCGCTCTGTGTGTCACGGTTATTATTAAACTCAGCATTCTCCGGATTCATGTGTGCTGAGCTGAGATAAGTACAGGTAGAAAGTTACGTAAGGTAGGAGTGATTACCAGGAGAATAGTGCTGTTAACCGGCACATTGTAGCCGTAACTCTGTTCGGTTCATGATAAGCGCTAAAAAGGAGCTATCGGTGCCAGTGTCTCCAGTTTTAGCCTGGCCGCTCGCTTTGTTTAGGCAGCCTGTTATAGAAACGGCTGCAGGCTCATTATGGTAATGTCAGGGAAGCGAGCGGAAAAGAAAAAAGTAAAGCACAGTCAACATTAAGGCGCCATTTGCATTTTTTAACCGTTAAACTGCAAGCTTTTTCTGGACCCTAATTTTAGCGATTCTGCAGGTGTCTGATAGATCGTCAGCTGTTTGCTGAGTCGCAGCCTGAATGACACTGGTCAGCACAGCACTATTTCTACCAGAGGAAACCAAGATCCCATCACGATTTCATTATAGTTGTGTTAGTGCACAGTGCTGAAAACCTCTGGATTGAATCATACTACCGACTACCTGCCCTACGGCTCTACATAGTTTTTTTAAAGATATGATTCAAAACAGACTTCCAGAGGACAAAACGAAACAATAGGCATAAGTTTAAAATATTAGTTTGCTGTTTAACCATCAACAGGCCCATTATTCATAATGATATGCAGGGATGTGTAAAATTCTGAAATGAAAAATTGGCCCCTTTTCAATTTACAAGATTGAATTTCAAATTTAAATCAGAATGACAGGAAGAAGTGCATGATTTACAATTACACAGTGTGTTGTGGAAACAAAAACATTCTTCCACTTATGCCAACAAAAGATAATTTATTAAATATAATGAAACATGTAAATGAAGTACAATTTCTATAAGAAATTCAATAGATATCTATCTGTAAAGCCTGAACCTTCAATAATAAAGGCTTTCAAACAAGGCTTTGTCCATTCAACATTCACATTTTTTTCTATTTAAAAATCACAGATATATGATCAGTTTATTTTAGTTCATTTTACTTCCTTAGACTCAAATTCTTAATGCTGTTTGCTTCCTCAATTACAATTCAGTTCAATTTAAGGAACTGAACCAGAATTTAAAGGCTTTCTTAATTCAGTTATGAATGATACAGTGCACAACCCTGATGTTATGACTTGTTATGGCAAACAAGATGTCCGGAATGGAATTCTAGCATTCTACTTATGGCTGGAATACACTACAGAAAACACTGGGCATTATACAATTCAATTAAATTCAATTCAAGTTTATTTGTACAGCGCTTTTTACGATACAAATCGCTGCAAAGCAGCTCTACAGGAATTTAAGTTTCCACAATATATTTATATATTGCAGAACCTTAATGTTTAATTTATGGCAAAATTTGGTAATTCTGTATGTTGTCTGAGCATTGGCATCCTCCGAAGTCCTCTGAGGGGTTGGCATCATCTTTCCTCAGGTGTTCGGTCATCTCAGATCATTTAAGGGTTGGATCCAGACTGAAGCTTCTGTAATTCCTAGTTACCATGGGATTAATCCTGTGGCAGAAACAGAGAAACAAATAGAGACATAATTAGCGTAGCTGCTGTTTCATCTAAGCAAAAATGATTTGTTCAACCCAAGCTAAAGAATAATAATAATGTACATTTGATCAGATGTAACTACAGTACAAGATTATAAGATGCATTATGTGAATGCTTGGCTAAAGAGATGTGTCTTTAATCTAGATTTAAACAGAGAGAGTGTGTCTGAACCCCGAACGTTATCAGGAAGGCTATTCCAGAGTTTGGGAGCCAAATGTGAAAAAGCTCTACCTCCTTTAGTGGGCTTTGCTATCCTAGGTACTACCAAAAGTCCAGAGATTTGTGACCTTAGGGAGCGGGTTGGATTGTAGCGTGGTAGAAGACAAGTTAGGTATGCAGGAGCTAAACCATTTAGGGCCTTATAGGCAAGTAATAATATTTTGTAAATGATGCGGAACTTAATAGGTAGCCAGTGCAGAGAAATTGGGGTAATATGATCATATTTTCTTGACCTGGACTATCTGTAGCTTGTTTATTGAAGATGCAGGACAACCACCTAGCAGTGCATTACAATAGTCCAGTCTAGAGGTCATGAATGCATGAACTAGCTTTTCTGCCTCAGAAACATGTAGCATGTTTCGAAGCTTGGCAATGTGTCTAAGATGGAAGAATGATGTTTTTGTAACATGGGAAATATGATTTTCAAAGGACAAGTTGCTGTCTAATATAACACCCAGATTTTTGACTTTAGAGGACGTAACAGTGCATCCGTCTAGTTGCAAATTGTAATCCAAGAGATTCTGTGTACTGTTTTTTGGTCCAATAAGTAATATCTCTGTCTTATCTGAATTGAATAGGAGGAAATTATTGGTCATCCAATCTTTTACATTTTTTACACAATCTATTAGCTTAGATAGTTTAGAAGTTTCATCTGGTCTTGTTGAGATATATAGTTGAGTATCATCAGCATAACAATGAAAACTAATCCCGTATTTTCTAATAATATTACAAAGAGGCAACATGTATATTGAAAATAGCAGAGGACCTAGGACAGATCCTTGTGGTACTCCATACTTTACTGGTGATAATTGAGATGACTCCCCATTTAAATGAACAAAGTGGTAGCGATCGGACAGGTAGGATCTAAACCATCTTAAAGCCTGCCCTTGAATACCAGTATAGTTTTGTAATCGATCGATGAGTATATCATGGTCTAGAGCTGCACGGTTAATCGAAAAAAAGCACTATCTCGATTCATACATAAATGCGATCTCATTTCTAAATGACCGCGATTCACTTCCGTGTATTTCCCTGCATTCAGATCATGCTGCATTCACGCGTTATTGGTCACACTCACACAGTAACAAAACACTATTAATTCACCAATCAATCATAAATCTCTATCACTTTTCTCCTCTCCCTCATTGGCCACGTTCCGCTGTCACTCACGTGATGTGTAACAAGGCGGCAGACCTAAACGGAGTCAATAGGCGCGTTCGCAGAATGATCACCGTATGACATCAAAGTACCACAAAAGCGATAAGAAAGCAGTCGGATCCTATGCATTCAAATCGCTCTTGCAGTACTTTGATGTCATACGGTGATCATTCTGCGCAGCGCTGCTTCAACGGAGTGTCAGCATCAACGCTTGACGGAGGGCGTGTCTGAAGCTTGGTGCTGACCAGAGCTGCTGAGAAACAGAGTTGCGACACGTGGTCACGTGGTTCATGGAGCTCTCAATAGTTACAAACAACTCCGCGCTGTCCATACGTTTGAATGGGATTAATCAGGTCAGACAACAACAAAGTAACAACGTTTGTCTGTGGAGTTTAATGGAAATAATATTAATGGGGTTTTCTTGTTTAACTATGGAGGAGTAAAAACATAGTACAATGCAACACACAGGATAAGGCGGTTACATTTCTTTGTATGCAAAGTATAAATAGTGTAAACTGCTTAAAGATTGGAGACTTGAGGCATGACTTTGTGTGTTTTTGTGTTACACTTATTCATGTGGATGTGCAGACTAATTATGAAATAAATTATGCTTATTTAAAGAGTATAAGAAATCTAATTAATATGTCAAATGTGTTATTGTATTAATATATATTTCTTCATCTATGGTCATCTATTATTCACATTTTAATACAGTTATAATAACTAGTTTAGTTATTGTAGCTAGTGTATCTACAATAATATAATAAAAATCTAATAGTCTCAATAGCTATTATCTAACGATAAACATTATTAAACCAGACGACATGAAAATACCACTATTAATTACTATTCAAGAATAGGTCAGCTAAGGCGTTAAAGTATTTTAAAAAGCAGTTATTTCATCAACTTACCAGTGAAAATGCTCCAAAGATACTGAAATAAATGGGGTTAATTCAACTTCCTTCAGGGAGAGAAAGATTACATAAAGATGTAAAACAACTAGCATCAACTTGCATCTGGTTATGATCGCTATTAAGGTGTTTCTCATGTTATCTAACTGCAAATATAGCATATACTGCCTATTATCTAAAAATAAACATTAACTATAACGCGTTTCATAAAATACAACTACTGGTCAGATTTCTGAGAGATAAACTAATGCGTTAAAATGGCAAAAAATGCTGTAATTTCCTCAAATTTCTGGCGACTGTGCTTGAGAAGCACTGAAATGAATGGGCTTCAATGCTGAAACTATCGGTTGTTTGGAACTATTGGCTGCTCCATGACACGCTAACCTTTCGCATTCCTAAGTTCCTATGGAAGCCTATGGGAGTGTCGCAACTCTGTTTCTCAACGGCTCTGGTGCTGACCATGGTGTTGACGCGTGCAATGCCAGTGAAGTGACGCGAGGGACCCACAATTCAGTTCGGCAACGCTTGACGTTACTCCATTCAAAGTAAACGAGAGGCGTTGATGCCGACGCCCTGTATGAATGTGAATATTTTTATTTATTATTGTTAATGTTCTCTTATGTTCAACAACTTAAAGCTTTAAAATTATTCACTTTAAGGGGTCTAAAATAAAGAAAAGAGACAAGTTTTTGTTACTCCAGCACTTTATTATACTGAATGTCCTGTGGGTTTTTTTGGGGGGGTGGGGGGGTTGTACTTGAGTGCAATACATTTTGGTTGAAAAAATGAGAATCGTGATCTCAATTCCCATGGAGAAAAATCGTGATTCACATTTTAGCAAGAATCGTGCAGCCCTATCATGGTCTATAGTGTAGAACGCAACACTAGGATCAAGTAATACTAGCAATGAGATGCAGCCTTGATCTGAAGCAAGAAGTCATTTGTCATTTTAACAAGTGCAGTTTCTGTACTATGGTGAGGCCTGAAAGCTGACTGAAATTCTTCATAGAGATCATTTTTTTGCAAGAAGGAGCACAATTGAGCAGACACAACTTTTTCAAAAATTTTAGACATAAACGGAAGATTTGAAATGGGTCTGTAATTTGCCAGTTCATTAGAATCTAGTTGTGGTTTCTTAATAAGAGGCTTAATAACCGCCAGCTTGAATGGTTTTGGAACGTGACCTAAAGACTTAAAGACGTTACAGACTTTGTAATAGTCACAGAGGAAAAACTGGGATTACACACTACCAGATTTTAAAGTTGTTCCGATCACAACAAACACACACAGAAATATGCACATTATTGCTACGCTTGACAAATGAAAACAAAATGTGTTCTAAAATCTGCTCAAAATATCAAACATGTTTGATATCCCCTCACTGGATGGATTCATAACCTGAAGCTAAAAAAATCAGTCTGTGACTATGTGATTTTCTATGAGATCTGTCAACTGCAGACTGGCTCTAACGTTCGGCAATTGCTGTTGACTTCTCCAAACTGTAAATCGGCGGAAAATCGTGTAGCGTATTCCAGCCTTACTAAATACTGAGCATTCTATACTGAATGCAGTTTACTTTAAACAGTTTCTGATACTCCTGCATACTGTGCTTATATAACGCTGTACAGAAAACGTAGCATCATTTTCCAAATATGTGACCCTGGACCACAAAACCAGTCTTAAGTCGCTGGGGTATATTTGTAGCAATAGCCAAAAATACATTGTATGGGTCAAAATTATAGATTTTTCTTTTATGCCAAAAATCATTAAGATATTAAGTAAAGATCATGTTCCATGAAGATATTTAGTGAATTTCCTACTGTAAATATATCAAAACTTAATTTTTGATTAGTAATATGCATTGCTGAGAACTTCATTTGGACAACTTTAAAAGGCAATTTTCTCAATATTTAGATTTTTTTGCACCCTCAGATTCCAGATTTTCAAATATTGGTTGTATATCGGCCAAATATTGTCCTAACAAACCATACATCAATGGAAAGCTTATTTATTAAACTTTCAGATGATGTATAAATCTCAATTTCGAAAAATTGACACTTAAGACTGGTTTTGTGGTCCAGGGTCACATATAGCCACGGTTTCGAAGGACTTGACCTTTAACCTCTGAATCTGTTTCGCAATGACAGCACTCAAAGCCAGCGTTGTATATGAAGATTCCATCAAAGCAAACTGGTTTCAGATAGGCTTCGATGTCACATCTAATGAGCTAAAAAGAACTTTAAAGCAAATATTTAGTCACCACAATACTTATTTCTAGAAAGAAATGGAGACATATGTTTAAAAAAAAATCATGTTGTTTCTATTTATTCCACCTACCGTCAAACCGCACTTTGTGGGATATGTGGATACATCTCTGCTGCCTTCAAAAGC
This sequence comes from Barbus barbus, assembly GCF_936440315.1. Classification (NCBI taxonomy): domain Eukaryota; kingdom Metazoa; phylum Chordata; class Actinopteri; order Cypriniformes; family Cyprinidae; genus Barbus; species Barbus barbus. The sequence continues at coordinate 22,443,940 of NC_136756.1, read as the reverse complement.
AATTAAGGCATTATAGTAGACGGGATGTTACCAGACATTAGATTTACATTTAGTCATTTGGCAGACGCTTTTATCCAAAGCGACTTACAATTGGGGAATACAAAAAGCGATTCATCTTGAAGAGGTAATCAGACCGAGGAAGTGCTCGTAACACCAAGTCTCAGTCATTGTTCAAATAAGTACAAGCTAGTAAGGGAAGGAGAGAAAGATAGAGGGAAAGATTTTTTTGAGTTTAGGATGAAGTCAAGTACTGCCGAAAGAGATGAGTTTTCAGTTGTTGCTTGAAGATTGACAGGGATCCAGCATTCCGGGTAGGGGTGGGAAGATTATTCCACCAGCCAGGAATGGTGAACGAGAATGTTCTGGAGAGTAATTTTGAGCCTTTCTGTGATGGCACCACAAGGCGTCGCTCACTAGCAGATCTCAGACTTCTGGGGGGGGATGTAGGTTCGTAAAAGTGAGTGGAAGTAGGAGGGTGCTGAGCCTGTGGTCGTTTTGTATGCAAGCATCAGTGTCTTGAACTTGATGCGAGCTGCCACTGGTAGCCAGTGCAAGGAGATGAAGAGAGGTGTAACATGGGCTCTTTTGGGCTCGTTGAAGACCAGTCGTGCCGCTGCATTCTGAATCACTTGTAGAGGTTTGATTGTGTTTGATGGCAGACCAGCCAGAAGAGCATTGCAGTAGTCCAGCCTAGGCATCAAGACATTTAGACATGTCTTGATGCCTTCCTCTCCCCGCTTTCGGACTCAAGTCGGTGTTTGTGTTCAGCCTAAACAATCAAAAGCACAGATTGCATATAGTTTATGTCAGATCCATCAGTTCATTCCTGCACACTTAAACTGACAGACAGAAACAAAAAGTCGTCTAGTTTCGGATCAAAATTTTATGAAACGGAATGTGTAATCTCTTGTATTTTTAGATACTTGAGCTGTTGCATGTCAAATATATTCTAGACAGAGAGAGGTGTCATTCCCAGTTTCCTCTCTCTGCTCCACTTTCGAAGGATTCTGCTTTGACCTCAACATTACTCCATGGTGAGCACGAAGCTAACCGTGCATCCTAAACTCTCTGGAATAATGCATGCTTTTCGTTCCTCGAGCCTTTACTTCTGACGGTCTAATTAAAGAGAGCAGGTTTTAGGAAGGGAGAGGGAAAAGTGAAAAGCTGTCAGGAATGACTCATGCTGCGAGGTAAAGAGAGTAATGCAGCCGCAGTCTGAATGAAAGCTCACTGCATTGAAAAGATTGTGTGCAAATATTTGTTTGCAGAACGGAACGTATCAAAAGACACTGATTTGAATAGACAATCAGGCAGCACAACAGAAAAACATCAATACTAGCGGGTGACAGCTGAGAGAGAGAGTGAGAGGAGAACGAACTGACAACATAGAAAGCAGAGAGCAGACACACACGCTCACACACAAATATGTGTTCATTGTATTATGCAAATTGCCCTGTTGGCAAGTCATCTCCACACGCACCTCCTCAGAGCAGAAGGATCGTCTCATTAAAAACCAAGCCAATAAAAGACCTCCCAGTAAGCCAGGCTCTTTTAAATGTTACTTCCAGGTAGCGGTCAAAACCATCGCCTTGGAAACCGTGGAAATGTCGCGGACAAGCTTCATACCATGAGGCGGCGTGTGGCCGTCAGCTGCCGCAGACCACACAGCTTGAGGCCATCGCACACACGCGCTCAATTTCCACACCAGCAGGGTGACAGCATCTCCACACAATATCCCCATCCTCTCAGGAAGAAAAGAAAACAAATTACACGTCTGCCTGACAGCACCGGAATGCTGGCCGGCCAATAGAATCTCCCCGTTCCATCGCTCCTCATTTGCATAATGTGACACCAGCAATAGAATCCGTCGCACAGGCTGCATATCTCTGTCATTTGTCGTTTTCGACGCCGAATCATTTTCGGTCTCTAAATATAGAAATTAATCATTCTAAATGAAGGTGTGTGAGACACTGAGACAGGAAGTGTGTGCATTTGTGTGTTTGGTGCGTTCAAGTCATGTTGGAAAGACTGTATTTACTAGTTGAACACACAAAGGTCACCACACCAGTGGGGAAGAACTTAACTTTCTTTAAAGGAGTAGTTCACTTAAAAATGAAAATTTGCTCACCCTTAAGCCATCCAAGATGCACATAGATGAGTTTCTTGGAACTGATTTGGAAAAACGTAGCATTACATCACTTGCTCACCAATGGATCATCTGCTGTGAATGGGTGCCGTCAGAATGAGAGTCCAAACAGCTGATAAAAACATCACAATAAAGCACAATAAAGCACAATTAATCGACATCTTGTGAAGTGAAAAGTTGCGTGTTTGTAATAACAAGGAGTTTTAATTTTAAACTGTTGCTTCTGGCCAAAATCCATAATAAGGCTTCCTCCAGTGAAAAAGTCCATCCACTGTTGTCCTCTCACAACAAAATCCACCTACAAGTTTGTTTAGAACTGTTTTTGGATTGTTTTCAGATGAGGCAACTTTTTTCACTAATAACAGGAAGTATTAATAAGGTTTGAAGTATGGATGGAATTGTTTCTTGCAAACACACATCTTTTTACTTCACAAGACAATAACTGATGAAATGGAGTCATGTGGATTATTTGTGGATTACTGTGATGTTTTTATCAGCTATTTGGACTCTCATTCTGACGGCACCCATTCACAGCAGAGGATCCATTGGTGAGCAAGTGATGTAATGCTAAATTTCTCCAAATCTGTGCCAATGAAGAAATAAAATCATCTGCATCTTAGATGGCCTGTCAATTTTCAGCAAATTTTCATTTTTGGGTGAACTGTTCCTATAAGCCCAGAGTTTCTGAGTTGGGTGCATGTCGGTGAGAAAATATGTCAAATGCAATGGATGTGCATTCTGTTTTTTTTTTTTTTTAATCTACCTGAAATTTTTGTAGAAAAGGTGCATCACCATCTTGCTCCAACCACCATAATTACAGCTTTCCAACTCATAAATACAAACTTTCCAGGAGGACTTGAACGTATCATTGATGTTGCTGTTGCAGACCGGATAAAGCCAGTAAGCGTATGGTGTGTTGTTTCTGGTGTGCTGGCCCCACAGGTGGCTCGCGGGGTGTGGGCTTTATTCGCTTTGATAAGAGGATAGAAGCAGAGGAAGCCATCAAGGGTCTGAATGGACAGAAGCCCTCAGGTGCCGCCGAGCCCATTACGGTGAAGTTTGCCAACAACCCCAGCCAGAAGACCAGCCAGGCGCTACTGTCACAGCTGTACCAATCCCCCAACCGCCGCTACCCGGGACCCCTCCACCACCAAGCGCAGAGGTTCAGGTAAATACAATCAGTCTACAATAATAATAATAATAATATGTATATTTTCTTACATAGCTTCCTTTGAAACTCACATAAAAATTGGTGGAATAGCAAGGCAAAATAGGTGTCTGGATTGTGAAACTGTTACCTGTAGAGCTCAAGTCGTGTGTGTCACGTCACCACCGAGGAATAGCTGCTCCCAAAAATCTGCAGAAACAAAATGAGATTTAGAAAAGAAACCGAAACGAAGGACTGATAAGAGACAGTGGGGTTCTGTCGTTCACAATGTCCCTCTGATTTCTTTTTCTCATACGCCATCCTCCCCTTCTTTCATTTCACATCTGTTCCTTTCATTTCAGTTCAGCAGGCCAGCAATAACTTAGCTCTGGCAGCTAACACCTTTACAGCCTTGGGCAGCGCTTCTCAACCTTTTTAAAGGCGATGTGAAATAAATTCTCTCTGCCGTGTCCCCTCACTACGCATATAGTTAGTCACAGGCAACAATAACAACACCTTCTGATCCTGCCGTTGACTTGCTGGGACTTTTCTTAAGATCTCCTTTCCTCGCAGGCTAATTCACATATTATGATAACTATGAGTCACGTCTTATGAGCTTTGAGCTGGCAAAGCCTGCCAAAATAGATAAGGTCATTTTGCAGTGAAAGTTTACTGCTTAATAGCTACAGATATCAACTCACAATCAAACAGACATTGGATATAGTATCAATAGTGTTAGCTTTAGCCATTTAGCATAATGAAACTTAGTGCTTTTGTGCTTGTAGGACATGAAGAACACATTTTTCTTAGTTTAATCAAAACTAAGCAAATCTGTATATGCTGAACTAGTAGATTTTTGAACACTGCTTATATATGCAATTTAAGTATGCAAACTTACTTTGAAAATTAAGCAACAGGATATAATGTTATAATACATTCCGTATAAAAGGTTGGGGTAAGTTCTTTTTTTCAAAGAAATTTACAGTATTTTTGCTGAAATAATTACAGCAAAGTAATACATAAGGAATTTGAAATGTTAAAATATCAATTTCCAACCCGATCTCAAGAAAGTGCATATAAATAGTACACCAAATAAAAAAAAACTTGTGGTATTGATATGCAAAAAGTAACTTTGGCGTGTATATGCTACGCAATGGATAGGATTAGGGTTGTGGGGTAGATGCGTATCATATGTACGTGAAAACTGCACATTATATGCATGCCAAACACGTGCGTATCATATGCACGCCAAAGTCCATTTTTACGTATCAATACCATGAGTTTGTTTTTTTATTTGGCATACTATTTATACGCAGTTTCATGAGACCGGGCTTCAATTTCTCACAAAAATCCAAACCATGGAGCTTAGAATGTGCAAACCATTCAAGCATGTATTCTTTATATTGAGTGAATAGGTTTTTAATTTGTGATGTTTTTCATCTTCTTTTGGTCAAACACCTTTTTTCTATACAAATTCTCAGGTCAGAGTTCACCTAAAAATGAAATACTGAACTTTTACACATTAGTGTATTCACAGTCGTATGAATGGAAGCATAATGGACTCTAGTATGCAGCTCATAAGAGCCATTCAAAATATTTAATTATTCAGTTGTATCATAAATATAAAATACTTTGGATGAGTTACAGTCTATCTCCTCGATACATGAACTGTTGGTGCGATGTTTACTTTAAAGCAAAAGATTCTTTATTTAGATAAACAGGACTCGTCAAGCAATTAGCACTGCACAGCAATACTGATGACAGAAATCAGTAATTAATTCCTCATACATCACAAGCACTTATTATTGAAGAGATCTGAAAAGGATGAGTCCCATTTGCATGTATTAGTCGGCCTTACAAAGGCCTCATTGTGTTGTGTGTGTGTTTGGAGAGGAAGTGTGAAAAGCTGTAGGCCTGGCCGAGCCGGGTTGAGACACGCCTGCATATATCTAACACATCGCCTGCTCTTGCACCTCAGAGCCCTCTCTCCAATTAACTCATTTACCCACAAACAACATGCCTCCCTAATTGGCTAATTGGCATCTTAATTACTCGACACGTTGAACGTCCTCGCTTTATTTTGGCTCCGTTTTTCCCAGAAGTTCACAGAAGGCAGAGTCACCAACTGTTGACCCACTGCGGAGAGGGAGGGCCAGCATGTGTACGTGTGTGTTTGTCTGGAGAAGTTCAGTTTGAAATGCGAGAAAGCAGTAATTAGCCCTGTCGGCCATCTTGCAGCAGTTTTAATAGGAAATGAGACGAGGATGAGCCGAGTGAGGGACGGAGGTCACAGAGTAGCCAAACAGACATGAGCCTAAAATGAGAATGACTGACGGGGAAAGAAAGCATAATACACCGGCCCGCTGGGTCACTGGGGCTAATAGAGAGACCGCACAAGAAAGAGACAGCAAGAAGAAGAAAGGGCACTCCCAGTTAATGCTGCATTACATCCTGCCTCCAACTTCATTGAAATGTCATTTTATATTAAAGTTTTCAGGTAGGCTGAGAGTTGGCCCCAGACCAAATTCATCCATAACACTAGCATATTATCTGCACGTCTTCAGACACTAAGATTCATTCGTTATATTTCACTCTGAGTATCTGTTTATATGATTCATTTATTTCTCTTTTTGAGTTTTGTTTTCGATTTGCTCATATCCTTTTTAATCATTCTTTAATTGTCACTATAGAACAATATTCAAAATATACACATTATTTTCTGGGCGAATTTATCCGAATTCTTCATTTTATTGTATTAAATATGTAACCAAAAATTTTTTTTAAAATAAATAACACGTCTTAATTGATAGAAATATGTATATATTACCTGAATAAATTTAAGTTCCTGTTTTTGAGGCATGGCTTCCACTGGATCTGTTTCCAGCTCAGGGTTGTTCACAGCAACTTTAAAATATAAATAAAATATATATTTAGATATATTCATCATATTAGAAAATATAGCATACGTAAATATAAATAATTACCAGTGCATTATAAATCTTCCTTTTAATTTAATTATAACTCCCCACATTGTTTGAAAAAAAAAACACATACAGTATATATATATATGAAGAGTTCAGATGCAAAAGCTTCTAAGTTCAGTTTGAAATTTTCTTCTAAAATGACCATTTTTATCAAGCTCCAACTTGTCAATTTTACTTAAAGGGCAATGAAAAGCACCTATTCATTGCGATTAAAGTGAAACTACTGAACCTACACATAGGAGCCTGATAAAAATGCTTAGAGGCTTTTAGAGGCTTTTGCATCTGAACTCTTCATATATTATTTGATCTAAATAATTAGAATCAACCTATTGCAATTTTATTTGTATATATGTTACATAAATGATGTAGTGAATAATATTTTAGGACTAAATAAATGTTAGGCTAAATAACTGGGTAGGCATTCAAGTGGCCTCCTGTTACTTTTAGTGCTGCTGCAAGTCTGCTGTTCTTTGGATGTATGATTGACTCTGTGAGATGCCTGATGGGGCAGCACAGTGTAATGGCCCATCGCTAGATGGGCGTCTTCCTTCAGTGAGGCAGGGATGTAGCATTAGTTCCACTGAGTGAGTCAACCATCTGCCTGGCATTAACCCCAGAACCCTCCTTCTCTTTACAGGCTGGACAATTTGCTTAATATGGCCTATGGCGTTAAGAGGTAATTAAAACTTCACCGAATGCCAGATGTCCATGTTTGACAGTATGATTTTTTTTCCCCTTCTTTTTGAAAATCACATGCATTCAGTTCAGTTCAAGGTTTTTTCCCTTCTCTTTAGTTCTTTTGCCTTTTTTTTTACTTGATTATTTTTTATTTTATTTCAACCAACCAATCTTTAGCCCTAAAAGTGTAAGTATCTTTTATCATTTGTAGTGTTTGATTATGATGATTCTAAATTTTTTATGAGTTCCGTTTTGGTATTTTGTGTTTTATTGTTGTGTAGCTCCTGTTTTGAAGCGTGGCTTCCACAGGATTCAGGGGCTGAAGCCGTACCTCCGTCCAGCTCATGGTTACACGCTGCCAACAATTGAACAAAATTATGTACATTTCCCAGTGCATTACGTATAACAGCTAAAATGCAATGGATCGATGAAAGGCTATTATGTTTTTCGTCTACTTGTTTCCATTTTATTTGTTGGAATGAGCTGGTCTAGAGCAAGACGGAGGGGGGTGACAGCTCACCTGGATCCCTGCAGGAAATTTAGCGTTTCACTGCAGGTTTAGGAGCCTCTGATCAGTTGGGTTTGCTCATGTTCTTTTGCTTTGTGCTGCTGTGGATGTAGTGAAAAGGCTTCTTTTGAACATGTGTTAGTGCTTATGACATTTTGTTGCATATTTTAGTATCTACGGAAACACTTTGATGTCCCTCGAACACTCAAGGCTAAGATGGAGAGAGTAGCATGAAAGGTTGTGCAATGTGCACGTTTCTTTTTTTACAGATACCTCTCTGTTAAGACTAAAGGCTCCGCATTTACTAGATTTCTCCTCTTTCTAGAAAAGTCCTTTGCGTTTTGGCGCTGGCTGATCAGAATCTAATGATTGCTGCCCAAAAGAAAACATTTTTTTTTTTGCAAAATCTGACAAGTAACGGGAAGTGCAACAATGAAACAGGATATGCAAACGAGGCAGCGGCGTCTTTCAAAACAAATGATGAGACGAAAGATTCCTTTTTATTTACACTCGCTGTAAATAGGGGAGATGAAACCGATGGGGGGCTAGGGAGGCGTTGTGCTCACAGAGCACGCCGTAGAAGGTAATTAATGAACAAAGACCAGTCTGAAGAAGAGAGCATCGCTAGGTGAAGTTGGGCAGCTCGGAAGGGTGGGATGGCTCTAGGTCAGTCGCTTGTTGCTATGCAACTCCTCGTCCAACTGTTCGACTTAGTTCGAACAACAGACAGAGCTCGGCCCTGCCCTAGTAGTCACCAGACACCTCTGTGTCAGCAATCCGCTAGTCCGACCCTCGCCCGCTCGCCCGCAGATGACTGGCATCCAAATTACCACAAAGCCATATTCGATGAATAATGGCTACGGATTCATTATTTACACAGAAATACCAGCATAATTGAAGTCAAAAGGCACAAAGTGAGCAGACTTACCATTATAGCCTGCATTTACATAATGAGACACAAGCGACAGGACACAAAAGCGAAAGAGAGAGACAGATGTATTGACTCTGCCAGGACGAACGGGCTAAAACGCAGATGAAACGTCTGAGTAATTCTTGGCAGAACAAGAAGCAGGGAATTGGCTGGCCCTGTAGTCCGTGCAGTGCTATCGATCACAGTCACACACTGCGGAGCGGCAGAGGGTGTGGGTGGAATACACTCTGTTCCCCATGCTAGCTGGCTGGAAAGCGCCGCTTCCATTTTCTGCTCGCTGGCAGCTTCCTATCCCCCTCCCCAAACCTTTCGGATTTGAAGACGACGACGGCAGCAAAGCGGAAATCTCAATTAAAGCACACCCCAATAATGCCTATAGTCATTCCTTGAGAGGTGGCACACGAAATTAACCTTTTATCCAATTTACCTTTTATTTAAAGTGGAAATTTCCTTTAAGCAGAAAGGCAATTAAGTGAAATCAACTGAGCATTCAAATCTCTGTATCATGAGGGAGAAAAAAAAGGCAAGAATGGAAAGATTACAAGGAGAATGAGAGCAGATTTACTCGGTTGCATACGAAATCTCTGATTAATTTCGATGGTATTAATGTGCAGAGTTCCTGTAATTTAGTTCCCCAATAGATCCTGCGTCTCGGCACCCGTCGCTTCGGCACGGCCCCCGCACCCGGCACCTTTTCACTCGGCATTCAAAAACACCCTCCGGTTGCCTTCCGCCTGAAAAACAAGGAGCAGATAGTTAGACAGGCTGAAAAGATTGTGGCACTGAAATTACTAGCGCTACCCTTGAAGAGTCAGCTAAAAGTTTGGCTAATGGCAGCTTGACTTACGCATCTTCCTCACTCTCTCTCTCGTCCTGCAGGTTCTCCCCCATCACCATCGATAGCATGACCAGTCTAGTAGGGATGAATATCCCCGGTCACACAGGAACAGGCTGGTGCATCTTCGTCTACAACCTGTCGCCGGACTCGGACGAGAGCGTTCTGTGGCAGCTCTTCGGACCGTTCGGCGCTGTCAACAACGTCAAGGTGATCCGCGACTTCAACACCAACAAGTGCAAGGGGTTCGGCTTCGTCACCATGACGAACTACGACGAAGCGGCCATGGCCATCGCCAGTCTGAATGGGTATCGGTTGGGTGACCGTGTCTTGCAAGTGTCTTTCAAGACCAACAAGACCCACAAGTCCTGAACTCCCTTCCCATAACTTGTGTAGCTCCTTACAGCTCCTCTAATACTAAAAACCCACCTCTGCCCACTCAGCTACTCAAAACAGGAACACACCCAACCAACAAACCCACAAAAAAGAACTGGATATGGCTTATAATATAACTTTGGACCTATAAGCCAATGTTGCCTAAGTATTACAAAATGACAAATTGAGAATATTCATTATTTGGAGACCCTGGAAGTGGTACAGGGATTCTGTTGTATATCTTCTTGAGTTCTCGTGGTTGTCTTTACTTTCTTTCTTTTTTTTTCTCTGTAAACAGTAGCAAAACCAGACCGCCCTTATTTTGAAGAAGAAAATGTCCTTCTTTAGATCGAACTCTCTTGGTGTCGATTCAGGATTTTTTCTTTCTTTTTTAAATCCGGATCCACTGTCGTTAGAATAACGCCTCCCTGGTAAGAGAACAGGAGGGGGCTCTTTTTAAAAAAAAGAAGAAGAAAAAAAATCGGTGATCATTCATTCATTTGTTTTGGTGTAAATTGTTAGAGATCCCCAAAATGAATTGACAGGGATGAGGCCATCCCTTTTCTCTAATGCAGAAGATGTTTCTAGCATAGTTTTGGTTTTGTACTGCAAACAAAACACACGTCTGTCCTCACTGGGGATTCAGGGGGAAGGGGCGAGGGAAGGGACGGGCTAGCGCTCCTGATGACACGTTGCGTTAAAAAAAAAAAAAACCTACACACACACTGTTGCCAAAGAGAAAATCTCTTTGCTTGAAAATGCGTTTAGAAAAAATGAAAAAATAAAGAGAAAGAAGATCTATTTTTATAAATAATGATTAAAATAATTATTGAAGAATTTTTACAAGAATCTGGATTTGAAAAAAGAGAAAAATATTTTGACTGGCTAATTAGGGACGGGGGGAGGGGTCAGGTGCCACCTTGTCTTGTTCGTTCTGCCGTGGTACTTTTTAGGATCCAAGGTCGTTTGTTTTTCGGGGAGAACCGGATTGGCGATGGAAGAATTTTGTAGATGGAAGAATTTATCAAGGGATGCAAATTCAGGCAGGTAATTTTTCATAGCAGTAATTATTCAACAGCGATACCCAATAGGAGAGGGAGAGGGGTCTTCCCAGGCCAACCACATCTTCACAGTCAAGAGCCCAAAGCAAGGCCACTCATCGTCCACTCATTTACGTTAGACCATCCGTCTTTGGGATATAAGTAATAAAGTTATACACACACGCGCGCACACACTTCTTTCTCCATTCGGACAGCATATACATGGTTACGTTTAATTCGCTATGATTTTGTGATATCGCATTCGAGATGTACTTCCTTTAGCGATCAACAGTAGGTGCTATATTACATGGTTCACATATCTTAAATATCCAACTTTGTTGTTCTTCGTGTTGTTTAGAGAGAAAAAAAAGAAAATTTCGATGTTGGCATTATATTAAGCTGCTGTTTTCCTTCTTTCGTTGATGTTTATTCTTTCAAAATCGCCATCGTCGGTCGCCACCCAAACGAACAAATTCGGGCGTCCACGACGACGTTCCTTTTGCTTGCTTACTTCTAGGTTATTTGCTGAGTGTACAGCGTTTGTCGAAATTCAGCGATAATTAGCTAGTTCTGTTAGTCTAGTATTTGTTTCCTCAAAGGATCTATTACGACTTGTCTTTCTTTGTTGTGTACAAATAGATGATATATAGTCAACATTTTCTGTTCCAATATCTATATCTATCTGAGTTGTCACTGTTTTTCGTTCGGGATTGTCTTTTTTCATATGAAAACTTTATGAAGTGATGGTTCAGTTACTTAGAAAAACTCGTGAGGAATCCTGTTTAATATGTTGTCATGTCGCTTGTGAAGATAAAGAAAAAAACGCAAAAAAAGAACTGAAAAATTGGATCGATTTATTTGATTTACCGCCGCAGCAAAAGAAATCGAACAAAAAGCTTCTTGAGAAAAATCTGTATTTATTTATTGATCGATTGATTGTCTCATTGATTAAATTATTTATTTATCTCGATTATTTATTTATTTACTTGTTCCTTTCTTATGTTGTCTGTGTTTTTGCGTGATTCTGGTACAGGGAGGGGGGTCTTTCTGAGCTAAAGGGAACAAATGACTAGGGGAGACGCTCTTCCATTAGTCCTGTGCACTGAGAAATTTTAGTACGTTTGTGCTTTGTACCAATATATCAAAATTACAATACAAAAAAATTTTAAAGTCAAAAACGAAAAAAATGTTAAGAGGGTTGGTGAGGCTCTTCCCTTATTAATAGAAACAGTTACTCGCTATGCATAACCTAGCCGATAGTTCAATTTGCTATTGCTTTTTTCTTGTCTTGTTAAACATAAATCTTTAAATCTTTTTCAATAAAGTTTAGTCTTAATAGAATGTTATAACAGTTGTTCTGGTTCAATATAACCTGTGATAAGTTTGTGTAGTTTTAAAAGCCACTTCCCGCCCTCCCTCCACACACTACCGTTGCTTTGTGATTAAACTTTATGCAAAAATGTGGGTCTGAAATGTAGTTTCTCATGGATCTCGACGATGTTCATGTCAGGCTTTGCTGCCCTAATTTGATTGATCGATATGTGTCCATTGTTTTAGTATGATTCATCGACTCATCTGAAATGTAACCTTCATTTAAACCACACTGACACTCTAGAAAAAGGAGAAAAGAATAAAAAGCATTGACTCTGATTGTACTGGTTGAACAAAAATAGCTATAGCAGATAATATTTGATAGATGACACCTGTTATATATTTTCTAAGATATAGTCTATTTTGAGAGGTAAACTTCCTGAATGGAGAGCTCGGCTCTTGTAAAGACCGGTATGAATGCTGGAGAACGAAAAACAAAAGTCACGTTCATGAGCAGTCTTACATTCCTCCACCTCTAATGCCATCCATCCTCCTCTGCTCCGTCTCTAAGGGGCGGCGGCGGTGGCGGCAAGGCCCTTCTCAAACCCCGCTGCGGCTGGGAGTTTGAATTATGCAACGACCCCAGTAGAATGTTGTTCTGATGTACGAACAAATTTCCTGCATTATGTCCTCCTCTTTTGGTTAATGGCATCACCCTCCGCGTGTCTGAGCGTGTATGACTGCACGGGAGAGCGTCTAGGACGCGAGTTTGCGGGGGTGTTGGAAACGCAGGGCCGTGCCTCTATAGTGCGTGCCCATATCGCAGTGTCTCTCCCCCTGTAGCGCCTTATAGTGGCAGCCTGCCAATAGGAACCCATCAGCCAGTAGTGTAGGAGGGAAGGCAAAGTGAGGAACAAGGCTCTTGTCATAATTCATTTTCTCCTGAAATGTGTTTGTTTACTATCTGAAAAATCTATAAATCTTTAAAGACAAAAAAAGATGAAAAAAAAAAAAAAAAAAGAGTTCACCAGACCAAGCTGGTCTCTCCTACTTACGTTATTCCTTATCTATCGATTATTGATTATTGTTACTATGATTAATATTATTCTCATTATCCTTATTCTTATTACGAATCAAATTACTGCGATGAATGACTTCATGTTATCCTTGCTAGTTTAGGTCATTTCTGAAACTGGAAACAAAATATGGAAAAAAATACTTGCTGTAAATGTTTTTTTCTTTTTCATAAAACTGTTGTGTTTGAATTATTTGTACTTTTGAATGTTGGGACAATAAAATAAGGTGTTGAAAGCTGTGTGCTGCCATGTTGTGTTCAAGAAAAATAGGCTTGCTCCTCACGTAACACGAGGTGATTTAACTAATACCCACTAATCTTGAAAATATTCCTGGGAAGTTTCATTTTCTCAAGACCCCGGAGGCACCAAATGTCACTTGAGCTGCACCTTTTTGATAAGAATTTGATCAGTTATCCCAATGAGCGTGAATGCCAGCGTTATTACTCACACAAAAGTTGAGATTGGCAGAGAGGCACGGAAACTTCCAGTAGATTATTACATTAAGCATATCCTCTCCAAGGCTGTAATACAAAACAGACAGATGTGATGTAGTGAGATATGAGAGCACAGCGCCCCCTGTTTCCTTCCTGGAGAATTACTGCAACTCTTTGCCCTTCAAATACTACAAGCAGACATGCTTTAAAAACACACACAGTTTTTAATTAAAAAGCAAATAGTAGTAAAATATGGTTAAATACAATGATATTTAATATTCAAAATGGTGTACACTCACATGAGAGGAAGAGTCCAGTCACATCGGTCTTCTAGAAAAATCTTGTCTCCTGGCATCAAAAATACATAGTGTTTATATAGTGCTTTCAGTTAGTGCTCAAGACATTTTTATAAAGTATATCTAAACAGAACAATCAAAACAAACAATATAATAACACACTATATTACAGACACAACACAACCACAGAACACAGAATATACCAGAAAATAAGGATAAATGCTGGGACATCAGAGACCAAGTGCCAAGTTTGTGTGAACTAGAATTGAATTTCTATTGTGGTAACAAACAGGATGCAGAATTTGAATAAACCATTAAATGAACTAAAACCCCAAGAAGCATATACAACTGCAACGAGTGTCATTTTTAACTAGAACTTTAAGTAATGGATTCACAAAGTTAAAGATTGCTTAAAACTTCTTGAAGTATAAAAAGGTATTATAGAATTTACAGACAGATCAACAAACAGATGTTTGAAATATAGAAACTGAAGAAGAGACAAAGAAAACATAATTAGTGCATCTTTAACTAAAAAGTAAGCAAATATAATTCAGTAATCACTGTTGAAATAAAAAGGCATATCCACCTAACAAACAACACTTGTCATTTCATGACTAGAAAATATTTAAATCCACTTAAAAAAAAAAACACTTTAAATGATGGCTTCACAAAGTCTTTTCTGAAAGTTAAAGATGTTTAAAAATTCTTAAAGTACATTTTATTTTATAGGCATTACAGACAGATAAACAAACATGTTTGAAATATAAAAAAAATTACTTAAATCTATAAACCAAAGTGGAAGAGCACTTTATTTCCCAGAATTCCATTAACTGTGTTAAATTAACCTTTAATTCCAGTTAAGCTGTGAGATATGGCCACCTCACCTCAAATTCCAACTCAAATAGTCAAAAAATGAACAAAAACAAGATAAACAGCTTTTGGTATAAAGGCAGCAGCGGATAAACGTCACACATCAGATGTCAACACAAAGTCTAAAACGACTAGGTTGAAGAAGAGCTACATGAAGAAAATATCTTTTTTTTTTTTTTTTTAAAGTAAGCAAATATTTAATTAATTTGTCACCCCTGAAACAAAAAGTACGTCTCAGGTTACGTATGTAACCATGGTTCCCTGAAAGTAGGGAACGAGACACTGTGTCCTCTAGGGGTCGCTATGGGGAATGCCTCGGCGTGACCGGTGTCTTGAAGCATATATCTAATCACGACAATAATAATAATAATAATTCATTACATTTATATAGCGCTTTTCTGCTTTTTCTAAGCACTCAAAGCGCTCTACATTGTGAGGGGTGGTGTCTCCTCGTCCACCATCAGTGTGCAGCATCCACATGGATGATGCGACGGCAGCCATAGTGCGCCAGAACGCCCACCACACACCAGCTTACTGGTGGAGAGGACACAGAGTGATGAAGCCAATCAGTGTAAGGGGATGATTAGACCCCCTGCTGGCCTCACTAACACCTCTTCCAACAGCAACCTAGTTTTCCCAGGAGGTCTCCCATCCAGGTACTGACCAGGCTCAACCCTGCTTAGCTTCAGTGGGCAAGCAGTCTTGGGCTACAGGGTGATATGGCTGTGGCTTAATAACATTGGCCGGCGACAGCCTATGACGTTACTACCTGCGCGGCCGCAGTATAAAGGGGCGCCGAGAAAATAAGTCATTCACTTCTTCGTCTGAAGCTTGCGTCCGAAGCATGGCACCGAACCTAGAGGACGCAGTGTCTTGTTCCCTACTCTCAGGGAACCATGGTTACATACGTAACCTGAGACGTTCCCTTTCGAGGGAACTTCGAACTGCGTCCTCTAGGGGTCGCTATGGGGAATGGAATACCCACGCCACCATGCTGAGGGGAGTGCACGCCAAGCACAAAAGCCAAGCACTAAGTACCAACTCTACCCGGCTAAGGGAGTTGCCCCTGGGACGGTACGACGGCTGTCAGTGACATTATCCCCTTCGGCCAAAGGCCTGAGCTGCATACCCCAGAACTTACCTGTTAGGGGCTGGGCCTCCTGGACCCAGGGTAGAGCTCAAAGGCTTGGAATCAGAAGAAGAGATTCCTTTAAGGGGATACGACCAAGCGCTTAGGATAGTAACTAAGTCTTGACCTGTCATCCAGGGGCTACTGCTTGCTCTGCAAGAGGTCACTGAAGGAACTGTCTCAACAGATCCTTGGTAGCAACAGCCTGTTCAAGTAGTATCACTGGGGATACATAGGTAGAGTGGGGCCCAAGGTGAAACCGGGGCCTGACCGACTCAAAGAATGGGCACGAAGCCGCAGCGCGTAACCCATACTGTACAGGATTTTAGAAAGACCGCAAAACACTTGGTGTGCGATCTTACCACAACGTGGCTTTCAGAAAGTGCACAGAGACTAGCGTGCGCACTTACCGTGACCCTCTATAGTGAGGGGAACAATGCTAACTCTACCAAGTCAGAGCTCTGGATAGTAACTCAGATGCTCAGAAGGGAGCGGCATGCTCATAGGTGACCCTCTAAGTTAAGGGGAGCAATGCCATCTCGACCAACAAGGAGAGCTTGGGAGGGAGCAGCATGCTCATAGGTGACCCTCTATAGTGAGGGGAGCAATGCTAGCTCTACCAAGGCAGAGCTCTGGAGAGCGGAGAACTTAACTATCAGCATGAGAGGGAACTCAGACGCTCAGAATGCAGCGGCATGCTCATAGGTGACCCTCTAAGTTGAGGGGAGCAATGCCAGCTCGACCAACAAGGAGAGCTCGGCAGGGAGCAGCATGCTCATAGGTGACCCTCTATAGTGAGAGGAGCAATGCTAGCTTGACCAAAAAACTACCAGGGAGGCAGAAGGTGGCCCAACAACCTGAAGTTGCTGACTCACAGAGCTCTGGGGAGTGGAGAACTCAACATTCAGTATAAGAGGGAACTCAGACACTCAGGGAGGGTTAGCGTGCTCGTAAGAGACCCTCGGAGTGAGGGGAGCACTGCCGAACACACCATGAGATAAGACTAAGGGAAAGGGCGGTCCTGACCCAATGGCACGGTGGATCCCACAGAGCAGAGAATCCAATTCTCAGGATGAGAGAGAAACTCAGATGCTCAGAAGGGAGCAGCATGCTCATAGGTGACCCTCTATGGTGAGGGGAGCAATGCTAGCTCGACCAACAAGCAGAGCGACCTAACAGGGAGGCATAGAGAGGCCTAACAACCTGAGGCTGCTGAATCACAGAGCTCTGGGGAGCGGAGAACCTAACTCTCAGAATGAGAGGGAACTCAGACGCTCAGGAGGGAGCGGCATGCTCATAGGTGACCCTCTATAGTGAGGGGAGCACTGCTAGCTCGACCAACAGTAAATCACAGAGCCCTGTGGAGCGGAGAATCTAACTCTCAGAATGAGAGGGAACTCAGACGCTTCAGAAGGGAGTGGCATGCTCATAGGTGACCCTCTATAGTGAGGAGAGCAATGCTAGCTCGACCAACAAGGAGAGCAACCTAACAGGGAGGCTTTCCTGTAGCTCAAATAGTAGAGCATGGCGCTAGCAACGCCAAGGTCATGGGTTCGATTCCCAGGGAAAGCAAGAGCTGATAAAAATGTAAAAACTGTAACTTGAATGCAATGTAAGTCGCTTTGGATAAAAGTGTCTGCTAAATGCATAAATGTAAATGTAAATGTAAAGAGGGGCCTAACAACCTGAGGCCACTGAATCACAAAGCTCCGGGGAGCGGAGAACCTAACTCTCAGTATGAGAGGGAACTCAGACGCTCAGAAGGGAGCGGCATGTTCATATGTAACCCTCTATGGTGAGGGGAGCAATGCTAGCTCGACCAAAAAATAGCCTACCAGGGAGGCAGAAGGAGGCCCAACAACCTGGCATGACTGCTAACCGGAGCTCTAGAGAGCGGAGGCCTAACTCTCAAAATAGGATAGGGACTCAGACGCTCAGTTTTGGGAGTGGCGTGCTCATAGGTGACCCTCTAGGGTGAGGGGAGCACTGTTGAGCTCAACCAACAAGGAGCTGAGGCGGTCCTTACGACACAAACTGGGAACAGGAGGTGCATAGCTAGCTCTCGCAATGAGGGGAGCACACCCTAGCTCGACCAGAAGGCAGTGCCAGAATAAAAGGACAGTCCAGCAGCACCCAAAGGGTGTCATCTGTTAGTAGGTAAACGTAGTCCCATCTTGATAGAGAGCATAGACCAACAGGTTAGCCAAAAACCATACATGTCTGAAGAGCTATCGCTCCTCAGAGCTAAAGCACTCAGGAAGGGTTTCCGCAGAAACACCTCTCACTCATACCTCCGGGAAAGCAGTGTATTCAAGCCCACTCCACGTAGGGGCGATTCACTGTTTCGACCGTAAGGACAGTGTGACTCAAATCTCAGGAAGCCTCTCGATGCGAGACACGAGTAGCGCATCCTGGCTGTGGCAGCTTCTCGAAGCAAACACCCAGCAAGGAGCTCAGGGAGCACATGACGAAGCAATAATCTCGAAAAAGGCTCAGCCTGAATGGAGGACCCGCAAGTCCTGGATTGCAGCGCTATACTGGGACCTGAAGGCCAAGAAGGCTCTCGCAGAAGCCTAGCGACTTGGCTGCATGATCCAGCAAGCATGAGGCCGAAGATGTAGTCCATCATCCAGGCTGGATCTAGTACTGACAGGTGAGACCTAATCCACAGGATCGAGAGGGCTCCCGGAGTGCAGTATAATGTGGTTAGAACATGTTATAAATCATCTGTCCAATAACTGCAGACCGATACCCACATCATAATTCCTTACTGATAGGGAAATTACTGACAGGGAAGATTTCCCGTCAGGTCCTTTCCCTGTTCTGCCCATGAACCGCGAATCGCGGGCAATGGGCAGATAATTCTCACTGCACTAGCAACGCGCAGCATGCATTCAGTTCCTACGGGAGCTAAACATGCTCCGCCCACGCGCTAGATTCCCTCCGAATCAAGCGAGAACGGAGCCGCCGCGAATGCGTCGCTATTCCAGCGAGAGGCGAACACACTCATGCAGACACGGGTATTACAATTTGGGTAAAAAGTTAAGCACTCAGCTTCCCTTTTTCTCAGTACCCCCGCGAAGGCATCATGATGAGCACACGAGCGCATTCAACTCCCTCGAGAGCTTAACGCGCTTGCTCTTCACCACACACACACACAACCCGCGAGCCGTGTGAAACTGCGGATACGAGAGAACATGCACTCCTAGTCGTGCTTAGCTTCTGCTAACATAAACAAAAGGTGTGAAGACGAAGAAGAGAATGACGTATTTTCCCGGTGCCCCTTTATACTGCGGCCACGCAGGTAGTAACGGCATAGGCTGTTGCTGGCCGATGTTATTGTCGTGATTAGATATATGCTTCAAGACACCGGTCACACCGAGGCGTTCCCCATAGCGACCCCTAGAGGACGCAGTTCGAAGTTCCCTCGAAAGGGAACAGCCCTATTCACTGAACAAACAATTTGTATTGACGCATAACCGGATATGCAATTAGCCTGTGGTGGCATTTATAATATCAAAATGTGGCGTAGGATTCATTAAAGCAAATTAGTATGGTAGTGGGTGCTCTGATTCACCACATGGATGGTTGGCCTCAGTTTGTGGCCTGTGGCGTTGGGGTGGGCAGTGCTTAATGGTGGTCTATGTCCTTGGAGTGGGCAGGGCTCAATGCTGAGCTGAAGGGCAAAAGGGGCAGGAGGTGTGATAAAGCCATCAGTCGTTCCAAGTCTCTTCACACCGTTAAGGATTTAATGAGGCAAAAGCCCCACGAAGGAAGAGAATCAGCATCATGAGTCATCTGCCTACTCTTTAAAAATTCCTCTACTACCCACAGTCTCCTAACAAAGGCAGGAGATATTGAATCTAACTGATGGGGCTCATATCTTCATTACACGATGGCTTCACCTTCACCTATGTGCTGTGAAAAGACATGGCAGATGAGTAATGCACACATCCGCCGTTTGATTGCTGTCTTCCGTAAACATCTGGCATGATGCCATATGTGACAAATTATTATGCAATGCATCTCACAATCTGACATATATTTGCTCTGCATTCACCATGAAATGGAACATGAATACATTCAACAGCTAGACAGATTTCTCTTTATATGAACATATGACCGTACACACCTGTTGAACAGGTATCGTATCACCAAGGCTGAATATCTCAAGACTAGTGCAGCCAGTGACCAAATAATACTGATGTATTTTGGACACTTCAGTCACACTAAAAATAGTTACAAAATATTTAGTTTACATTACATTCAGCCAGAAAAATGTGCTTGTATGTTTTCTTAAATAAACGCCACATAGTCTGTTGTGTAAATGTATTTGTATTATATCAAACTTAAGTTTCCAAATATATAATATAATATAATACAGTATAATATAATACATAATAATATAATATAATATATTAGCTAACAAAATGGCCACAAATTTGATTATTGAAGGCAATTTCCTCTTCAAACTAAAAAAGATAATTGCAAGTTTATTTCTTTAATTGTGGTATTTTTATAATTGCAACTTCATATTTTAAAATGATTTTATCATTTATAAACCACAGATGCAACTTTGTTGCTCATAATTTGCATTAGTTTTTTTGTTGTTGTTGTTTTGTTTTTTTGTTAAGAGATGAAAAAAGGCGATTCCATACAAAACACACCTAACATATATTTCTGTGTAAAAATAATTCACATAATATGTGACCCTGAACCACAAAACCAGTCTTAAGTCACTGGGGTATATTTGTAGCAATAGCCAAAAATGCATTGTATGGGCCAAAATGATTGATTTTTCTTTTATGCCAAAAATAATTAGGACAAAGTTCACCTTCCATGAAGATATTTTGTAAATTTCCTTCTGTAAATATATCAAAACTTAATTTTTAAGTAGTAATATGCATTGCTAAGAACTTCATTTGTACAACTTTAAAGGCGATTTTATCAATATTTAGATTTTTTTTTGCACCCTCAGATTTTCAAATAGTTGTATCTCGGCCACATATTGTCCTATCCGAACAAACCATATATCAATGGAAAGCTTATTTATTCAGCTTTCGGCAGATGTATAAATCTCAATTTCGTAAAATTGACCCTTATGACTGGTTTTGTGGTCCAGGGTCACAAATGTGCATTCATCACTGTCTGCAATTAACAAATAAGAGCAACCACTTCTATAACATGGTTTAGTATTTCAAAAGAGCCAGATATAACTTGATTAAACCGTCTAGTCCATATACTGTAATGAAATAATGTACTACAAGCTTGGATTACAATGTACTTTTGATGCAAGAAAAATACCTCTTACACATACTAATCAAGATATCCATCAAAAAGAAAAGGCATCTAACTCTTTAGTTGTGACTTTTTCACCCCTCTCCACGCTGAGCGCTCCATTAATTCTGCCATGAGGAAGAGCTGGGCAGCTGCAGCATTTCTGAGTTGGACAGTCTGTGGTTTGAGTTCCTCTCACAACCAGACACATATGGCCCGCTGGCTTTACTCTCTCTGTCTTTCTGTCAGACGGCGTGTGGCCGTTCGCCTCCCTGCTAGACTCTAGGGATGAGGGAGAGATGGTGGTTTGGGTGGCAGGGCTCCCCTCTGGCCGGGACCCAGGATCTGGTGCCTGTTTATTAGGAGACAGACGGCATAGGTCTGCTTCATTCGCTTCATTCTTCAGTCCAGTACCACCATCCGCTGGCATGGGTCTCAAACTTACTAATCTACACACACACACTCACATATATACCATTTGTTATCATTTTATAAAGTTTGCCTCTTTTAATCTCCATTATGATTATTTTTGTGAAATAAACAAATCAATTTGATAGCAATTTTGATAGTAAAGGACTGCAAAAATGCTACAGTAAAAACCTGTAAATTGGTTAACGGTATGTTTCCTTACTATATACACAGTGAAAACCTGTAATAGATCTAATGGGAAATTTAATGTAATTTTATAGTAAAATACTGTTAAATGTTTTTAGTGTAGTACTGTTACTGTTTTGAAAAACATGAAAAAGAACAAGTCATCTTATATTTTACAGTGGAAAAACTGTAAATTGACAATGCCAGAATTCTCTGTGACAGCTCTTGCTTATGTAAATTAGGATTTTATGACATCTTACAGGTATGTTGTTAAATAGTTTTTATTGCATGATTTTAGTGTCATATCTGTTACCATGATAGTGTTTTGTATTTGTGTGTATGACAACAGTAAAATGTAAAATGATGCTACCATATTTTTTAAATGGTAAGTTTTGGCAACCACAGATGCTAATTTTTTACTGTAATTTCTTTTCAGATTTTTATTTTTTTACAGTATACGTATTAAAAAACACTGATTGCTTGATTGTTTTTTAAGACTTTGGACATTTTGCAAAAAAAAAAAAAACTTCAAAAAAATAAGTAGCATTTTTATCCCCTTTAAATCAACACCACTAGAGCTATACCTTGGGGGGAAAGAAATTGTGATTTTATATTTTACAACTGCCACATTATAACTTTTATATAACTAATCTTAGATATGTCTTTATATCTATATACATTTTTTATTTATTTATTTTTGAAAACATCTATAAATACACCTGGGGGAAAAAACAACAACATTTAAATTTGCACATTTAGCAGACACTTTTATCCAAAGCGACTTACATTGCATTCAAGTTACAGTTTTTACATTATCAGCTCTTGCTTTCCCTGGGAATCGAACCCATGACCTTGCCATTGCTAGCGCCATGCTCTACTATTTGAGCTACAGGAAAGCTGAACAACTTCAGCCTGGTTTGATATGGTCGCTGATCTGTTGGCTGAGCTAAAGACCAGTTTGACCAGGCTGTCGGACCAGTTAAGACCATCTAAAAACCTTAAACCTTAAAACCATCAGCAAACCAGCTTAGACTGGATGTTTTAGATACAAAGGTTCATACAGACATTTCCATGTTTTATTATAAAACCAGCTTATTTATTTTGGACCTCATTAAGATGAATTACTCTAGTTGTTTAAGAAATCCACCACCTAGTCGTGGTTAAGCACATCTCCAGTGTGGTGTAGACAGAAATATCTACTGCCGTTGGGGCCTCTTGTATTTACATTTTATGAGATCAGTATTTCTAGTAGAGCTTTAATGTGAGAATCAGCTAACCGTAAAACCAGCTTGACAAATTATTATGGAGAGAATAGAGAATGGAAGAACGAATTCCCACTTTCAGAACATCTTGAATGGATATAAAGAAACAAAAAAGCAATTTTAGGTTCCCCTACAAATCTGATCAAGCCCTCTCCCTCTGTCTGATCTCACCTCAGTTTTTCCGCTTACGCTCTTTATCTTTCTCTCTGCAAGAGGCTTTTCTCTGGCCAGAAACCCTCTTCACATTCTCCAAGATCAGATTTGAATATCTCTCCTCAGCACTTGCTGTTTTCCACCATCTGTCATATACAACAGTGAAGTCTCTGAGCCAAACCTCCATTCAGAGGCCCATGAATTCTCACTCTGTATTCCAAACACTCTCACACACACACACACATACACACACACACACACACACACACACACACACACACACACACACACACACACACACACACACACACACACACTGTATACTGGGGCAAGACAGATAGCCAGTTCCTAAATCATTCACACACAGCCAGTCAGCACAGTTCATGGACCCATTTGGCTCTGAGCCAACAACACACACCTGCTAGTTCTGAGACATTCAACATCAAACTTTCCTCCACTTGATGGAGGTTTGATGGCTGCATTCACACAGTCAGAGACTGACAACTATTTACTAACAGATGCAGCTCTCAAACTGTCCTGTCCTTTTAGTACAGCCTACTGAAGCAGTATTTCTGTATAAACAAATAACCAAAGGCAAGCAACTTTTATACAGTGATAATCGTAAATCATTTATGTATCTATAGTGACAAAGAAAATAAAAAACAATGTGAAACTGTTTCAAAATATTTAATAAAAATTAGTTCATACAGGTTCATCTTTAGAGTAACCACCAGAGGCTGATAATAATAATAATATTATAATATATTGAAAACACAATTTTACTAATATTCAAAATAAGTTTGGTGTCAGTAAGATTTGTATTTTTTATAATTATTTTTCTTTGATCAAAAGTGACAATAAAGGCATTTATTATTTTACAAAATAATTCTATTTGAAATCGATTGTGTTATTTGAACCTTCTATTCAACAAGGAATCCTGGAAAAAAATGCATCACTGTATCCACAAAAACATTAAACATCACAACAGTTTTCAACATTGATAATAATTAGAAATGTTTCTTAAATCTTCTTAAATCAGCATATTTTCATCATTTCTGAAGGATCGGGTGACGCTGAAGACTGCAGTATTGCTGCTGAAATGTCAGCTTTGCCATCACAGGATTACGTTATATTTTTAATATATTTTTTAATTATTTTAAATATTTTATTTTAATATTAATTAATTTTAATAATATTTCACAACATTTCACTTTTTACTGTATTTTTATTTATTTATTTGTGTTTGGCCCCTGACATATATTGTCCTAAGCTCAGTTCACAGTCATGTTTAAACAGGATGAATTTTTACAGAAGGTCAAAGTGAACTAGAAATCTTAGCAAAAGTATTCAAATTGCTGATGAAGCCGGTGTTGGAGAGCACATTCATTTAAAATGATCGTCCTGAAGATAAGATTTAACAAAGCTTGAAATTTTAATGCGCATTCCTTCAGCTTGGGCTGTAAATGTGGCCTGTAGAGTAAAGCTGGAGATAACTCTCTCTCATACCCTGATCTTTTGTCCTACTCTGTGCAATATCCAAACTATCTCCAGAGTAATACCCACTTATTTTTCTATAAGACTTGGGATTTTATAGACGAATGAAATAGAAAATATATCTTCCGTGCTCAATCATGATATCAGGGTTTTTGATCCAAACAGGGATATTTCTTTTTTTATGTTCACAAATGTGCAGGATTGAAGTGAAAGATGAGATATGTATTGTGAGCAAGCAGATACATACACATCTGCACGCACACGTGCACACAGCCCTGCTCCTCTTGTTCGTGGGTTTCACACCTGTCAACACTGCTAGTCCAGTCCTGAATCCTCCGTCTCAACTGAGAGTACCATAAATGGGAGACCTGTTGGTAAGGACCAAATATGGCATCAGCTGTCTAAAGTTGCTGCAGTCAAAACATCCAAGAGAAACCCAGGGGCAATGATTAAATAAAGAACGGACCCTGCTGTAAATATCAGAGAAGCCTACAGGTACACACACACACACACACACACAGTCCTGTATCCTGACACTGTCTGTGGCCAGCCTGAGGGGAACCAATCATCAGCCAGCTTGAGGAGTACTGAATTATTCATATGTCAGTAACAAAATGACTTTAATTTGGCCTGTAATCCACAATGAAAAGAAAAGCAACTGAATAAAGACACAAGCTATGCATATACACACATGGTCTTTTTAATGCTGTTGCATCACGCCGCGTAAACATTACCATGTCTGCATTTGTGTCATTGCAAAGTTAGAATGGCCCCACTTTATAGAAACAGCCTTTGTGCAAGAAAGCATTGTAGGCTACTCTTCCAGGTTCAGGAAATAGTCCTCCGTAAAATGCGCTGCATACACTCTAATATTTGCGCTGCATACATTCTAAATTAAACACAGCGTCTCCAGGACATGGCGCCGGCGACAGGAACAATACTACAGCGAGAATAATAGTTCCACCCTCTTTCATTCTGTATACGTTTGGGCGGTGTTTTGCAAATCTTCCCACACGGTGATGTAGACATGTGGGGGCGTGTTTGAATGAGCCGTTTTAGGTGGGTGTGGCAGAGTCACACATTTTATATAGAATATCTCTTTGGGTTTGAGACTTTAGTCTTTGCAACTACATTGATCTTATCTCTGCACAAACAGCTTGTAACACTCACACAAAGAGAAAGGAAAACTTGAAATCGCATCATATGACCCCTTTAAAGGGCACCTATCATGCAAAATTCATTTTTGCATGTTGTTTGAACATAAATGTGTGTTGGCAGTGTGTACACAACCACCCTATAATGATAAAAATCCACCTGCTCCTTTTTTAATCCCCATAAATCATAAGCAGTGTCTCAGAACAAGCCCATGTAGATTCGGTAAAATGCATCGTCATATATTACAGACCCAGTCCACGACTGTTGACAGCATTTAAAAGCAGTATTCAAGTAAGAAATGCCTTCTTATTAGTGCTACAGAAATTATTAATTCAAGAGCAGTGAGTCATTTTCTGTTTTTATTTCATTGTTTGGATTATATAGTCAGCATAGACAGCAGTACTGTCTATTACGCTGCTATCACTTAATACACAGATCTAATATAAACATGCAATTTCTTTCCCAGCTGTTTACCCTCAGACATAACCGACTGTGTTTTTGTAACTTGTGTTTGTCTTTAACAAACTTGTGTATTTGACAGTTTAAGCGCAATAAGTCATGAAAGAGAACATAGTTTAGTACTCACATGCCGTGTAACAGACGATTTCTTTGTGCGTGCGTCGAATGTGTGCGCTCAGAAAACTGTATAATCAGAAGTTTAAATTGATATGGCTTTAAAATGCATGATTTCAGCACGATAGACATGATAATCAAAACCAACCAGATGTTTTCGTTTGTCAATCAGAGTATCTGAGATAGGAGCTGTAAAGGCACAGCCCTATTCTGGAAAAGGGGCAGGGAGCAGCAGCTCATTTGCATTTAAAGAGACATGCACAAAAACAGCCGGTTTCTGCTTCCACTCAAAATAGGCATTTTCAAAATGATATAATAAATTATCTGCAGGGTATTTTGAATTGAAACTTCACAGACACATTCTAGGGGCACCTGAGACTAGTATTACATCTTTTAAAAACGGGCATAATAGGTGCCCTTTAACATTTTATTAATAATAACAAATTTTACATTTAACATTTTGGTCACTACATAATTCCAATATTTTTATTTGAGTTACTTCTTATTAATCATTTCTATGACTTGATTATGACTGCTTCACAGCATTTTAAAATAAAAATAATAAAGAATGAGTTGTGTCCAAACTTTGGACTAGCTGTGTAAGTGGGACATACAACCGACAGCTTCTCTCACCTGTTGAGAAACCCGTTCTCTCCTGCTGTCACTGCTGTCTGTCCTCCACGCATCACTTCACTTCTGGGTCAACATCAGCACACCTCCCACTCGCCTCCAATCAAACACAAGCAAACATGCATACACACATCTAACACCATTACAGTTAAGTTGTTCTTCAGGTGTGCTTGAAACTGGTCAAGCGCATAGGACAGTCCCTATAGTCTACACTATGTAAAGAACTAAAGAAATAGTTCACCCCAAAATGATGTACTCACCCTTCAGGCCATCCAAGTCGTAGATGAGCAATTTCTTCATTGGAACAGTTCTGGATAAATTTAGCACTACATCACTTGCTCACCAATGGATCCTCTGCAGTGAATGGGTGCCGTCAGAATGAGAGTCAAAACAGCTGATCCACATGAATCCAGTCCATCAGCTGACATCTTGTGAAGTGAAAAGCTATGTATTTGTGCTAAACAAATCCATCATTAAAACAAAGTGTTGCTTATCCATATTGTTGCTTTCTAAAGGTAAAAAGTCATCTCATCTGAATCTGAAGAAATATGCACAGATCAAGCACCATTTATAAGTGAAGCAAAATCAACAAAACAAAAGTATATTTATAAATTACAAAATTACTAAACTATATTAATAAATGCCATAAAAAGTTGTTCACTACACTAAATCCATGATAAAGTCATATAAGTTCCTTAAACAGCTAAGAAGCTTCAGAATCTCAGTATAGTCAACTAGTGAAAGCTCTGAGACTACTATAAACACCTTGTAGAGTTTTTTCTGCATTCAGTGCCCCGTGAGCACTGCAGAGGTGTCAGGATATATTCGGATGTATTTAATAGCAGAGGTGGGTGGTTGATGAAGTGGTGGCCATTTTAAGAGATCAGGCCAGAACATTGGTGTGAACAAGCCACTCGTGCTTATGAAAAAAAGAGAACGAGAGCAGGCAGAAACCTCCGGTCAGCCCCATCATAAGCTCTCGGCTGCTGCTCCATAGGCGAGTGGCCCATGCTCCAGTGCTTTTAAAACACTCTACCCGAGTCGGGCCGAGTCGGGCCGGGCAGACACGTGGCTCTCTAGCTGCTGTATTTACAATCAGCTCTCGTTAGCTTTGCGCACCAGCTCTCTCTCTATCTCACTGCCTCTCAGCCTGCCTGTCAATTATAATCAAATTGAACGAGCGGCTGAGGAGAGAGTTCAAATCTTGACCCCTTCTGTAGCACTGCCCGGAATCCTGATACGGGTGCTGGATTAAGAACACTACATGCACCGCTGAACAAGAGGATAGTTCATAGGATGGCGGCATAGAGCAGTGGTTTTCAACTAGTGGGTCGTGACCTACAAATGGGTCACAGGTCTTTTCTGATAGGGTCGACGGGGGGGAAACATATATTAATATATATTTCTGTGACATTCAGGATACAAGTTACAACCTAACAGGAATAAATGATATTTTAAAATATATTAAAATATAAAAGTAATAATAATATTTCACAATATTACTGTTTTTACTGTATTTTTTATCAAATAAATACAGCCACTGTAAAAAATTATTGCTGTGATTAGTTTTCACAACTTAAAATTCAGCATTACATAAGTAATAATGTGTTCTTTCAACTTAAAAAAAATAAGCAGATAAATAAGTAAGTGTTCATGCTTGACTAAGTTGAGCTGGATATTCATAACAAATCATGAACACTATGCCAATAAAAGAAAATAGGACTGCAGTGAAATATTAAAAGATATTTAGAAAATAAAACTGTTAATTTTCCTTATTTTTGCATATTGTTGTGCCTATGTAGGTAATGACAATGTTAAGGAATTTAAATGTTTGACTTTAAAAAACAAAAAGAAAAAAAAATGTTTTGTTACAGTTTTGGGTTGCCAACACACCACCAAAACCCAACTGAGAACCACTGCCATCGAGTATCTGCTAAAAAAACACAGTCTCATAATATTGCAGGGTACGTACAGGGTTTAATCAACCGTCAACTACACAAACGTGATGCCGAAAACATCTGGAGCATTCACAAAACACATTTCAGCTCACTCTTAAACACATTCTGGCATAACACGGAGCTAATTTCCTTTGGAACGACATCGTCCCGGTGCCGAATCATTCAGAACCCTGTACAGCTGGAGGGCCGAGCTGGTATTGATGTGGCTGCTGTTACTTACAAAAGAAAACGCTTCTCTTGCATTCAGAGGAGCATCAGGCTCCTGTGCCGTAAACGCTGAGCACCGAGCATCTCATTCAGACCTTCACTTCAGCTCATGCCTTGCAAATGTAATCAAGATCCATTCGCTCGCTTGCTCGCTACTTCCTGCGCATATTCAGACACATACGTGTAGAATCCAGCAGTTGATAGATCATCACACAGCAGTCGCCTTCACAAGACAAATGGAGAAGCACACACACCTATGAAGAAGTGTGTTAATATAAGGGGAATGAGACTTTACGGTTGCGAGAGAAGAGTCGGTGTAAGGAACAAGCGCTAAAAAAATCCTCATAGGAGATTTTTTTCATCATTCTTTTTTATGGTTATCTCAGTATCCCTGAATCTGGAAGGCATTTGGATCCAGTTCACACATGCACAGTGCCCCGTTTTACATGCATGCACACAAGCGCACACACACCCTCCTTTACAAATGGCAGGTGGAATTCTGCATGCATGGCTGGGCCTCTTGGCTGCAGCAGCGGTTGCTAGGCGACAGCAGAGGGGAGCTGACATTAGGAAAAGCAAATTGACCACAGGAGGGCTAATCTAGCATGAAACAGCATCTGGCTAGCCACTCTCCATCACTGGGCCCCTGTCTGGGGGGACACACCCTACTACCCCAGAATGCTAAAGCCTCTGCCGGAAAACAGTGAAAGAGTCCTTCCATACCATGTGATCTGAATCCATACTGGGCCACGCATCAACACGCCATCGCTAGACAGAGCCTTTCTGGACCAGGAATTCTCAGACCCGGATGATTTGAGTTTACAGTTTGTTGCTTCAAGCTGTGCAGCACAGCTGATATGAGTCTGAATCTGTTGTGGCTGGCAGTGGAGCGCGGTTACATTCTGATCGTGCATCTGTATGTGTATTAGGGTTACAGACAGCATTTACCGCAGTGCGATACAATCATTTTGCAAATTCTGCTATCTGTTGTGGACAACAATGTGTTGCTGAGCACAGTTTGGCAGTACAGGCGTTATGCGTAGGACTCACTGAATGTGGTTTTTGACATAACAACTGTTTCATTCTGTCATTTATCTTATAAATCAAACCCAGATGGGATGTTTAATGAAATTGACACGTAAATGGTTTCTGTATACTGGAGAAGATACACACATTTGAGTACTTGGCAGCTTGTGACCTCAAGGTAATTGTTCATATCTTAGATGAAATCGGTCGGTTGATTAATTGATACTGTGCAAACTGCAAAACTGAAAGCGATATTTTTGAAGTAAACTTTAATTATTTAAACTTTGGAAAACTAAATAAAATTTTCTTGGGTACTTCATGCTCCTATCCTTTTGGGTTTAAGTAATTTGCAGAATTTAATTATCATCTAAGATCAACAAGTATGAAATACGGGGAAGGAATATTATAAATTGAACCAATTTGCGCATATATTCTGCTACATGTGATGTCCAAATTAATTACTGAACCCAACATTAGACTGGAACTCCGTTATCTCAATTAATTCAGTTATTGAATCTATTGACAGCCCTGTTATATAAATATATAAAGTATTCAAACATTCTTCCAACATTCACACTTTTGCCCTGTGTGAGTCCTATTTGATCCCAATCAGTATTTTTCTCTGTTCTGCACATATTTACACCACTTCTCAACACCTAAGTTAACACCAAGTTCCCCATTAACATTCCTTTGCAACATTTTTTAATTTTTTACATTCACATTTTTTCATCAAATAACATTGACTAATTAAAAAACTAGCTCTGTCAAAGGGTTAAAATAATAAACAGCAAATAATTAACTCAGGATTATGTATACACACACAAACATATATACATTTTGATATATTGATATTTTAACTATGCATTTATAATTATGTATTTACTAATGAACTGTAGGACATGTCATTATAATGTTTTGATGAATCAAGCGTAAAATTACAGTAAGACAAAAAGTCATCTGTTTTCTGCTTAGAAATAATACTCAAAAGAAATTTGCATTTTGGGCCTATTCAATCTTTAAAATTATGTTTTTTTAAATGTAATGCCAAATTGCTTTATTTACTCATTTTATCCACAGAAATTGGGAAAAAAAGTTAGTTGAGGTATTAGTATTGCTACAGTATCCTTGACTTTAATTTTTATGTACATTTATAAACATTCATTTATTTATTGGTATATTCTGGTAACAGGATTTTTCACATTCAAACATTCAAAGCCCAATGCAAACAGAACTTTTACCACTGTCATATTTAAATTAGAATAACTGTTCAATGCATAACCAAATGTTTTCAAAACGTACGTACGTTATATGATCAATGCAGCACTTTCCCTATCAGGTGCAGTAAGTGACAGCTCCATGAACTGGCCTGAAACACTCTCATGCCATCCCTTACTGTTAAAAATAAAACTGACACAAAATATAACACAATATAAGTCATTCACTCTAAAAATATAATCAAAAACTATATTTAAAAAACTGTAGTGTCTCTATATGTGTGTGCATACAGTAATGGATAGGTTAGTTTGGGCTTCCCAAAAGTATGTGTGTTTAGTATCTACGTTTTTTGTTACAAGTGATTATTGGTGTAGTAAGAGCATGCGTGTGTGTGAGTGAGTGAGTGGCTAAGGACTGCACTCTGGGCCACAGAGCTCACGCAGTTCATAGACAGAGAGAGAAAGAAAGAGAAAGGAAGGAAAAGCAGTCGTGAGAACGATGGCTCTAATGAGGGACTAGCTCTACCTCCATGACAAAACAACTCACTGTAATGATGTGGTGGGCTTCCCTGGCTGCTGCCGCTGGGTAGGGGGTCTCCTTCCAGTCAACACACAGCCTGGATAATCACAGGTCATCACACCAATGCCCCACAGCCTAACAAAGCTCCCCAATCAGCCTCCCATTACCTCTATTAAAGGCCTTCTGTAATAACATTAGACAACGACTCGGAGCCTTATCTGCTCAGCTTTGCATATCCAATAATTACAGCACGAGCAGGATTTCACAAGTGGGTGGAAGGGCAGGAATGCTTTAAGGGCACTTTTGGGTCAGTATGGTTACATAATGTATGTATTTTGTTACCAGCACAATGCAAAGTGCAAGACTCTGGCATATACAGCTAGCTAAAGTGACATTTACTAGGCTTAAGTAATCTTAAGTATCCAAACATTGCTGCTCATTCTGACCTATTTAGAAAAGAAACAGGCTGTTTAACCAACATTTAAAGCCATGAATCTTTGGTAAGCGCTTATTGTAGCAGCATGGTGTGTAGAGATGGCTGATAGCATTTATTTTGTTTTCAATCTGACATCAAGTACTATCAATGAGACTGTTACAATACTTGTATAACTCAACTAACCCCTTCCCAATTTCCGTGTATAAAATGAGTAATTAAAGCTATGGACATATTTTAAAAACATGATTTTCAAGATTGTATTAGACCTAAACTACAAAGCAGAATACATTTTAACTTTTAATTGTGAACTTGATTCATGCAAAAAATTCCAACTCATATTTGTAAAAAGTTATTTTTAATTTAATCAAAAAAGTAACATTAATAAATAAATAAATATTTCTTGGGTGCAAATAAAGCTGCTTAGTTTACAGTCATAAAACTTAGAAGAGAACACTTTTCAAGACATGAGATGCTAAATATAGCTACTACAATGATGTGAGTTTACATTGTTGTTGAATCAGATAGCTGTGGTAGGTACAGTTTTCAACCCAGTTTTGGGTTTGCCTGCATGTCATTTATGTTTTATAACAAAAGTCTTGTCATGTAATGTTAACCACGGATCTTAACATTCTAAAACCATTATAAAATCCTGATGACGCTAATGGGGAGTCAGTAAAACCAGATTCTGTTAGAGGCTCTTTTGTTTCTGCCCAAAGCACATTATTCTGTTCAAGGCCACAACTACTACATTGATGAACAACTTTAATGAAACTGTGAGCTGAAATAAGGTGAACCTGCCAAACTGGAGCTCTTAGAGCAACAACACATCAATACAACATCAGGACTCACCGCTGCCTTCAGAGGATATAGTGGACCTCGATCCAAACCCAGATCGGTAGCAATAGGATCCAATGGACTTGTTTCACGTCCTGAGGTTTCTGTGCAGCAAATGTCTAGTTATGAATAGTTATGAAGCACTATTTGCTGAGCCTTGAACATGTGTTTGGTGAAATTGATTTCATTTACATTACATGTATTCATTCATTCAGCATAAATGAAATCAAAACCTAACACATGAATAACAATTATAACATAAATAATAAATATGTATTTTATTAATGACATACTGTATACTAGAAATAAAAATGTTTATATATGCATCTGTTGGTTTAGACAGGAATTATTAAATCATTTAAAAACAGAGAATGAGCCTTGAGAGAAAATTTGATTTCATACTAACGTATTCTTCTGTAATCATCATATTTTCATATTTCAAAGCCCTGTGATATTAGGCAATATATGACCAAGCTGCTGAGATGGAAAAGACTAAAAATTGAAGTTTATGTTTTAAATGATTTTCATTGGTCTTTGACCACTTTTTGAAATTTCCATAATATATTCTTGTACAAAGTCCTCAATTTACAGCAATTACTGTCGTTGGACAATTTTTCCTATGCCTTCATTACAAAAGACATCCTTTAGACGATATTCAAATCATATCTGATTTAATTAAGCTGTCTCACATGCGCATCAGATTATTACATTTAAATCACAGATAACTCATTCTCTGCATGAAGTATTAAGTTGTTTTTATGCCTTGCTGACAGTTTTCCATTGTTCTCATATCAAAAACAATGGGAAATTAATGTCAATCACAATTTACCTTTCAAGGGTTTAATTAATTGAAATACTGGAAACAAAATGTAAATCTTTCCTCTATTATGCAGAGAAAAGTTCTTTGTCTTTCCACAGTAAACTCCTTTGTCCTTTTGAAGTTCTCCAAACAATGGCAGACAGAGAGAAAAGCAGGAACAGAAAAGTGTTAAAGGAATAGTTCAGGCAAAAACAAAAATTCTGTCATCAATTACTCATTCCTATGCTCTTTTAAAATCTGTGCTGGTCAGTCTTTTCCATGGAATAACAATAGTTAAAAAGCTTTCAAGCTAAAAAAAAAAAGACCAGAAATGCATCATAAAAATGGTGCATTCATAAAAAAAAAAAAAACTTTCTTTCTTGGAAGATTTAGTTTGGAGGGAAATGTGTGTCAGCAAATGATTATACGATTTTAATTTTAGGCTGAACCATCCATTTAATGAGAAGTTGGTCTGACTTTCCAAGAGTCTGTGGTGATATCTTTTATCATAACAGGCATTAAGACTATACTCTTGAG
Organism: Barbus barbus; assembly: GCF_936440315.1. NCBI lineage: Eukaryota > Metazoa > Chordata > Actinopteri > Cypriniformes > Cyprinidae > Barbus > Barbus barbus. Next base: position 22,409,511 of record NC_136756.1, on the reverse strand, counting down.
CTCTCGGCTTTCCATTCATTAACCTGCGGTACCCACCTGAGAATCCGAGAGGACGCCGCGCTACGCTTAACTGAGCAAACAGGTGAGTCATTCTCTCTTCGTCAGACCCATGTGATGCTGACTCTCAAATCCTATTCTTCTGCATGCAAATTTGGTCAGAAGTTCTATGTTTCTGTTACTGCCGTGATGCCAGAGCATCGCTTTTCATGTTGAACGCCATGTAGATTGACCTTGCTAATGCCAGGCTTGTAGGGGAATCACTACACAGCTTGTTACTAAAGCATTTGGTCTCATTAAACACACACTAATTAATGATTAACATCAAATCATGTTTGAAGGCCACGTTCTAATCCCTTGAGGGGACTGAGAAGGCTGCGCAACATTCTGAAATATCTCTTAAAAAAAAAATACCATCACACAGAAATGGAAAGTCGAGCTTGAGAAATCAGTCTCATGAAAATTCAACACACACATCACAAAACCTAAAATATGTGTAATGTATGTAAAATAGTTATGTATACTGTATAACGAAGAGAAGCAATTGATTAAGATGAAGATCATACCAGTCGATGCTACTCCAGTGGCTGTTCTGAAGAGTTTACATGATCGGACTCCTTATTGATTCCCTCTTTAATTCGGATGGGATCCCAGCAGAACTGAAACCACCAACTGTGGGTTTCAATCTATAAAGAAGGTTCAGATAGTTCTGTAAATAAAAACAAAAGTAAAAAGTAGCTTCAATTGCAGTATTAAACGAAGATCAAAATGAATAAATACACAAGAGAAAAACAAAAAGAGGAAAAGAAATGAAAATAAAAAACAAGATAAATAGAAAATAAATACAAATAAATAAATAAAAACAAACGTAAATAAATACAGGAAAACAAATCAAATATAACAAGTAAATAAATCTATATGTGTATGTGTGGGGGGGGGGGGGGCGTGTTTGATCACTAAACATTTGAAACACAAATTTACCTGAGGTCAAAAATTTGTCCATCCAAATACGTCTTCAGAGAGACTGGTGAACATCATGCACTCTCTGCCATTTTCTCCTGTATTTTATAACAGCACTTCAACTCGGACCTACAGACAATATACAGTGCATACAAGTGTGTGACCTCTATTTTAAATGCTTGTAGCTCAAACTGTATACTCAAAAGGTACAGTATACACTGAATTCAATGAAAGTCACCTTGGATAAAAGCAATTTTGCCACGCAAACAATTCTAATAAAACAGAAGTATATAACGATAAGCATGTGAAGGAAAACAAATTCAGGTTACCATAGTTACCCTTTCATTTACTATAGGGAAAACAAAGAGAAATATCCTATTGTGCGCATCTGCAACCTGAAACCTGTGATATATGTAAAATGAAAATGAACTGAGACTTATAACAAAAGACTAAGACTTTAGAGATTTTAGAACATATATGCTATTATATGAACTGAAAAGTAAAAAAAAAGCCTGTTGACAAGCACACTTGCATGATGCATGTGCAAAGGCAGCGGTGTAGTCAAATCAACAGGTACACAAACAGACACACAACATCATAAACAGCAAATGAGCATTTTGTGGGTACTAATTGGAGCATGCAAAAAACCATTAACAACGCAAGAGGATGAGTGACCACTGGGGGCAGCGTGGAGCGCTCAAGGGGCCTCAGGGTCATTACACCACTAATGGAGCCATATGGTCCGAAAACAAACAGAAAGCCATTTTCTCCTCAATAATAAGGTCATGAGATGCCTTTGCTTGTTTGGCTAGAGACCAGTGGGAAGTTATGAGAAAGATGAGACCATTTCAGCATGGTGTCTTGCGATGGTAAATGGATTTATTTTGTCGACAGAGCCTTCGGCAAAGGCAAAAGTTAAGTCCTCTTGAGTGGAGAACACAAAGAATCATGCAGATGGCAGTAATGTCACTTTTAGGGCAAGAATACTGGCAAAATTTTGTATTTATGACTGTATTTTATGAAGTTTATATGAAGGACAATATTTTTGATGACTATTGAATCTGGCCCTTTCCCAAAAGGCACAATTACTTAGTCTTATGGTCTGAGAAGACCACTGAACCATAGGGTGCCTAAGCAATTCAATTTAAAAGCTGTGCTCTTTTATTTGAACTCTTACCTGGGAATTTAAAGACTGTCATGTGCAAATTTCACACAGAAACATAAGCATTTTGTACGAAATCTGACTTACAGTAAAGAGGACGACTTTTTTTCACAACAAACTAGCAAAAGCCTAGTTATAAAGATTAAATTTGCACTAACATCCATGATATCATTTAGAATAAAGTGGCAGTGGTGCATGTTATTAAAGGAACACTCTACATTTTTGGAAATAGGCTCATTTTACAACTCCAATGGTAAAAATAGGCTCATTTTACTACAATGGTAAAACTCAACTGTTTAACAGTTGAGTTTTACCATTGTAGTAAAATGAGACCATTTTTGAATCCATTCAGCCGATCTCCAGGTGTGGCGGTAGCACTTTTAGCTTAGTTTAGCATAGATCATTGAATCGGATTAGACCATTAGCATTTGGTCATCAAAAATGACCAAAGAGCATTGCAAATAGGTTGAAGAAGCATATCTGTGATATTATACATCCAGATCAAACAGGCTTCATGCCAAGCAGACATATGTATTTTAATCTACGTCGTCTGTGCAATGTTTTATATTCAAATCATAAAGAAGAAGCTGCAGTCATTTCACTGGATGCGCAAAGAGCATTTGACCAAGTAGAATGGGGATATATGATGTCAGTCCTGAAGAAATTTGGTTTCGGCCATGTGTTTAGAGAGTGGATAAAAACAATATATTTCTGTCCAAAAGCCTCAGTAGTGACTAATCATAATGTCTCAGCTCCTTTTTCAATTTACAGAGGGACAAGGCAAGGCTGTCCGCTGTCCCCATTTCTTTTCGCAGTTGCGATAGAGCCTTTGGCCGCATATATCCGGCAACAGGCAGATATCCAACAAATCACGATATGTGGCCTACCACAACACATTTCACTATACGCAGACGATATACTTTTGTTTATAAAAAATCCTAGTAAGTCTATTCCACATCTCCTCACTTCTATTACAAAATTTGGGAATATATCAGGATTTACTGTTAATTGGGAAAAAAGTGAACTGATGACTATTATGCCCAACACTTGTCAGCAGTATATAAGATCCACCCCATTCAAAGTAGCAGAAAACTCTTTTACTTATCTTGGTGTCATAATAACTAGAAAACCGCAAGACCTTCTAAGGGCCAACTGGCAAAAGAAGATTGATCAGTTAAAAAATAACATAGACTATTGGAGAACACTGCCAATTTCAATGGTAGGTAAAATCAATGCAGTAAGGATGGTGAGTCTACCAAGATTCCTCCACCTATTTCAATCTATCCCTTCATGTATACCACAATCCTATTTTAAACAATTAGACAAGATAATTTTTCAGTTTTTATGGAATTATAAAACGGCAAGAATTAAAAAACAACATTTTTTTAAATCTAAGGATAAGGGGGGATTTGGGTTACCTTTCTTTAAAGCATATTATTGGGCAGCACACTTGAATGTATTCTCTTGGTGGAATGATGACCCATTAGAAGGAACCTGTGAACAACCGGAATGGCTTAGAATTGAACAAGCCCTTTGCTCTAATTCTTCACTGCAGGCACTATGTAACAGTCCTGGTAAGGTTAGTAAGCTTATCTATAATAATCACTTTGTTATAGGCCAGTCTTTAAAAGTTTGGAAACAAATTAAAATATATATTAAAGCTCCTAATGTATATCTTTATAGCCCCATATGTATGAATCACTCCTTCATTCCAGCTCTTAACGACAAATCTTTTTCGTTTTGGAAACAGAAGGGAATAAGGTGTGTTGGCTCACTTTATATGAATGGGCATTTCCTGTCTTTTAAAGAGCTCCAATCATAGTTTGAGTTACCAAATTCTCACTTTTTCCGATATCTGCAAATTAGAGACTACGTCAGAAAATATTTTCCTAATTTTGAACAACTAAAAACGCATGAAAAATTAGAGGAAATGAACAGATTTAAAGCTGGAAACTCAAAAGCAGTGTCATATTTCTATAAAGTGTTAACAGATCTGGTGGAAAGTGACACAACTACAATTAGGAAAGCATGGGAGGAGGATTTAGGTTTCACTATTGAGGATGCACAATGGGAGGAATGCCTACAGAATATACATGATTGTTCAATTAATACGAGACACAACTTAATTCAATTCAAATCTCTACATAGAGTATATATGTGTAAAACTAAATTGCACAAAATTTTCCCTGAAGTGTCACCGATATGCAATAAATGCAAGGTTGCGGAGGGTACACTTCTGCATTCATTTTGGACATGTTGTAACCTTCATAAGTACTGGACAGATATTTTTGACCTGCTTTCAAAAGTGTATAAAAAAGATATTGTTCCAGATCCAATGATTGCCATTTTTGGGGTGATTTCGGTACCTTCTTTTAGTTCATATGAAAGACAGGGTATTTCTTTATTTATGGTACTTGCAAAGAGATTGATTCTTCAGAGGTGGAAACTTGACATTGTCCCAACATTTGATGTGTTGCTGAGTGAGCTAGCAGACATTATTCATATTGAGAAATTACGATTTATCGGTAATGATAAGCTTGATCTATTTTGGAAAATATGGAAGCCTGTGTTAGATTACTTAGGAATGAGATAACTTATTCACATTGTTTTGTATGCTGCATTATACTTCTGTAACTCTTAAATTGATTTACCTATATATTATGTGGTGATCGAAGTATTTTTGTATTTAATTTACTTTTTTATGTGTATGTGTATATGTATTTGTGTATGTATATGTATATATGTTATTTATTTATTATGTATATATTGTTTATTTTATTATATACATATATACTTTCTTTTTTATTTATTTTTTTATTTACTTTTATTTTTAATTTATCTATTCATTTATTTATTTTTTTCTTCTTCACACCCTGCTGATGTTATCACTGTGATCTTTTTGGAAACCCTATATTTTGAACATTAGAGGAATTTATTTGTAACTAGTATACCGTACTATCGCTTTCCTTTTGGACCTTTGTTCTGGAAAAGCAAATGTCATATTAAAACTGAATAAAAAAAGAATTAAAAAAAAAAAAAAAATTACCAAAGAGTTTCGATAATTTTCCTATTTAAAGCTTGACTCTCCTGTAGTTACATCGTGTACTAAGGCCGACCGAAAATAAAAAGTTGCGATTTTCTAGACCGATTTGGCTAAGAACTATACTCTCATTCCGGCGTAATAATAAAGGAACTTTGCTGCCGTACCATGGGTGCAGCAGGCGCAATGATATTACACAGGGCCTGAAAGTAGTCCTCAGGTAGGTAACTAATTATGATATAGCTGGGGACTACTTTCAGGCGCTGCTTAATATCATTGCGCCTGCTGCACCCATGGTAGATCGGCTGAATGGATTCAAAAACAGTAAAACTCAATTGTTTAACTCTAGGGGAGTTGTAAAATGAGCCTATTTCCAAAAAAGTGGAGTGTTCCTTTAAGTAAGGAAATACACAATGACATGTTCCAAATACACACCTGTTGTAACCTTTCTGGTTATTTCGGATCGAACCACACAGACACCAGATTGAACTTCTTCTTCCATCCTTTATCTCCGCATTCTGCGTAATAACGTTGATGACGTCACATCAATACACAACATCCCCCCTTTACTTGAATATGAACTTACCCCAACTAAACAAGTTATCGTTCACATTTTCTTACAACTTAAGACAGTTAAGAACATTCAAAGTACATGTAACACTGTACATCTTAATAGAACATCAGCACTGCTTTCTGAACAGGTGCACCACACCACAACAATCTTAAACTCTTAATTAGATTTTTACTTGTTTTCCTTCTCACATAATCTAGCCTTTATCAGTCACTCAACAACATAGTCTCTAAACCTTTCAGGAAATCTGATTAGTCTCTGGGGTCTGCAAAGTTTAGGAATCTGCTCCTCTCTCTGAAATGTTTCACAGTTCTCTTTGCCTTCCTCTGAACTTTCCTTTTGCTCTTTATCACAACTCGGCTCTCGAGCACATATCATTTCACCATCCAATGTTGGTGTTTCCGCAGACAGAAACTTCTTGACAAATGTCGTATTCCGTGTATACTTTGCTCCAGTGGGTGACTGAACGACAACGCTGTTACCTTCTCTGCGTACAACCTTGTGAGGAGTGCTATGAAATGTTGTTGTGAATTTGTCTGTTTTATCCTGTCTCACAAGCACTTGATCTCCAACCTCTATGTCTGATGTCTTAGCACCTCGTCTGTGGTCTGTGTATATCTTGGCCTTTCCTTTCTGCTCTGCGTCTTTGTCTCGAGCTTCAAGGTCACTGTGTGGAGTTGTAATGTCTGGTAACTTTCCTCTGATCTTCCTCTGAAAAAGAAGCTCTGCTGGGCTTTTGCCCGTTGTGGCATGTTGTATGGACCTGTAGACAGTCACATATTTGCGTAGCTCTTTTTTCCAATCCTGGCCCTCAGTTTGGGCAATCCGTACTCGTTTCATCAGTGATGCATTTTGTCTTTCCACTTCTCCATTTGCTTGCGCCCATTTTGGAGTTGTTTTGATATGGTGTATTCCGTTCTCCTGACAAAAAGCCTGAAATACACTGGACTGGAATTGTGGGCCACAATCTGACCTGATTGTTAAAGGAAGTCCGTGCCGACTGAAAATATCTTCCAAACGGTCGATCACTTTTTCCGCCGTTGTTGACTTGAGGATTGCATATTCATAGTACCTGCTGTAATAGTCAACGACAACCAGAATCGAATGTCCATCCGGTAAAGGACCAAGTAAATCTGTGGCTAAGTTTTGCCATGGCCCTTCAGGCATCACTGTGGGCGACAGTGGTTCAGCAACATCTGGTCTCGCTACCAACTGACAACCGTGACATGTCCTCACAAGTCTTTCTGCAGCCCTGTCCATTCCGGGCCACCAAACCTTTGTTCTCAGGTGTTGTTTTGTTCCTACCACACCAAGATGACCCTCATGTGCCAACTGTAATGCTCTTCCTCGCAGCGACTGTGGCAAAACAATTCTTGTTCCCCTGAGTATTATTTGGCCAATGGCACATAGCTCACCTGCAATATGTTTGTATGCAGGACAGTCATCAAAACAACCTGTTTGAATAGCAGTTCTCAGTCTCTGTAATTCCACATCATTTGCTGAGATCTGCTCAACTTCTTTGGTGGTGAGGGCGCTGGGTGTGGCACAAACTGCTATAAACCGCACATATTCCTCTGCTTTATGTGTGTGTATCTCACCTTTGGCTGATGGGCCCAGCAGCCGTGACAGAGGATCTGCAATGTTATGTGTTCCAGGTATGTGAATCACCCGGAAGTCATAAGGCTGTAATCTCAAGACCCACCTTTCGATTCGTGCGCATGGTTTTGAGCGAGGGCTATAAATTGCTTCCAATGCTTTGTGGTCTGTGACGAGATCAAACTTTCGATCATAAACATAAGGGTGCAATCGTTCACATGCCCACACCAGAGCAAGTGCTTCGCGCTCAGTTTGTGAATACCTTTGTTCGCACTCTGTCAAGCTCCTGCTCACATAGCAGACAGGAACCATTCCTTCACGTTGTTCCTGAACCAGTACTGCCCCAACACCTTTTGGTCCAGCATCAGCAATGACTTTTGTTGGTGCGTCCTTGTCGAAGTAAGCCAGTGTTGTTGCCTCGGCCAACTTATCTTTGAGAGTTTTGAAAGCCTTCTTCTGGTCAGTTCCGAAATGAAATTTGGTGTCTCTCTTTGTCAGTCTGCGCAGAGGTTCTGAGATGCTCGCAAACTGAGGTATGAATCGGCTACTATAGCCAGCTAAACCGAGGAAACTTCTCACCTCTGAAACGTTTTCAGGCTCTCTTGCCTCCACAACTGCTCTCACCCTCTCTGCCGTCGGTCCTATGCCTTTCACTGACAGCAGCATGCCCATAAACACCAATTTGTCCATGTTAAACTGGCACTTCTCTACATTCAGAGTCAAACCGCAGCTTTCCAGTCTCTTTAGTACTGCATGCATTCTTTTCTCATGTGTCTCTTTGTCAGGTGCATGGATGATGATGTCATCTGATATGTTCTCTACTCCTTCGATGCCAGCTAGAACAGTAGCTATTTCATGCTGGTATTGCTCACTAGCTGATGACACTCCAAACACCAGTCTTTTGAACCTATATATGCCATTATGAACGGCGAATGTGGTGATGTCTCTTGATTCTGGGGTCAATTCCAGCTGATGGTACCCCCATTTCAGGTCTAGTTTGCTGAAAACGACTGACCCATTCATTCCTTGCAACAATTCATCCACTGTGGGGATCGGGAACCGCCCACGAATGATTGCCGTGTTTGCTTGTCTCATGTCCAAACACATCCTTATTTCCCCATTCGCTTTGGGTACAATGACAACTGGGTTTACCCAAGGAGTTGCTCCATTGACTTTCTCGATAATGTCCATGTGGAGCAGCTCATTTATTTTTTTCTCAACAGCCTCTCTGAGGTGGAACGGAACGCGCCTAAGGGGCTGTGCAACTGGCGTCACTGTGCTGTCAATGTGTAGGCTCATTTGTTTTGTATTTAGTTTGCCTACTCCACAGAACAATTCGGGGTACTTCTGGCGTATCATGGACTTCACATCGCTTACCACTGCAACATTAGCTCCAATCCTCAGCACTCCTAATTTAACTGCTGTGTCTTTTCCGAGCAATGGCTCCCCTCTCCCGCAAATAACTGTAAATTCAGCTGTTGTGCTGCATTTTCCGATTCCAACTTCACACCAGAAAATTCCTTTCACTGGTAGGGGTTCACTTGATGAGTATGCATACAGTTTTTTGTCTGATTTGGCAGAACTGCATTTGATCTTTTTTTCCTTAAGCATTTCCCACGTTCCTTCATCCACTATGTTGCTTGTTGCTCCTGAGTCAACTAACATGGGTAGTCTGACACCTCCAACTGAGAACGTTATTCTGTCCATGCTGCTCTCTTCTCTTACAACAAATGCAAAGTCTTGATTTTCCACATCTGATTCAACTCTTTTCACTGTCTGTCTCACACTTCCCTTTGTTTTACACATTTTTGCAAAATGATCTCTTCCATTGCACTTTCTGCATGATTTTCCACGTGCGGGACATTTATAATCTTTTGCGAAATGACCTGTCTGTCCGCATCTGTAGCAGGTTTTGTTTGAATCAGCATTACCTTTACTACATTGCATTCGTTTTTTCTGATCTCTCACTCCTTTTCTGGATACCAGACTCACCGTCTCTTTCACCTCCGTCTCTGGAGAAACGTGCAACGCCGCCATCTGCAGTTCAACACGTTCGCACTGCGCTGCGATTTCTAGAGTACGAGCAAGTGTCAAAGCCGTTCCTTCCTCCAGCAATTTTCTACGCACATACTCAGAGCTGCACCGACTCAGAACAGCATCCCTTATTTGGTTGTCTTTATCAGCTCCAAAATCACAATCTTTTGCCGCTTGCCTTAAACATGTGGTAAACTGTTGCACGGTCTGTCCCGTTTTCTGCTTTAGCTGATAAAACGTCTGTCTTGCAAACGCCGTGTTTACCTGAGGCACAAAGTATGCGTTCAGCGCTGTTACTGCTTGCGCGTAGTCTGTTGGCCCTCCTGTGTCAGCGAGTGTAGAGAAAATATCCTGCACATCTGTCCCTGCGTGATGTAAGAGCAATGCTCTCCGTCTTTGCTTTGTAGCGTCGCGTGTATCGTCAGCCAGGATCAAACCCTTTCCATCGGCAAAAAGTTCAAATGCATTTAACCATCTTGTCCACCGCGGACCCAATGTGGCTGGATCGCTGTAGCAGTCAAACTTGGGAACAGTACCGTCCATCTTTAACGCGCGCCGCCCCTCTCCACTAAACTTTTCGGTTAATCGAGATAAAAAAAAAATCGGCGTGACACACGTCTAACTCACTTTCAGATTTAACTAACGAGTGAGTCCTTGTTGCAACATCCTCGTCGCCAATGTTGTAACCTTTCTGGTTATTTCGGATCGAACCACACAGACACCAGATTGAACTTCTTCTTCCATCCTTTATCTCCGCATTCTGCGTAATAACGTTGATGACGTCACATCAATACACAACAACACCCTACACCCCTCAAAGTGCGCACTGCAAGTGCTTTGCCCTTTAGAGTGTGTAGGGCATACTTTTAAATGGAATCCGCCCAATGACAGCATGAGGAGGTCGTCTTTTAAACGCCTCTCTGTGGGATCAGGGTCAATGAGCCAAACAGAGGCGGATATAAATGATCACAGCCTGACTTCGTTTCTTAGTCTCTAACTTTGAATTATCACTGGTATCCAGCACCAGGTCAAAGGAAGCTGCTTCACCACACTGTGACAGCATACTCACGTTGATCTATGTATTACATTTCGATTTCTGACACATTTTTTAAATACATTTCTAGACAAATAGGACTGTCAGAACACCAGTGAACCTATATGAATATACCTAAAATCTATTTCATGTTTAAAGAAATAGTTCAACCAAAAATGAAAATCCTTTCATCATTTACCCAGCCTCATGTCGTGAGGCTGTGGGACTTTCTTTTATCTGTGCAACACAGAAGAAGATATTATGAAAAAGGTTCTTGATGCTTTTTTCCATGCAACTACTGGAGGCCTGAAACTTTTAAAAGTTAAGAGTAAGTAAGATTTTAAAAATGTTTTTGGGGATGCATTCATTTGATCAAAAATACAATTAAAATAGCAATATTGCGAAATATTATTACGATTTTTAAAAAGTATTTTTGATTTTAATATATTTAAAAATGTAATTAATTCTTATGATACAACGCTTCTTCAGACATTATTCTAATACGCTGTTTTGGTGCTCAAGAAACATTTTTATTATCATATCAGTTTGATCTGTGAATAAAACAACCAATTAACTCAAAAGATTTGATGCAAGAGAATTTGTTATTTTCACAAATTGGACATTGCTTTTTTGCATCAAGGAGAACTAGGTCAGATTTCAAGATATTCAAGACTGGAATGTACCACACAGAGCTACTTACAATTTTTAAGCTTGAAATGCTTCAGAAACAAATGAAAACAGTAACCAGTACATATACGAGTTTGAAGGTGAGTAATGAGGAAGAGTAAATGATAACAGTATTTTCATTTTTGGTTAAACTATTCCTTTTACTTACAGTCTTTGTGGTATTTTGTTAACTTACAGTGGGGCCAATCAAGAGTTTTGCTCATTCGGGTGTTCTGTGACCGACTTACATAAGAGAATTTAATATGTAGATGTATAGGGCTAATCCATCAAAGAGACAGTCATGTGATCCTGCGTAATGGTGTTCAAATTACCCCTCCAAAACGCAGAGAAAAAAAGTGGACAATTTTGCATACATTTCATTTCCCCGGTTCCAGCAGCGGTCATCTCTTTCACTCCATTACCCAGGCTTCCCTGTGCAAACCAATTGCCACCATCCAGCATTTAACCATACATTTGCAAGGAAGCGCCGTTCATCATGGTGCCTGTGGACGGCAGGGAAAAACACGGGACGTAAAAAAAAATGCTTTCGCACTGTACAGACGAAAGAAATTAACATTTCGATATCATTTGCCATGTCTGTTCCTCTCTAGGGATCTCTTGTGTGGAGGAAGAGACTAGAGTGGTCTCAACAAGTCACTCTGAAATCACCCCAGCTCTCGTTCTCACCGTTTCTGCCTCCACCTCATCGAGGTGCCTGCAGGGGAAACGTGGAAAACAGCCAAAACGAGTATTTAATATTCACGCCCATATTGAGAGACGTTGTGGGTATTAGGAGAAGAGAACTTTGATGTGGCATTAAACATGTGCTGAAAAAACATAGCTAAATAAATAAAAAAAGCACACATGGCATCTATTTTTGTCTCTGTTTCTGGCTTCTCCTGTGTGCACACCCTTCTTTGGAGAGGGAGTGAAAAGAAAAAGTCCCTTCACTCGACTTCTTTCCTCTTTTCAGGAATGTGTTGGGCCAGCTGGTGAGTTTTTGATGTGTTTCACTTTAATACCAAGTCTGACTCTTCTCCTGGCTGAGATTCTCTCTCTTTCCTTCTCTTCATCTCTCGTGCTCTCTCCCTCTCTGTCTGTCTCCCTCTCTTTCCATCCATCTCTCTCTTCCTCAACGCCCAACAAAATCCTTCTGGGTCCCAATTAAGACTCAAAGCTGCTGTTCTCTGTATGATAACAACACCAAGCGCTGACAACATGCTACCTGTCAACGAGAGCATCAACACCCGCCATCTGTTCCTGGGCAAATTGTCTTCATTATACACAAACTGCACAATACAACACATACACATTCACTCAATCATATATATAGGAAAGCACCTTCGATGGGTACAAATCTAATTACAAGCTAATCTCACATAAATTATGCCACTATATGTCTCGTTTATATGTTTCGGTTCTGTTTATTTGCACAGGGTTTTTTTTGGTTTTGTTTTGTTTTAGGTGTTGTGAACTATAGGACAAACCCTCATGATCTTGCTTCTTGATTGTTAATACAACAACTAATTAAAATACAGCCTGCTGTTGTAGGTAACCACATTTCCACTCACACCCCTGTTACTCATAATGGTTTTGTCAGTCGGAGCAAATTATCCTGAGGAGGTGATGATAGATTTTCTTCTCTAATTAAAACATTTTTTTCTCTCACCGGTCTATTAATCAGCGGATAAAACTGCTTTGTCAGGAAATACAGAGGTGCAGTCCTTTCCAAATGGGAATGTTCACCTAGAGAGCATTCGGAGCGTGCACAGACCAATTTTTTTTCTCTCTCTTTTGCTAAGGATTATAGACTAAATTGGTTTCATAAGACTCGTTTTACTGATTTTGTTCCCCTTCGCTTACCATTTTACTGCACAAAAAGTGCTTACATATCCAATGGGACAGCAACACACTGTTTGCAATGAATTAGCTGGTTGCACTGCGCAGAAATGTGGGCCGTGACGGTTATTGTGATTGTCAGCATTGTCATTCAGGTCCATCTGTGTTGCTTTATGTTGTTTAGCTCAGGGCAGTGTGAGGCGATAACAGAGTTAACTTCACCTTTACTACCGCTGTCACTCCACTCACAGATTCTCATTAGGTCTTATCTTAAGAGCTTCCAACACAGCAAACATAACGTGTGTGTGTGCGTGTGTTCCCTGTCGCACACACACACTCGCTGGTAAAAGGCCCACAGGCATCTCTCATCCTGCGGCACTGACATAGTGCTACAGGATGGCTAAATATAAACAGTTGGGCAGTTTACCACACGGCAGCTTGCACGACCATCTGAGGTGCATTATGGGTCTGATGGGCTGATGACAGGATCTCTGCTATCAGGCTGTGAGGGCCCACACTGTTTGAACGCGGTAACAGTGAGAGTCGGACACGGGGAGTGGATGAGAGCGCTCTGGACTGTCTCGCACTGAGAGAGTTAATGAGAACAGCACAGCCTCCAACAGATGTGAGTTCAGCCACTCAGTCATTTCTTCTCACTCGCTCGGTCAGCGCTGTTTAACCACCATGTGTCTCGTCTGCGTTTAGCCCTGACAAAAAAAAATGCCCTCAACAAAAGCGGCTTGGCATGGCTGAATTGTGTCAGATCTGCTTCAATGACTTTTCTTTGCATTTAATGTCCAAGTGCAGTCATTACACTCCCTCAAATGAAGCCCTCTAAATTGCTCAGTCGAAAAACTTATGAGCTGCCTACCGAGGCTACATATTAAGGAGAGGCACACCAGGGGTGGGAATCAGCAGGAACCCGCCGATGCAAAATGATACTGTTATCTGGCTCATGATATGATAATACTGTGACTACCAGCTTAAAGTTATTCAAAACTGGGATATATTGTGATGTTTTACTCACTTGTGTGTTTACAACAGTTACATTTTGCATTCTTACAGTCTGCACCGAATGATATTTTCTAGAAAAAAAAATAATTAATCTGTGAACAATGCAAAGAAAAAAACTAAATAAAATAAAAATAAATAAACAAAATAAATTAAAATACAATAAAAATATATAAATATAAATAAAATACAACATAAAATATATTATGTAATAAAAAAATAATAAACAATATATAAAAAATAATCTTGGCACCAAAATACTGGTAAACATTGCAATGCATCACCCCAAGCATAGGTGCACTCCCAACATGAAGGCTGCCTAAGATACTTCTTGGGGCCAAAATCTGAGGCAGTATTACATTCATCCCATGCTGAGAAGGCAAACCCAGAAGGCACTGCAACAGACTCTGTGAAAGATAAATCCAAGATGAATGATAAAAAAATGAAAGTTCAATGTGATTAAAAATGAATAATTTACCCAATATTTATGTTATGCATTTTATTTTACGCTGTTAGATTTGCAGCATGTCAAACTCAATTGAAATTTACTTTGGGTTAAGTATCCCATGTGAAGCTGCTGCCTATGTATATGTAGAGTGGTCCAAATCAATCACTGAGGTTCCATAATGTTCAGGATGCCACATTAGAAAGCAGCTGTCTAGACAGACAGTAGACGGCGAGGCAGCTCACTAAGTTTTGGAACAGATCTAATGTCTATAAGAAGGCAGAATCCATCAGAAACTGTCAAGTCAGGAACAGATAACCATTTTCCTCAGGAGAATGCTGCAAGTCGATGACAATTTATGAGTCACCTCAGTCTTTTTTATGATTTTGATTTCACTTAATGCTATTACTTGGCGTTCCATGAAACCTGCCTTCTTGTCAGAGAGATGGCAGCTATGTCATTGTGAAGAATGTATGGGAGTTTCCAACATTAGATGTGTTTCTAGAGTTTTATAAGACTCTACTTGCTGTAAATTTATAAATGCACAGGAATCCAGACAGACTTCCTCTTTGAGTTTTTTATTGCAGGCTTTTCAGACTGTGGGTAGTGTGACAACATATTGCTTTAGAACGATATTTACTGAGAAAAGTGTTATACAAATACATTGAACCGAACTGAAACTGCTTCTGTACTGCTAGGCAGAAAGAAACAATAGTATATTGGGAAGAAAAAGTAAAGTAAATACAAAAGTAAATACTTTCCCAATAATATTTCAAATATTTTCAACATTTTTAATATTTAAAATTTTATGTTTTGGCGTAAGTACAATGGGTAAATCAAATTCAATAATTTATTATTATATTTGAGGCTCTGTTTCAATTGGAACTACAGTCTATTTTCAAGGAAAAAGGAACGATTTAAACTCATCAGGGCACTGAGATGAACTACCTACCGAGTAGTAATAACTCACAGAACAGACGAATGATTTCCACATTAATGATTAAAACACTGCACTCTTGTCTCAGACTCTTGGATCTTGGATGGTGTTAAATGCATTCTCACTGCATTGCCGCAAGCAGGCTCTTGCGCCCGAGTCCCATCAGCAGTCGTGGTGCAGAGATGAATGGACTGAAATTCTCCCTCGGTATAATGTCATCTCTTCGCTCCATCTCTCTGCCTATAATCTCTGGCCCACAGGCCAGGTGAAGACCATCCTGCACGCAAACACCATGTCATACATTATGCATTACTGCACAGCTAATGCGTTCAAACATCGTCCGCTAGCCGCCCTTGTTATTGGAGACCTCCTCACTTGAGTAATGAGAGTCTCCGTGCCCAATGTCCCGTACAGCAGACAATGACTGCGTTCAGAAAAGAGCAAAAAAGTATTGAGGAGAGAAAGAGAGAGAGAGATAGCACATCTGCCAGGCACAGCCAAGTCTGCCTCCTTCAGTGTCCTTGCAACTCTCTTAATTTTAGTCCTTAAATTCTCATTGTCCTAGCATCAGGAATTAGAAAGGTCATTCATAAAGTAGAGGATGCTCACGACTGATAACTTGTAATACACTCTGCAATCGAGATGTCTGGAGGCTGTTCACATACTGTATAAAAGAAAATGTTAACTATTTTTGGTACACGAAACCTTCGAAACACGAAAAGTAGACTTGGAAGGAAGTAATGTCACAAGTGTAGAATAAGGCACCTTTGGATCTAATCGCTGATGACAGTAGATTAATTCTTCAGTTCTAAGGACATCTGATTATGTCATCTGTCATTGATTTCTGACAATCTTACAGGGTGCAGGGAATGAAATTACAGATATTGCCATAAGGTCAAAGGTCCATACAATTACTCGAGTGAAATAATGACAGTGACTCGTCTGGAATAACAAGCGGACTGATATATTTGACTAATATTGATTGACAACTCTGACCAGCAGCCTGTTTGGAGTGTCAGACTCTCTTGAGCTGAAGCACAAACTCTACTGAAACAGCCCTAATCAAAGTCCTTTCTCATTACCAATCAAACTCTCATCTGCAGGCAAAACTGTCAAATGGATGTACCCAAATGTGTCATAAAAATAAGAATAGAAGCTGAGGGAAGGAAAAAAAAATGTATGTGCTGACAATTTCATATTAAAGGGAGGATTCGTGGAACTTATGAATATCTCCGAGCTTGGGGCCAAGATATATGAAGGTCATTTGCTTTTCAAAAGTTGTTGGGCAGTTGTATGTGCTGACTGTGGAATTTATTCAAATTAAATGTTTGGTTTTATTTACAAAAAAAAAGTTTATTTATCTGCAATAATAGTCGGATATTAAACCAAATTTTATATATATATTTGCATATGCATTACTATTCAACATTCAACTTTTTTTTTTTTTTAATTAATGCTTTGAATTTTTTAATTACTCTTTTGAATCGTCTTTTCAGCGAATTCTACAAAAATATTAAGTAGCACATTTGTTTTTAAGATTGATTAAAAATGCTACTAAATCAGCATTTGAATGGTTTCTGAATGATACTGTGAAGACTGCTGCAAATTCAGCTCTGCCATCACAGGAATAAATTACATTTTAAAATGTATTAAAATTGAGAGTTATTTTAAATTGTAATAATATTTCATAATATCACTGTTTTTACTATATCACCGATTAAATGCAAAATGCAAGTCGTAGTTCTGTCAACTGGCCGGATCTTTTATCCTCCCATCGGGGCATCCGTATTGTTGAGTTCTACAGTTTGGATGTAGACGCAAATAAAAATCCACAGATAAAACACTGAGAACATTAGAAGCAAAATAAAAAAGCCAAAAGAAAAATCAAGAGGATTCATTAGCATGTGTCAGCCTTGGTTAAAATATATTACGACATGAATAATGAGCTAATCAAGCAAATAATCCATTAAACACCCTTTCAGCAGCTGTTGAAGATTTTGAATTTTGTGTTACAAAAACTGTAATCATTAATGCACAAGTAAATAAAATGTATAAATTAGCCACGCTGCGTCAAGTGATTGGGCTCTAGAACGCAATCATTAAGAAAAATATGTCTGCACAAATAATTTTCCATATAATACGGTTGACTGTCACAAAGACAAGGCAAACAAGCATTTCATCTCGACCAAAAACATACATTTAGCATCTGTTCTCAACGGCAGAGAATACCACCTACTTAAACAGAGTATGAATCAATAGATGCATCCAGACACACAACAATATCATGCTACCACATAACCGTTCACCGCACAGTGGGGACATCTGGGACACGGGCAGATCTGTGACTGCATACTGGTAATAATTCACCAGCTAGTAAATGTAAGACCCTCGGTCTCCCATCCCAAGAGTCTCTCTTTACTGCCATGTCATAAAAGCATGGGTACATGTCATTGCAGAGGGATAAAATACTTTGTAGATGGCTGTAAAAAGCAGCAGAATGTCCTGCTGAAAAGCAGCAGAATGCCCCCCCCCCCCCTCGTGGTCTGTGTTCATGGTGTTTTTTAATTAAAGGGAATCTACTGCAGTAAGCCTCCACTAGCTCACATACACCCACATTATTCTATCGCATCTACTGCGGGGCTGTAAAGCTGCGGTTAATGTCTGGTTGTAGCTCTGTAGAGGGGAAATGGGAGAATACAGCACAGCTAGAAATGAAAAGCAGAAACACCATTTATTCCCCTCCGCCCCCTCGCCCCGCTCTCGCCGTTTCCTTCTCTTTCCCCCTTGCGTCTGTCCAATCTCTATGATCTGTCATCCGCTGGCATTTACAGTGCATTTCATTCACTCGTTCCTCAAGGACAATTTGTTTTCTTCCCTGATTCCATTAACATGAAGGCAAAGAGAGATGAGAGATGCACAGATGCTGGAAGAACCCCACATTTACCACCCCATCCGCCAACATGTACACAACACGATACAGGTGTGACGCAAAATGCCATGCACATTCAAGTTTCTGAAAAAGGAACCACATTTTCAACCTGATCTTTTGCATTATACTATAAATGAAAAGGCTCATGAAGGTCAGGTTTGAATGCTAAACAATGCATCGCACAAAAAGCACAGCCAGAGCCATTTCAATGCACCAATCATAGAGCACTTTGCTAGTTTCTTAACATTGGATGCATGGGCCAACTTTTCTTTCAAACATGCAATGTTTATGGGGGTCACCTTTTGAACTCTGTAAATGAATATGCCTGACTTTTAGAAATATGTTCTGGTCAAGCTTTATAAATTATAACTTGATTATTTATACCATGGCAAGAAAATGAAAAGGGTGCTTAGCAGTGGGGAACCTAGCAGGATGGGAATAAAGAGCTAAAGTTAGCCATTACTCAATGGGAGACTGAAATTTACATGAGGTGTCAAGTCGCTGTTCATTTTGATATTTGATATCCAATGGTTTCTGTAATTAAAGAATTGCATAAAGCACAAAACTGAGAAACTAAGTAATACCAAAATAAAACTTCACAGAATTCATTTAATCTTTTACTATAACTTGATTTTGTGGTTTTCCAATAAAAAATAATGTCACTTCCTGGAGGATGATGCCATTAAGGACCTGCTTTCTTACTACTATGAAAAACTAAAAGAATGGAAAGCGATATTAAGATCATGGGGGGAAAACTACAAATCAATTACTAAGTTTAAAAAATATTACCAAGAATAAATTAAAGGAAAAAATGAAGAAACACCTGGAATATTTCTTAATAAATTTGTTTTCCATGTTAAAAGTTATTGCGGCTGTGCTCTAATCCTCCTGGAAAGTTCCTACTTACAAGTTTAGATATCTTAATTAAGACATGGTGTGCGGTGTGTCATTTAGTAAAATGGACTGAACAAACACATATTTCTCTCTATTTTTTTCTCAACAAAGACAGGGAGCTTTTTTAGCACTAATACAACATAATGAAAATCAAAAAAATATTGTTTGGTTGCACAAGTCTGTCTCCTCCAGGCTAAATCAGCACAGATTTTATTCACAAAGTGGTATTTTAGTGTTATTTATAGTATAGTATATATTAATATTTTTATTACCTTTAATATTTAAATTCTCAGTTTTAGTCATTTCGTTATGTGCGTTTGTCATTTTTATTACTTTTGTTTTTTTTTTAATATTTCCATTTAGCTTTAATTTATTTTGATTACAGTTTAAGTAACTAAATTGTTTTCAGTTTAGTTGCCAAGGCAACATTTCTAATTTTCATTTAAGTTGTTTAGGCTTTCAATAAATGAAAACTTTTAATAGTTTTTTAGTACCAACACTTCAGCCGCTTCTTGTGCACTCACTTAAATACTACGCCAAAATTGCACCATTAATTCAAATATTAACAAATAATGAATACTGTTTTTACACATTTTGAGTTGAAAGTTTTATACAATATCTTAAGATGATATTAAGATTATGATGAAGACATAAAATGTACAGAACAACAAAACCAAAGGAGCAACCTTATGATTTTTCATGGACCAACTGTTCCTTTAAAAGCCAGCGTGTTTTGTGTAAGGTATACCTGAGTCTCTCTGTTTTAAGAGTCTTCAGCAGTAGGATTGTGAGTCCGGGGCACTGTGGATCACAGCAGCTATGATGGAGGTAATTATTTAAGGAAATAGGGGTTTTAACAACATTCTTAAACACCACAGCTATCCTTTCGTTCAGCCTCACTGCATAGACAAATAACAGCCACCATCCACCTGATCTGGTGCCTCAAGGAGAAAATGGCCTTATGGGGGGGAACTTATAAGCGATACAGCTTTTTATTTCAGAGGGAGAAAAAAATATTGTGACAAATAAATTGCTCACCATTGTAATGGTCTTTCTTTGCTTCGGCTCCGGCGTGTGCGGGAGGAATTTTAATATACTGGAACATCTTAATACAGAATTTATCAGCGAGCTTCACTCACAGGGCCACGGTAATAATCCTTGTTCCTGCAGAGGGATGCAGTAAACCCACTTTACTCCAGGTTTTTTCTAGTTTGATGCTAAATCCTGCACATGATTACATAAAGACTTTTTATGGTTGGACTTGTTCTATCAAATTAGGTCTTTTAGCACCCTGCCCTGCTGGAATTACAGACTTATTTCCTTCTTCTGAATACAGATAATCAGGGTCTCACTAAGGGTTTAGAAGAAACTCCCAGCCTAAAAAGCTGGAGGAAAGAGCAAACGTGAGAAGAAATGGAGAACAAGCAAGACAGGGAGAGAATGGGATACAGATAGAGTGAAACGACTAGAGAACGTGAGAGTGAGAAAAAGAGACGGAGAGAAAGAGATGCTCTTCTCGACTCTAAGAGATCTGAACATATGAAGAAATTCTCACCTTCTCTATAATCATAGCATGAGATGATTCTTCCCTCTGAGAGATTACAGATGGTAAGCACCGCAATTCCTTCCACTTTGAATTCTGCCCTTGCTCTGAGAGAGAAGGAAAATGTGCACACCCAAGGGCTCTCTATGTTTCTCTGATTCCCAAGACTATAACAGAAATAAAATCACTCATTTAACACAGTGCAATTAATTTATTTTAACTTCTCATATTCTGTTTGGTGTCTGAGAAACACCATTTTAATAGCCTAAAAAGCCTACTTAACATTAAAGTATGAGCTTGAAGTCACTGATCACATGTCTCCCATCAATAAAAAAATTGCATTGTGATTGAGGTCTCAAATATAAAACCTATCTGGGACCCAGTTCCCTTTCAGTCGGCCACTCCGAGTCACGTCGGTGACCATCGAATTGGGATCTCGCTTAGAGAGACCAGTCCACTACGAGTGTATCTAAACGAGCCAATGCACATTGGCATGCGATTATTGCATCCAGCTGCCGCTGATCACAGTGTGAGTATAAGTAGGCAGCAGGTGCAGTGCATATTCAGCTTTGCGCTTCGGAGCTGAGCGGTTCATCGTTCTGCTCCTGACAAGCCTTTCGACTATGGTGTCTTCGAGTCAAGCACGCTCTACGGAGGACTCTCGTGCTGGTGTCACGGCGCTTCAGCGGCGGTGGTTCCTTCCTTTCGAGTGGATTGCACATATCGGATTGCACTACCCTCTGATTGTGTTGCAAGCGGCCATCCCCCCTGTGCGCTTTAGCACTATAAAAGAGTAATTTCTCTGAAAGTGCATTCACGGGTGGAATGTCTTTTTAAAGATGCCCTTCCACCCGTGCGTTTCTGGATGCGGTCGTTACATGGCGCCGGGTGATGGTCACAATCACT
This sequence comes from Barbus barbus, assembly GCF_936440315.1. Taxonomy (NCBI): domain Eukaryota; kingdom Metazoa; phylum Chordata; class Actinopteri; order Cypriniformes; family Cyprinidae; genus Barbus; species Barbus barbus. The sequence goes on along the minus strand of NC_136756.1, from coordinate 22,387,948 downwards.
GCCTCTCGTGTCTGTGCGTTAATCACACTGAGGCGGCTTTCGTGGACGAGTCATGCTCCCATTGGGGGAAAATGACCATCGTGGAGTTGCGGACCAGACTCCGTTTCCTGCAAAGGGGCAGGGTGCCCATGCCTCTGCCTAGATCTAGGGCTCCCCCTGGTGGCAGCGTGGGGGCGCTACTTCTGGCAGTAGCCAGACTGGTCTTACGGTGACAGTGAGGAATTCCCCTCCGATGAACCAACCTCTGAGGGCTCCTCCTTCCACCGGTACTTCACAGCCTGTGGAGCTGCCAAGGGAACAGGCTGGACCCTCTCGTGGGGTACCACTTGTATCCTTTGTTGCGCCCTCCGACGATGAGATGTCGATCGCTGCATCGGAGGGTAAGCCAGACCTTTCTGGAGATGATGATTCAGATCCGGAAATGGTGGCTATGCTTGCCCGGGCCAAGAGGATCCAGCTCGAGTAGGAACCTCCACCGCGTCCCGAACCCTCAAAGTTGGACGACTGGTTTCTCGGGGTGGCTCGCACTGGTTCTCAGGGCCTTTCTTCCTGGAGGTGCATGATGAGCTCACTGGATCGTGGACGGCACCTTTCACTGCCCAAAACGTTCAGGTGGCTTGTCCTCCCTCACCACCCTCGACGGTGGGGCAGCGCGGGGGGTATACGGAGATCCCGCCGGAGGAGTAGTCGGTTGCGATGCAGCTGTGTCCAAATACCGCTGCCACCTGGTGTGGAAATCCGCCGCTCTCCTCCCGGACCTGTAGGTACTCGCCTGACCGGCAGTGCTTATGTAACGAAGGTCTCTGGGCCATGCGATGTCCACTATGGTGGTCCAGGGACGCCATCTCTGGCTGTGTCTGGCCAACATGAGGGAGTCTGACAAGATGCGGTTCTTGAATGCCCCTGTGTCCCAGACCGGCCTTTTCGGCGACGCAGTGAAGGACTTCGCCCAGCAGTTCTCCGCTGCACAGAAGCAGACTGAGGCCATCAGGAACATCCTGCCCTGGCGTGCAGCTGCTGTCTCCACCCGGCCGGCGGTGGCAGCGCCTCAGTCTACTCGTCGCCGAGGGCGGGCCCCTGCCGCCACCAGCAGAGCAGCTCCATGGAACCAGTCGCAGGGCAGCTGCCCCACCCGACCAGGCCCCCGCCAAACCTGGTGGCAAGCGAAAGAGCAAGAGGCCCTGAGAAGGTTGGAGGGCCGGGCGGAGAATCTTTTGTTTAATTTTTCCCCGCCACTGGCCTCACGGTCAGTGGTACCCAAAATCTCGACAAAAGAGCAGTTCCCTCTATCTCTGGGTCCCCAGAGGGGACGGGGAGTTGTGGACGAGCCAGTAAATTGAGCCATAAATTCACACTCACCCTCCTCTCTCGTCTGTCGCCCCGTGTCTCCACGAAAGTTGCAGAGGCAGCCCTTATTCCCCTGAGAACACAGGGTGTTCGCATTCTCAGTGCATCATACCTCGACGACTGGCTCAGTCTCAGGACCAGTTGTGCGAACACAGGGACTTGGTGCTCTCGCACCTCAGCCAGTTGGGCCTTCGGGTCAACTGGGAAAAGAGCAAACTCTCCCCAACGCAGAGGATCTCTTTTCTCGGTATGGAGTTGGATTTGGTTAATCAGACAGCACGCCTCATGCAGGAACATGCTCAGTCGGTGTTGAACTGCTTGAATACGTTCAAGAACAGGACAGTGGTCCCACTGAAACAATTTCAGAGGCTCCTGGGGCATATGGCAGCTGCGGCGGCAGTCACGCCGCTGGGGCTGCTTCATATGAGACCGCTTCAACACTGGTTCTATGGCCAAGTCCCGAGGTGGGCGTGGCAACACGGCACTCACTGGGTCCAAGTCACACCGGCCTGCCGCGTGGTCAGACCTCCCGTTTCTTCGTTGACGGGCTTGTAGTGTCGGGGGTTTGGACGGGCCCCCAACTGCACTGGCACATCAATTGCCTAGAGTTGCTGGCAGTACGCCTGGCCTTGATCCGTCTAAAGAGCCGCCTACGAGGCAAGCCCGTACTGGTCCGCACGGACAACACTGCGACCTTTGCGTACATCAACCGACAAGGTGGTCTACACTCCCTTCGCATATTGTAACTCGCCCGCCACCTCCTCCTCTGGAGTCAGAAACATCTGAGGTCGCTTCGTGCCATTCACATTCCGGGCTTGCTCAACCAGGCAGCTGACGAGCTGTCACGAGCTGCGCTCCCCGGAGAATGGAGACTCCATCCCCAGACGGTCCAGCTGATTTGGAGACGTTTCGGGCCAGCTCAGGTAGACCTGTTTGCGTCCCTAGGGACCTCTCATTGCCAGTTGTTTTACTCCCTGACCGAGGGAACACTCGGCATGGATGCACTGGCGCACAGCTGGCCGTGGGGCCTTTGCAAGTATGCGTTCCCCCCCAGTGAGCCTTCTTGCACAGACACTGTGCAAGATCAGGGAGTACGAGGAGCAGGTCTTGCTCGTGAAGTTGGAGCGAAGGCTGTCTCCCTCCACCCTTAACCCCCTGGGGTCTGAGGGTGTTTTGGGGGCCTGGAGAAGTTTCGACATGCCCTGACATTTGTGCTTTTTTCAGTTACTAGTTATAAATGGCTAAAGTCTAATAACACTGTAAACAGCACAAACTAGGCTACAATAATATGTTAGCAGCATTTATGTACATGATTGTGTTTTTGAGAAAGCAACGTTTATGCATGGTTAGTGAAAAACTAAAATTTTGAAGTCACTGAAATAAGGCCATAAAACACATACAGAACAATTGTTCACAAGACTTTTGAGAACTGGATCTTGTAGCCTATAATTCTTTCTTAAAATTATGTGAAAATCATCTTGTTTATTTGCTCACAGAAAACAATATATTGATTTAAAATTTTAAAAGACATGTTTTGTGATTGAAAGTCTATATGCGAGGGAGTGGCAATGGCCTTAAGTGATTTTCACCTGATAGACAAAGGGCCCTCCCCTAATGGCCCCATAATGGCCCATCAGTGTGACTGTGACTTTGAGGCAGGTAAGAGAGAATGTGAGGAGATTGAAAAAAATTTTTTTTTATTAATTGTATTTGATTTACAACACCGTATATTCAAAACATACATAATGAAGGTCAAAAGACACATTATTGTGCACACTGATCTAACCACAGAGATATGAACAGACTTTGAGTCATTCCGGCAACAGATTCTGTCCAACAAGTGAAACAAGTAAATCATACCTGATATTTACGTGTGTTATTTAAGCGTTTCTGCTACTTTCCATGGATTCAATAAGAAAAAACCTAATCAGTAGTCAAAGATCTTGTTTTACCATAGAATATCAGTGTAGTTGAACATCTGATGTTGGTACAGAGCTCTCAGAGGAAAACAGTTTGAAAGAGATTGAAAGTCAGCAGGATTCTTCATCTGGTCAAAATTGGTCCCTATATTAAAGTGGTACAAGAAACGTGATCCCTAATGCATTAACTTGCTGTTAATTGTACAGCATTAGCCATTTTTCTCACAGGAAATCCCACTGAATGGCAGTCTATTTAAAATGAAATGTAAAAAATGCAATTTAACTGCTCACATTTTTAGAAGCAGCTATATCGATGGCATCCTGACATCTGATGACTCAGATGTCAGGATAAAATGCCATCAGTGACCTCTCTATTATTAAGACAATTTCCCTTCACAGAAAGTAAAAAACAACAAAGAGTAGAGAAGTAGGCACCGGACACAGCGATCCATCAGTTCTTACTCACAAATCATCTATCTTTGTGTTTATGGTCAGTGGCATGTCCAATGAGCACTAAACAAACCTCACAGAGTAGCCCAAGGTCTATCGACAGATCCTCTGTGGATTTGATTGAGTGTGTTGAAAAGCTAGGCTAGCAATATGAAGCCATCGATTTCCTGCCATATTAAAAAGGATTAAGGTAGCCATAAATGCAACTGGAAAAAGACTTAATGGGCCATACTTGTGTGCTAAACTTTAATGTCTGTTATTTTTTCCCTTTATTCGACACCATTAATCACATTTCAGCTGCGATGATGGATGGCTGTCAGTGGAGGCCGATCCGTCTTATAGATCTCAAAGGTCTGTCTTCTTTCTATCAATATGAGAAGACGACGGATGGAACTAGAGCGAGACATTCGTCTTTTCACATTCTCAAGCAATGGATTACCAAGATCAAGTATCCTTCATCTCTCCCAACATCCAACTGGCCCCTACCGATTTCTGCAGCGGAAGTCATAGTTAAATGTGGCATCCCACACTAATGAGACTCCTTAAACAGAGCCATTTCACAGTCCTGAGTATTTAACGCACCACTAATATCGTTCTGAAGATCCATGCTGTGAAATGTACAACATAAAGCAGAATATCGTTTTAAAGTGAGGAGGATTTTCAGTGTGCCGTGAGACACAGGAAGTGCAGTCACCAGCCTTGACGCCGGAACGTCTAATGCTCCGTGAGACTTCTCCAAGAGTTTAAAAGGACTTTCGATCGCTACAGGGATGAATCTGGCCTGCTTTCCCCCCTCGCAGTGACATTCACAGACAGACTAAACTTCTCCCAACATGACTCTGAACATGATTGTCCCTGACATTTCCAGCAACCGGCTTCTAAGAGACAAATCACGCACCCTCTCTCTGTCATACAGCAACCCGGAGCCCGGCATACCAGAGTTTATTACACCAAACTCAGAGAGGTGAAGACAGTAAATCCATTCAGCTGGGAGGAAATAGTAGGTGAGAAAGTGAGCGAGTGTGCGAGAGAGAGAGAGATAGTTGTAGACAGACACACAGACAAAAAGCAGGAAAATGAGGGAGAGAGGCTGCTGCCAGACCCCAAGCGCTCCCTGAAGGTATGCTGTATATTTCATACTGTTATGAGGCACTCTGAATGGTATTGTTTAATTCAATTCCAGCCGCTGCTGCTCCTGTCAGCTCTCTTACACAACAACCACACACACACAGAAGCCACACAGTAACACACTCAGGCACAAATAAAAGCAATACACTGAAATACAGCTATGCACACACACACACTAATACACAACCTAATACACTCACATACAAACATGCATGTATAGATACACATCTGGGATATATTGGTATATATCCATATATAGAAAACATGGGTATGAGTATACAATCTGATTTAATGCTGATTCATTTTACAATTGATCTGGACAGTTATTAATGTCATATTTTCTAAAAATTCTCTCAAGTGTTGTTATAAACAACACAGGGGATCCTAAAACTTGGTATATTAATGTAAAATTGACCTTAAATTGCATTTAAAACTATTATTCTATCAATTCTAAATGTTATATATAGAACAAGTGGGAGAGAGAGATGGATATATATGTGATAGTGACAAATGATAATTCCTGAGTTGGTCTTTCTAAATGACTCATTAAAAAATACCAGCTGAAACATTTGTTCAAGAAATGAGCTTGAAAGTTTCACTCATTCAAAAGAATCAGTTCACAAGAGTCATTTGTTCACAAAGGTGAATATGGGTATTGATACAGATATAATTCAAATTAAGTTCACGTTTAACTGAAAAAAAAAAACCTTTTTTCAGTCTATGAAGCACCACCCACAGGTGCAGACAGCGTCACACACACCTCACCAGGACTGCCACACACATCTCCACACTGACTCACACAGCATCAACTCAATCCCACAATCCCACGCAGCACATCTCTTAATCCTCACTGCCACAGAGATTAAGCGGCACAGACGGAGAGCTAATGCCGCTAACACCTGAGGATTCACCCGAGTATGCCTTCTGCAGGTTCACAATCATGAACAATAACTCCAGACCCCATGCAACAATATCCCCCCCGATCACGTCATATCTGAAGTAAATACAATACTCTGTACATGGACACCTTATATCTGCCAGGACAAACTGAGTATTTTTCTTGCAAACCGAAAACACCCAGGGAAGACAAACGCAAGGCAACCAGCTGACATCAGCTTCCTGTCACAGTAACTTTACAGTTTGTATTCTAATACCACAACATAAAGAGGTGAAAGTGTGTATGTGTGTGTGTGTGAGCATGTGAGTCCACATTCTTTCCAGCTGGCATCCGTCCTATCAGACCACAACAGCTTCCTTCCTAGTGTGCTGGAATTCAGTCTTTTCCCCATCTTTTCACCCCGTATGGACTAATGTATAATCCCGTCAGATATTTCTGGCAGCGTCAAGTGAAAGTTAATAAACACCTCTCTATTGACTCACAAGGATTAAAAGTCATCAGGACATGTTTGCGCTCCTCGCACGTGCCTTTCTGCCAGGGCTGCGCCAAACAATTTATGCAGAGATGTTTGCGACAACGAGCCGGCTTTCTGCTGCACGGATCCCCGGTGACATGTCAAAAGCCGAACGGGAAGTAATTAGCATGTTCAGTGAAGTTTCCCATGCATTTGGCGTGAAGCGTCGGGGGGATACATGCAGGATTCATGCCATGAAAAATAATATATTCATCCAGGTCCGTGCTCCAGATTTGCTCACATTTCAAAACACGTAGCGTACATCTTTGTGCTTTTTTAAACAAAACAAGAGCTAGACATTAGAAATCTGCAGGGCCCGAATACTATTTGAATTCCTCCTTTAATCTCCCTGCATTATAGCAGCAGTAGTGCTGGAAAATAACATACATTTTCACCATTTTACAGAACATATAATGATCTTGTAATGGTACTCGACAATATCCGCTCCGCCGCCCTATGACAGACATTTTGAATATGTTTTGACTCCAGGGAAATCACATGGTGTTTAGTAAAAGCATTAAAGGCCGCCCAGTTTGCGCTGCTTAAGAGCGTCTCGCTCTCCGTCGGCCCCTGAGGGTCGCGAGACTCTCGTGGGCTCCAGCCCTCCTCAGGTACAACTCACTACAGAAAACGGTAAGACTCTGAGGCAGCGCTATGGCAACAGTAGAGCCCGGCATTAACATTCCAGTGGCGTTCCGATCGCGAGCACACTAGTCGCAGGTTTCTCGGGGAATCTCCTCCAGGCTGTGCTTCCAAGGTGAGTGCGCACGCTCCTTAGGAGTTGGGAGTGAGAGATAGCGGCCAGAAGCTATTAAAATATGGGCAGGAATTTCTGTTATCTGCCTGACGGGAGGCTGTGACGGCGGCTTTGTGTTATTACCGAGATAAAATGCACAGCCGCTTGGAGAGCACAGGGGGAGTGAGAAAGGGAGGAGGAGGAGGAGGAAGAGGGTAGTGGTGGTAGAGGAGGAGGAAGGGAGGGTGTTGGAAGCTCAGATTTATAGAACTAAGGAAGCTTAAGGTTATTAAATCTGAAGATTACTAGAGTGCAAAATTGTTGGAGGGTTTTTTTTTTTTTTACAAGAACTTGAGGAATTTGGTCCAGTATTTAGCAGAGGGCTTTAACGGCCAATGATATAATTCACAATTATTTTCCCTCTTGTCTTTCTTGCTCCCTCTTTTGTCTTTTTCTTTGTTCATTAATACCAGAATGAACCACTTATGAAACTGTTCCTCAATTCTCTCTGTTCTGCTGTCGGTTTTTCTGCAGTGATTGGACCACACCTGCAGCACGTACGTCACAGATACTGTAAGTACAACAGAGATAACAGGTCTAAATACACATCACAGGTGTATCTCATGAATACTATCTCAGCTGTATCTCCCCAACTGCAATGTGAGAGTAAACGGTAAGAAAATGGAGCAAATGGAGCAGATCTCTTCCTCCATATTGTTACATACATCCAAGTGAAATGGATAATCATTAAGAAAAAATAGGACAGGGACTTGGCTCTGTACATTGGTTGTTGATTAACTGAATGGCTGAATGTGAGCTTGTAGTCGACTGTAAGAAAGAAGCTATAGGTTTAAGCTGACCAAATGATTGGAGAAGTACAACATAAGTCACCACAGACAAGATCAAGTTATTAAGAATATATTAAGAATAAGGTCCTTTTTTTAAGATGAACTTTCATATCATGTTGGCTTTTAAAGGTGATTTTTTTCAGTTAAAATACATTATCCTAGAGACAACTATAAGTAAGACATTCTTAGGTTAATTCGCCCGAAAGGGTAACCACTGTGACTCATAGGTGTGAAAAATAGCATTTGGAGATTGTCTGACCAGTGGCAAACAAAGGTAATTTGTTTCATTCATTCATTCATTTCTGTTTGGTCTGAAACTTACACACTTCACCTTCAGATCTCCTGCTTCTCAGCTTTGTCCTCAGACCCTAGTAATCTCATGTCTCCTCTAGAGCTCAGATGGGGATCTTAACAATGCTACAAACTACTCAGAGTTGCTAAGACACCAAAATCATCAAAAGTCAGAGATTTTAATATGAACTCTCATCAAATTCTCTTCTCATCAAAGGCTATGCTACACATTCATTATATAGCTCTATGCTCCTGCTGAATGTCAACAGTTTCATCTGTGTCTATCAGATACTTAAGTGAAACATAATTAAGAGCTCCAGTAAGTCCCCAGAGTGCTTAAAGAGCAACCTATGAGAAATAAACACACTCCCATCTATCATGCTTCAGTTCCAGTTCTAGTAAAATCGCAAATAAAATGTGACTGATATACATCAACTGACATTCAATAAATACATCCACGGATATTTTATAAAATAAAAAGACAAATTAGATTTAATCAAATCCAAGAACTTGTCAAACTTTCCAATCAATGGCTGATGGCAATCACAGATGTAGATGTAGATTTATCAACTTTAAAGTGTTTTGAATAAGTGTATCATCAATTGTTTAGCAGGAATGACTGCTCTCTAAAAACACTGTGTAATAACACTTTTTATTAACTATATAAATTGTTGTTTAAAGGATTTTTGGACTTTTCTAATGATAAATCATTTTGATCACTTTAGACCTGATTTCTGGATCAATACACCACATGCACTAAACCAGGGCTTCCCAAACTGGGTTTCATGGGCAACTGAGCTTGTGAGTTGATGAAAAGTTAGTAAATTTTAAATAAATTTCTTTACCAGCATGACCATTAACCAACATGAGCAAACTGTGAACAATCCAATGTGTTGATAAATTAACTAATAACTTCACATTCCTTTAAGTAAATCTTTTACATCAAAGGGGTTTGGCTGACTAAAAAAGTCTGGCAATCCCTCCATGAAATAGTATAAGATAATGTTAAATTATTTGTGTGTAACCTAATTAATATTCATGAGATAAGCCTCTGGCATTTTGTTACGCCACTAGCCCAACAACCCAAACCATCTCTGCTACTTTTTCACACAAAAAGATGACCATGATTTTCATTCAAAATACCTCCACAGAGTGCAGGTTTTCTTAATCTGTCAGTCATCCAGCCAAGGTCTTCAGAAATAGAGATAGAATTTGAAATGACACTTCAGATACGAGCAAACCCATCAGGAGGGGAATGGTGAGCAGGATCAGGTGCTTTCGTGACTGTTTACGAAGTCCCTGTTCCGACTCAAGCTCGTCAAGGTGAATAGACGGACCCCAACTGTGATCTAAGGAAAGGAACGCTCCTTTAAGCGAGACTGCTTATGCCTAAATTTGTGTGTGTGCGTGGACACGAGGATTCAGATGGCGTTTGTTTACACGTAAAAACCTCTCTCAGACTGCCATCTCGAGATCCACTTGTTAATTTCTGGTGCCTTGCTGAAGAGAAAATTCATTAACCTCAGAGCCACACAGCCATGTGGTGAAATGTGCATGTTTAATGTGCCTTAAAAGAGCTTTTTAAAGACGTAAACAGGCTAATTGACAGGACTGTAGGCAACACGGCGCATCACACACACCACCTCACTCCTAAAGAGCTATTCGTGTTCGCACATCATTGGTACTTTGCCCTGAATGCATACATGCATAACCCTGTATATACACCCTTGTGGGGGCTTGTTCCTAATATATGCTAATTATGATAACTATAGACTAACTACCACTAACCCTAAAATAAACAACAAAGTCATTAGCTGTTATTATTATCGAACAGAATTTTACATTTGAATTTACTTAATCGCAAAACCCAGACACACACAAATATGTAAAGCTCATAACCACGCCATATTTATAATAATGGCAGATACTGATGAGACAGATAATTATTTTATGTTAATCAATAAAAGCATGATATTAAAATTCTATAATATTTTGTGTAACTAAATTAAAAATAAAACCCTAAAAATAAAAATCAGTCATTTTAAATGCTACAGGTGATTTGAGGCATTACAAAATATATAATATACAGTATGATAAAATGGAAATTCATTGTAAAATTTGCTTTTAAGAGTGCTAAGGAATTGTTAGTGTTTAAGTTAAACTTTAAGCACTAGACAACGACAAATGTAAACTAAACGTAAAAATAGTAAACGGAAATGAGCATGCGCAATTAAAATAATAATTAATGCAATAATTTATAACATTATCAAAAATTATTATTATTATATATCAGACATTGTTTATAGATTTTGTATTTTTTTAATTATATCAATATTAAAATTATATTATTATTGTTAGTGTTATTATTACCGTAATACTATTTAATCTCTAATACAATAAAAATCTCGAATAATTGGGACGATATATTATGCAACTGCACTATATGAAGAAAATTAGGCATTTAGTAATGTCCATGGTCCTCCAGCAAAAGAATACAGCAAAAGATTGTATAGCTTGAATTCATTTAGCAGACACGTTTATGCAAAACGATTTACAAATAAGAACATTGCAAGTAATATACAGTAACTAATGCAACAGGTGCTTCAAGTCATTCCTGTTACTTTACTGCAATCATGTATTTTAATTAACTTTAATGTAGTGACCAATAAACAGGCACTAATAAAAAAAGGGTCTGATCCCTCAAGGCTGGTTCTATTTTGCCTCTTTTACTCTCTTTGTCTTCCATTCCGTAAAAGTGGAGGTCAGGCGTGCCTGTTCCTGGTCCAAGCCTTGGAGGCAAAATCTCTCTAATGCACTTAGAATCTGGCACATACACCTTCCTCCCACACAGGAAGTCCTGATGGAGCAGAGAGCACACACTGCAAAGAAGACAGAGGGGAGAGAGAATCCACTGGAGCATAAACCCCCTGGAGACTGACAGTACAGTGCATGTATCTGTGATGAGGGTGTGTATGTGTGTGTGTGCGTGTGGGTGTATTTCAGAGAGGAAAGGACATGTGGCAGATTTAAGAGCACTTCTGTGCAGTACGAAAGTGTTTTCCGCCAAGTCGGGGAAAAAATTTGGTCAAAACACGGGCTGATTGCCATGGTTATAATTACACTAATGGCTTCATTACGGGCATTAATTCAGCCCTCATCAGTCTTTTGCCAGTGATTAGTTCAAAGTGGAGGAGGGGTGAAACGTACAGTTCTCAAAAGAAAATGATTTTCCTAAACAGGCAGAATCTACCGGATCAAGATGTCCTCCCACAATACCTCATGGTTTTGTAACACACAGAGACTGCGGCCAATATCATCAGATGGAGTTTGTCAGATGGAAACTGATATAATCCTGATTTACTGTTATGACACCAACTGAAGGTGCACTCGAAAGAAGAATACTTCAGCTGAACTTTAATTCAATTGTGGGCAGCACTTCCACACTTTGGAAATGGGTTTTCCTGACGTTAAATTAAACTGTGAACCTTGTGAAGTGGAAACCTAACAGAAAATTAGATATATCAACTTAGACCAATCAAGGAGGTATTTACATCAGACATGCATTTTTATTATTGGGTAACTATGAGATCAGATTTCCATGAAGAGGAAACTAGAAACTATTTCTGGACCAGCAACATGTTTGCTTGTTTTTAATGCAAACAATGGCCCCTTTTCACATTTCCAAGTTTCAAAAGTCATCATAGTTGGATAAACTTCTATAGATTATATGGTGAATGGTAACTACAACAAATCAAATTTTTATGTTACCATTTGAGCCAATATCAAAAATAAATAAATAATCCATGATATAGTGTTTCTATGACTTTACAAAAAGTAAAAATATATATATACACAGTACAGTGGGGCAAATAAGATTTTTCAAGTTTTCCCACTTACAAAGAATGGAGAGATCTGTAATTTTCATCGTAGATACACCTCAACTGTGAGAGACAGAATCTAAAAAATTAAATCCAGAAAATCACATTGTATGATTTTTAAATAATTAACTTCCATTTTATTGCATGAAGTAAGTATTTGATCACCTACCAACCAGCAAGAATTCTGGCTCTCAGAGACCTGTTAGTTTGTCTTTAAGAAGCCCTCCTATCCTCCACTCATTACCTGTATTAATTGCACCTATTTTAACCTGTTACCTGTATAAAAGACACCTGTTCCCACACTCAATCAATCAGATTCCAACCTCTCCACTATGGGCAAGACCAAAGAGCTGTCTAAGGACACTAGGGACAAAATTGTAGACTTGCACAAGTCTGGGATGGGCTACAGAACAATAGGCAAACAGCTTGGTGAGAAGGCAACAACTGTTGGTGCAATTATTCGAAAATGGAAGAAATTCAAGATGACTGTCAATCTCCCTCGGACTGGGGCTCCGTGCAAGATCTCACCTCGTGGAGTATCAATGATCCTGAGAAAGGTGAGGGATCAGCCTAGAACTACACGGGAGGACCTGGTCAATGACCTGAAGAGAGCTGGGACCACAGTCTCAATGGTTACCATTAGTAACACACTACACCGTCATGGATTACATTTACATTTATGCATTTAGCAGACGCTTTTATCCAAAGCGACTTACATTCCCTGGGAATCGAACCCATGACCTTGGCGTTGCTAGCGCCATGCTCTACTATTTGAGCTCCCTCAGTAAGAGCATTGAAGATGGGTCGTGGCTGGGTCTTCCAGCATGACAATGACCCCAAACACACAGAAAGGGCAACTAAGAAGTGGCTCAGTAAGAAGCATTTCAAGGTCCTGGAGTGGCCTAGCCAGTCTCCAGACCTGAACCCAATAGAAAATCTATGGAGGGAGCTGAAACTCCGTGTTGCCCAGCGACAGCCCCAAAACCTGAAAGATCTGGAGAAGACCTGTATGGAGGAGTGGGCCAAAATCCCTGCTGCAGTGTGTGCAAACCTGGTCAAGAACTACAGAAAACGTCTGACCTCTGTAATTGTAAACAAAGGTTTCTGTACCAAATATTAAGTTCTATTTTTATATTGTATCAAATACTTCTTTCATGCAAAAAAAAAGGAAATTAATTTATTAAAAAATCATACAATGTGATTTTTCTTGATTTGTTGTTTTTATATATATATATATATATATATATATATATATATATATATATATATATATATATATATATATATTTATTTATATATATTCTGTCTCACAGTTGAGGTGTACCTACGATGAAAATTACAGATCTCTCCATTCTTTGTAAGTGGGAAAACTTGAAAAATCATCAGTGTATCAAATACTTATTTGCCCCCCTGTATTATTGATTACAGTAGTCAGAAGGGAGGACAATGTCAAATTTGCTGTCACTCCCTCAGCTAAATTCCAAGCAGGGTTATAGTTAACTAAAACTGATAAATTATCTTTAAAAAAAATTGTTACTTGAAAGAAATGTTAACAAAATCACTCAAATTAAAATATGAAAAATGATTAAACATATTAATAAAAACTATAATAGTATCTTAATGATACTGAAATAGCACTGATCCCCACATAATGAACATTAAAAACCAGCAAATTTTCCTTTTTTTTTCACTTTTTATGCAAAAATGCATAATATAACACTTAATTTCAACATTTACTCTCCCTATGCTAGGTTAACACCAGTAGAAATTATTCATGTGGTCCTAATGTGAATGGATTAAGTAAACTTCTATTTTGCAAATAATGGATTGCACTCAATTAAATTAAATTGTGACAAAATCTCCATGAATTGTGATGTATTAGCTTACTTTACATAAATTAAGCAAGGTGCAAAATTATTTTGGACTGTGTGTTCTAATGAGTGCATGATATCCACATGCTAACTGAGTTTCCTTCCAGCATTACTGCTTCCCGTTTATGACAGGAAGAGAACATGTGATCAGCCTAAGGGCTCTCGGTATGTTTTCAATTCCCTGTGGTTTTTCTCCTGAAATGTAAGATTTGAAAGGAGAAAACACACACACATAAAAGTGGTGTTTTGAAGCCTGGCCATCACAGCGCCACTCGTCAAATGAAGCAGTGTCTCACAGGCGCTTTTGTCTGGTCATTTCTTCTTCTTAGAATCCTCTACATTAAAGCTGTGGAGAGAACCAGCTGAATGTATCTGTTCAGAAACAAACACACAGACAGAACATCAAAGCGTGTGGACTGCAGTCAGAGTGGACAGTGAGTGACCTGTTCAGACGCTGAGTGCAGAACAAGATTACAAGAAAGACCACAGGAAATCTAAATTAGAGTGTTATGGCTTTTAGTCCATGTGTTGTAGCTTTGAGGCCATCTATATGCTAGACTTTTGACAAAATTCGCTTTTAGCAGATATTTAAAAATAAAATTTAATAAAATAAAATCAAATAGGCTTAAGTTAAATTACATGAATTAAATTTAGTTAAATTTAAATTATTATTATTATTATGTTCAGCTGTCAGCAGATGCTGGTACTCTTGAGCTTAAAATGTTCTTGCTCTAGATGATGTTTATTTATTTTGCCCTTACTCTCATATACCTCATGCAGCTCTACTTCTGAGAGATGTGACTGCTACTTAACATACACAACAGTCAAAAGTTTCAGTAGCCCCTCACTGCAGAACAAAGATCCAGGGGGCGGAGCTGGATCCACATCTAGGGAGTGGAGATTGGTAGGTTTAGGGGTGGAAATGGGTGGGTTTAGGGATCAGGGGGTGGAGATGGGTAGGTTTAGGTATATGTAAAGTGGGAGGAGTTGGATCTGGATCCAACCTCGCCCCCTGGATCTTGTGTTCTGCAATGAGGACCATCTCAAAAGTTTGGACACTCTAAAAAAGTTTATTTTAAAAAAATAAATAGATGAATAACTTTTAGATGAATAATATATTTATATAATTTATAAATAAATTATATTTATACATTAGCCACAGTTATCCACAGAAAGCATCCACAACAGTGTCATCTCATAATATCTGACCACTCTATCTTCATCATGTTTCATCAAATGCTGTTGAATCATCTTTACCGAACATGAAGAGCTCCCTCTAAAGGTCTGAAGGCCTACTGCAAGGAATCACTACTGTTCTTTTTCGAAGCCCAACCTCTCATACACACACACACACACACACACACATCCCCTTAAACTCAACTCCTTCTCAACCTACTCTCTCCTCACACACTCTCCTTCAAATCGCGATCCATCATTGTCCTCTAAATCAATAATCAATCTGCAGTCTTGTCCTCTCACCCCATCTGTCTCTATTGGCCGGAGCGTTGCTCTCTGCCTGTATAGATCATCATTTGGGTCCCTGTAATTGCTGGTCAGAGGGAGGGAGGCCATTAAAGACAGTATGGCCACTGGCTCTTTCTTTTCCCCTCTCTTTGACCCAGTTCAGGCACTTCTTGGCTTCTCTCACCACTTTTCCCCCTCTCTCTCACTGGCCAGAAAACTCTAACAAAGCTATAGATAAAGATGTCAGCAAAGGTACTAAAATAAGTACTGTACTTAGTTTAGAGGTGACTGTCAATTTTAACAATTGCATTTAATTTCTAGCTATCATTTTACATTTATTTATGTTTATGCTTTGCTATTTTAGAATTGATTGAAAGTGATAGTCAAGATTGTTGTAATGTTAAACTATAAAACTGGTAAGAAACATGAAATGTCCAACACAGGCTCACTGGATAAATAACTTCTGCAAAATAATATTTCATTGCTTCTTACACATTTCACAACACTTTTGCAGTATAGTGTCCAGTGAGTGGCGCTAAAAGTGCATTTAGTTTTATCCAGCTTTATCCAATCTGGTAACATTTGATGGTTGATTTTTGAACATATTGCATCAGTTTGGAAATTAAATGTCTTACTTAGTGTAGTGGAGCTAAAAGGTTAATTCTCTGTTACCTTTGAAAATAACATTCCACCTACACTAAACCCTAAACCGACAGTGTTAACAAAACCAAACAAAAGATAGAAACCCATTTGTTGAAACAACTGACATTTTAGCTTGCTTCTCCAAGTCTTTCAGCTCTTCTATTATGACTCATGATTTACAGAATTCGTACCCAAGTCCGCATCCCAAGTGCAATGCTGTACCAGGTGGGCTACCAAGCAAGTTTACCACGTCAGAAAAACATACATATGGAGCTGGTTATGTGATGCAAATTTCAAACCGTTCTAGTAACAAATCATGCACTATGGTAAAAGTGTTTTGCGGTCATATAACAGTATTGTGTAAGGTATCATGCAAAAATAAGTCTTTATTAATTGATAATATGCAATAAAAGCTTGTTTTACTGCCTCAAGTGTTCAATTCAGCTGAAAACTACAGTAAATTGTACTGTATGTATAGGCATTAGGGGTGTGCGATATATATTGTCTACAATAATAACTGTTACGTAATTGTTGTTTAAACGATATGCAATTTGACATTATCGATTATATTGCAAGAACCAAACAAAAACACACCTAGAGGGTGCACGTATACACTATGAGATACAGTATATGTTATACTGCGCGAGCACATTTAGATGTCACGCTTTTACTGCATGATTTAGTCTATTAAAAAACATGTGCATTTCCCCCAAAATAAGGGGGTAAAAATGCCCCTGTATTACTTTTATATGTCTCTTATATTTATCTGATATAGTTAATATCACTTGAAGAGTACAATTTTTCTTCAAATATCTATTGCAAATGTGATATTGATTTTATAAAACAATAAACGTTAATATTAGTCGCCTTACATTTTAGACAAAAGTTCCTGTTTTTGCTCTATTTTGTCAATGAAAATTGTTTTAGACAAAGCCACAGCAAAACGCATCTCTGAGCAACCCACAACGGTGTTTCGTTACTGAATCAATCAGCAGATTTAACGACTCAGTTGAATCAATGACTCCATGACTCACTCATGCAGTGATTGGCCGCCATCTACTGGCAATTTCAAGTTTATTTAATATATATTTTTCATTTTTCCCAAAATCATTTCAAATATTAGTATCCAAATTTGTTTAAACATCAAAACATTATTTATGCATTTGTAACTACAGGTTAAATGCATTCACATCCTGCATTTAAAAGTCTGTGTAAATTGATCTAAATGCAACTTCTGCATTGCAAACACTAATTTTGGTCAAAATGATTTCATTTTGGTAACAGCCCTATAGTGTCTTAAGAATCTGACACAAAAGACGATGCATACATTTAATTAGGTTAGAAAAAACTGGCCTTTTAAAGGTATGAATCCATTTAAACTTATTGGAAAAGTTCATTTCTGTTATTCCTGCAAACTAATCACTGCACAGAACGTGAAAAATATCAAAAGCTCAGGGAGTTGGCTGTCCACAACAGTCCTAAACCTGCTAAAGTACTCAGCAAAATATTGTCTAATTATGGTTATCAACAAAATTCCATAAAGTATTGAGATATAATTTTTTGTCATTATATTTGTCATTTTGTCACACACCCCTAATAGGTTTTTTTTGGGGGGGGGGGGGTGCAAAAATGTACGTATAGGCATGTTTTTCTGATGAGATTAGGTTGGACATACCACTCTGATCGCTGATCACCCCATCAATGTGTTAACGCCTGTCTATCACGTTCACAAGCAGGCCTGAATGGGTTAAACTTGTGAAAACAGATGGGCTAATTAAAAAGAAAACAACTAACCCAGTAAGACATCACAACTTTTGATTACATCCAAATCAAAATGGTTAGGTTAAATTAAAACTGCAGTAGTTTTACTTCTAGCCATGGTTGCTAATATTTACTAATTAGTGCAAACAGTATGCGCTATTAGGTTCACAATGAGAGTCAGTCTACAGGGTGATTCATTCGACCGATTTAAATACGTTTATATATTTATAGCAAAAATATGGGCTGCTGAAATGTCATGCATCACATTTGGCGGTGACCATAGCAGGATATGAATAGATTTACCATCCTAATCAAGGGCAAATTCAAAGAAAGACACAACCAGGTGACATATTTTCCACTTTTTTCTTCTTCTCCAGCACTAGCTGTTCTCCCCTAGTTAATTTTGTGTTGCGTCGTGCCTGGAACCCTCTGTACCATCCCGGAAACCTTACAGTTCATATCTACCTAATTCTAGGCTATGCTTCCCATCTCCTTCTGTGCTCCCAAGCAACTGGGATTTGCTTTTTCTGTCTTAATTAAAGCAGCGGGTGGGCGTAAATTTCTGACATCCATCACACATTAGCTACTAAATTGTTGCAGTGTCACAACATGCTCCAACATTGTTTCATAACATCAAATAACAGGTTATAACATCAAGTCTTGCGACGCTGCTCACATCCAGCTCCAAGTCGATCAGAAGCGTTCGACTACCCGTCAAAGAGCAGCAGCCAAAGAGGCATGTTTTTAAACAAAAGTACCGAGTGCGAAGTTGTCTGTACTGCAGGCTATTATGGATTCACAGCATTTCCCCTCAGAGATGTGTGTGTATTTTCTCCCCGTTTTTCCCTCCACCATCAGGGGAACCAGAATCAGTACGCAACTCGGCAGGTTAGCAGAGCATTCAGCTGCGTCCACTGCTTCTACAGAGTGATATGCTGTTAATTAATTTACACTGAGTCCCAGCACTATGCAAACCATTGTTTGTGCCTGCTGCAATTCCCCATTCCAAAGACACGGGCGTTCGTTCACGTATGTGCCGCGTGTGGGGCGCGATTATCCAATCAACAGCTCAGGTCACCCTGGGCCAAAGAGGAGCTGGGGAGCGTTGTAAATCAGTGAGCGTCTTAAATGGGCTTTATAACTAATTTAGCATAAGTAGGATTCATGTTTTCCCCACTGGCTTTGGTCAAACAGACACCAGGGCCTCACGAAGCGTCCACACACAGCAGCTGTCCCTTCCAAAACCGTACGGCCTCTAATTTACAGTCAACGAGGAGGAGCGGCACCGGCCTCCGCAATTCCTCCGACGCTAATTGGCAGCTTGTAAAAGATCACCCTGGAGGAAAACAAAGGGCTCTTGAAATATTAATGCCCTTAACAACTTTGGAAGAGTGCCCACTCCAAAAGCCCCTGCTGTGCGACTCCTACTTCTTGGTTTTTTTGTTGCTGTTGTTGTTGTTTTTTTCCCTATTTCTTTCAAAACTCTCCCACTCTCTAGCACAGCGATGCCGAAGAAGGCCTGTGAGTCACAATGCATTTGTAATGGGCTGCTTACAGCACTGGCAGACCAACATATGCCTTGTCAGGGCACAAACTGCCCCCTTCAGTAAGTCTGCTATCTGCTATCTAATGGTCAAGAGAGTAACTGACAATGGCTATACAAGAGGCTGTCTGTTCAGGAGAAAACCTGTTAGCAGCTTATCTCTGTCCAAGAAGCTGACATGGCTCAGTTTTGAACTTATATTTTTTGTGTAGGGATGCCAAATGTACCGATATTTTGGCACAAAGTGAATAATAAAATAAAAAGACATACTAGGGAAAAAGTACTAAAAAAGTACTAGATTTTTTGTTGTATAGTACAGAGTACTGACTCATCTCGATAACTGTGCAGCCTGACTGATTAATATTATTCGGTCAACAACAAGGAAAATAGAAAAACACTTACTGTTTTTAATTTCTTTCTTCCTGAATATTTATTTGAATAATTAAAATAATTAATAAATTATGAAGTATAAAAACTTAATTACTTCATTAAGAATAATTGAAGGGTACATTAGATTATTTTAATTTGATTTGCTAATTTCTATATTAATGTGTGTATATAATTAATAATTATTCATATGTATATAATATTGTCAATAATAATACAAATAAGTATTGCTATTATTATCATTATTATTATTATTAACATGAATTTGTTAAAAAATATACATTTTCTTAATGAAAATAACAAAGACATCAAATAATAATAAGGACAATATAGTAATAAATATAACAAAGATAATATTGTTGTGTTATAAATAAAAAAATATTATTAACTAAAGTAACATATTCATATTATATTCATATTTGCTGTAGTAATAAAACTGGTATCTAATTACGAAATTTCATCCATACTAGCATTGATTACAATGCTTTTTACAGCATACTGTTAAACGCAAGAGACAACTGATGGTATTCCAGGTCAGCTAAACACTATAGTCTCTAAATCCCTTCAATGGGTGCCTATAACTTCAAATTATGAATTCAGGCACGTAACCAAATGGTGAGAGCTTCAATTTTTTTTCATGGCTTCTTGCTGTTCCTCATCAGTACTTTCTGCTGAAACGTACTGTTTGCAATATGCAATTAATGAGTTGTTCAATGCTTTGAACGAATCCATTTTAAATGTAATTGTCTCTGTTCCCTAGAGGCGAAAGGACAGGCCCAGAGACGGAGCTGTCAGAGAAACAGGGCTGTCTTTAATCTTCATTTGATGACTCTCATACTTGTACGCTGTGCTATAATTTAACATGAGAGAGAATGAAAATGTGTATGAGGTAGTAAGTGACAGGAAAAAAAAAAGTGGGTGAGTGTATGCTTGTGTGTGTGAGAAAGATATCGAGAAGGTACAACATAGCAGACTCAACGTTTCAGACAGACCTACTTCTGCCAATCAGACGTCGATTGTCTCTCATCTTAGGTACAGAGACAAAGCGATTGCTTTGAAAGCGTCCGACGCTACAATGGACTGAGACAGGCGAGTGTTGTGGAGGGTAATAGAAGAGTTGGCACAGTCATACTTAATAGAGAGCACTTTGTGTCTCATCTTTTATGTTTAAAAACATCAAAGCTGCTCAAAAAGACGCATATCAAGCCAATCTAACAATCACACACTGTGAGTGAGAAGAATGTCTGCTATGTGTCTGCTAAATCTGAGAATATTTGAGGGAATACATAGCGAAGTAACAGTAAGGCAAACCAAGGCCTTTGTCTACTTATGAGTTCAAGTTCAAGTTTATTGTATTTGGTCCTGACACGATGATCGTCGTCCCGGGCGATGTGCTGCGTACCGTCTCGATCAGGCTCCTGAAGTCCCTCTTCAGTGTCTGCTGCAGCTTTGTGTCGTTAACCCCCGCGTGCAGCACAATAGCACCGATGCTCTCGTCACCCTTCAGGATCGCGGGTATCTGCGCAGAAACATCGAGAACACGAGCACCGGGGAAACAGTGAGTGTGCACTTTACCTTCAGCTAACGTAGCACAGACGTGCCGGACGATGGAGTCTCCGACGATCACAGCGTCGCGTTCTGTCTCGCGGAGGGGAGCGAAGCGGTTCCGGGTGGAGATCTCGAAGACCGGAGGTGGCGGAGGGGGAGAGGTCATCGCCTGGGGCCTGGCTCGCGTCTTCCGCTGCTGGTGCACCCAGGGTCCGTGGCGTCCCGGCGCCGGAGTGAAGGACATCTGGGAAGATCGTGTCCTGGGTGCACAGGGTCTGTGCAGAGAAACACATGGAGTAGAGGTGGTGGGAGTGTTAGCAGCATGCTGTATACTTACCCCGGACTTGTGAGCATCAGCCCGGGATGTTTCCAGCGCAGCTCTCCACTCTCTCAGCTGGGCCTGCTTCTCCACCAGGTCGCGGATCTGCTTCTCCACGGCCTCCAGCTCCAGCTGCTCTGAATGCAGCTCAAATGTGTCCTCACCTGCACTCAAAGGTAGACACAAATCCACCATTTAAGCAAGTAACAGTGAAACAGTGGTAATGTGTGTGAATAGAGTATTAGCAATGTAAGCGAGATTAGCGGCAGCCACGCTGCCGATGCTAACGGGCTATAAGCTAATAGCAGACTCAAGAAATCAAAATAAAACTAGTGATAACAAGGCGCTCTGATTGGTTTTGTTTTAGAATGCTATAGGGGATATATTCACACGTTACAGAAACGAAAATTATAGTGTATAAAATTGTTTTTAAGATAGAAAATAGACAATAAAGACTTGATGGAGCTCAAACTCAAAACACGCAGTCACAAATCAGCCCTTATGAGCAACTACAAAGTTTGTGAAATAGGCATATAGTGTAACAGAGGTTCCAGAAGTTGTTCAGGTGGCAAACTTTCAAGGATTTTCAATAAATAAAAGCTTTCAAATTATGTAATAAAAGCAAAATAAGTTTTAAAATAAGATAAAACAAATTCCCAGTGAAGATATTTCTTATTTTAATTTATCCCTTCATATTCACATAAGAATAAGATTCCCATAAGTTGACAAAACGCAGATATATGAGTGAATTTCAAAAGTGTGATTAATTTATTTAATAGATTCTTAAATGATTATAATATTTGTGAAAAATCCTTATCCAGTCAAGTTCATTAGTCAAAAATCAGTGTTCTTGAAACTTCTGCAATCACAAAAAAATGTTTGCCTATTGAAAACATCATTACATCTGTAGCAGCAGAAATTCTGTATGTTGACCTACCTGGAGATAAAAAGGATGAGAGCCACTGCTCTGCATAATATTACTGTCCATCCTCCAAACTTTCCTGTCCAACCAACTGATACAATGATGATGCATAAAATGTGAAACAGAGGTTCTGCTTCCACTGGTAAAAAATGCCTTACTTCACTGAAAACCTGGCCAGCTCTTCTGAAGCCAACCACCAGACACCTTCAGGGAATTACTACCACCACGCATACTGACCGAATCAACTGGCCGCAGCAGCTCCTGGTACTAAATCAACATGCCAGGTCATAGTTTTACTCTCTCTGAGTGATGATCTTTTTGTGGTCAGTTTTTTGGGAGACAAAATCACCACTGTGTTTATGTTAATGAAAGATTCAAGAGCAATAGCAAACAGTGCTTCCTGCTCAAAAACTTCCTGAGGCAGAAAGATGCAGACTGCGAATCGTTCAGGTAAAACTGAGTGGGAGAGGTTAATTGTGTTCCTCCCGCAGAGATTCTGACACTTCAAAACCAAAGAAGACGGATCACATCACATACACCATAAAAAACGCCACCAAAAAAGCACAGACCAACTGTTCAGTTATAATTTTATTATTTTATCTTTTTCAACAACATTTGATTTGTTGAGCAGTTTTGGTCTAACAATATTTTATCGTGTATTTTAAAATAATTGATTGCTTTATATATGCACATAAACTATTCAACTAAGTACATAAGTACACATACAGTACATAATTAAAAAAAACAATTATAATTGAAATATACAAAATATATTACACTTAAATACATTCAAACAGAATTATAATCATTGTGTATTTATTTATTAAATGTATATATAAAATATACTATCCTCATATAATTATAATAAAAAATTGAAATATACAAAAATATACATATATTCAAATATAATTAAAATCAGCGTATTCATTTATTAAATGTATTGTTAAATATAATTATACTATCATCATATAATTAAAATGTAAAGATATTAATAGTATATAAAATATATTTATATTATTTCACATTTACATATATTAAATTTACATGTGTATATAATTGAGCAAATAATATGTAAAATAAAAAATATCAAAGTATTACTGTTACATAGTTTATTTATATATTAAGTTATATATACAAAAGATGATTATATTTAATACTTTTACTTTTTACTTATATCAGGAATTATATAAATCACACACGTAATAGCACACAATCACACACGTAATATATAAAATTAAGAACAAATAGATATTACATTTAAATTTTAAATATACATGTATAAAAAGTAAATGAATTCTATATACACATTATATTGGACTGGACATGATTGAAAATTGACGTTGTGGGCAATCACACAATCAAAACTGGCCTTTGGCTACAATGTCCTGACATTTAATCCCACTAGACACAGGACAGCAGGTTGGCTGTGATATGACACTGACCACGTGGGTCATGAATAGGGCCTGAAAGGGCAGATGCCAAGGTCACATGGGGACATGAGCCCTCTGCAGACCCGCATTCAATTACTCTTAAATCAATGTATCAAATGATGGCCCTAAATCAATAATTCTCAAGGTGTTCCTTGAAAAATTGCACAGTTTGCTGACCTCCGCCTGCCTCTGATCGCCAATCCACTCCTGCCGGGTTGGGTCAGAGCCCTTACCTTGACCCCCCACATAGGTAATGCACCAAAAGCCATCAACCCAATACTAAAGTGAGTCACCCTTCCACCCATCCCCTCTTAACCTAACACCATCCTCGCATCCCGGAGACAAGGAGCGTTCACCAGCGTTCTCTATTGAGTGGAAAAGTAATTGCCTTTCTTTTGTTTGTTTATGCACTTTCTATTTGTTATTCAGCATGGACAGTAAAGGCAGCTCTTAGAGTGAAAATGAGTTTTATGTAAGGAGTAATAACCTAAATGGATTTCCTCAGTAGCAGGAAGCCCCATGGTTATTTATCTTCTCCCTCCACTAATTATTCATTACAGCTCAGCCAGAGGAAACTCGCAAAAACACACAGTCAGATAACGGCGGCGAAGCGCTCGCAAAATTACTTTCTGCTTTCGCCTCTTAAAAGATTCTCGCACTTCAATGCGTTTCATTCCAGCCGAGCTTCTGGAGGAGACGCCCACCGTAAGCAGCTGATAGCTGGGAAAATATTCAGAAACACTGATTTGTAAATGCACAAACAGCATCCAGGAGGAAGCGATGAACTGAATGTTTTTCATCACAGGTGGAGGCTGAACTTGTGCATTTTGCGAGAAGTGCATGTCCTGCGGTGCACTAAAGCATCTGCATGTTCTGTAATCACTGCTATCCACCGTGTATTAGTGATTCCCAGACAGAGGACTACTTACTGTTGACCTCATATTCATAATTACCCTTCACCCTTCACCTGACTGATGTCACAGCGGTGACATTTGTGTCCAGTCATGCCCTTCTACGTCTCCACTGTGACACTCTCTAATACCAGGGGCCCCAACTCATCACACAAACCTATCAGCTCACTGCAGGATAGCTGTCCCGCTGACAACAACACAATGGAGGCTAAGCGCTGTGAGGTAGTAGATGGAGAAACAGACACATTTCACTGAATAAAGAAAAAAGAGCAACCACATGGTCATGTTTCTAATTTTAATTCATTAAATGTGTTTGGAAGTTTGGAAACATTAAAATGATTAGAAAAGAATTTTGGGGAAATGGCATAGTGATGAGTAAGACTATTCAGGAAATGTCATTTTTCACATACTCAAGAATAAAACAAAATACTGACATTTTAATATATGTACTGTATATGTATGTATGTATGTATATATATATATATACACATATATATATATATATAGTGGTAGAGGAGATTCCTCATTGTATGTAAAGCGCTTTGAGTGCCTTGAAAAGCGCTATATAAACGTAACAAATTACTATTATCATTATTATATACAGGTCCTTTTCAAAAAATTAGCATATTGTGATAAAGTTCATTATTTTCTGTAATGTACTGATAAACATTAGACTTTCATATATTTTAGATTCATTACACACAACTGAAGTAGTTCAAGCCTTTTATTGTTTTAATATTGATGATTTTGGCATACAGCTCATGAAAACCCAAAATTCCTATCTCAAAAAATTAGCATATTTCATCCGACCAATAAAAGAAAAGTGTTTTTAATACAAAAAAAGTCAACCTTCAAATAATTATGTTCAGTTATGCACTCAATACTTGGTCGGGAATCCTTTTGCAGAAATGACTGCTTCAATGCGGCGTGGCATGGAGGCAATCAGCCTGTGGCACTGCTGAGGTGTTATGGAGGCCCAGGATGCTTCGATAGCGGCCTTAAGCTCATCCAGAGTGTTGGGTCTTGCGTCTCTCAACTTTCTCTTCACAATATCCCACAGATTCTCTATGGGGTTCAGGTCAGGAGAGTTGGCAGCCCAATTGAGCCCAGTAATACCATGGTCAGTAAACCATTTACCAGTGGTTTTGGCACTGTGAGCAGGTGCCAGGTCGTGCTGAAAAATGAAATCATCTCCATAAAGCTTTTCAGCAGATGGAAGCATGAAGTGCTCCAAAATCTCCTGATAACTAGCTGCATTGACCCTGCCCTTGATAAAACACAGTGGACCAACACCAGCATCACTGACTGTGGGTACTTGACACTGGACTTCAGGCATTTTGGCATTTCCCTCTCCCCAGTCTTCCTCCAGACTCTGGCACCTTGATTTCCGAATGACATGCAAAATTTGCTTTCATTCGAAAAAAGTACTTTGGACCACTGAGCAACAGTCCAGTGCTGCTTCTCTGTTCAAAAGTGGCTTGACCTGGGGAATGCGGCACCTGTAGCCCATTTCCTGCACACGCCTGTACACGGTGGCTCTGGATGTTTCTACTCCAGACTCAGTCCACTGCTTCCGCAGGTCCCCCAAAGTCTGGAATCGGTCCTTCTCCACAATCTTCCTCAGGGTCCGGTCACCTCTTCTCGTTGGGCTGCGTTTTCTGCCACACTTTTTCCTTCCCACAGACTTCCCACTGAGGTGCCTTGATACAGCACTCTGGGAACAGCCTATTCGTTCAGAAATTTCTTTCTGTGTCTTACCCTCTTGCTTGAGGGTGTCAATGATGGCCTTCTGGACAGCAGTCAGGTCGGCAGTCTTACCCATGATTGCGGTTTTGAGTAATGAACCAGGCTGGGAGTTTTTAAAAGCCTCAGGAATCTTTTGCAGGTGTTTAGAGTTAATTAGTTGATTCAGATGATTAGGTTAATAGCTCGTTTAGAGAACCTTTTCATGATATGCTAATTTTTTGAGATAGGAATTTTGGGTTTTCATGAGCTGTATGCCAAAATCATCAATATTAAAACAATAAAAGGCTTGAACTACTTCAGTTGTGTTGTAATGAATCTAAAATATATGAAAGTCTGTTGTTTATCAGTACATTACAGAAAATAATGAACTTTATCACAATATGCAAATTTTTTTAAAAGGACCTGTATATATATGTGTATATATTATTTTTTTATAAGTTAAAAATGTTACTGTAAAAACCTGCTAATTTAAGTGTGCTTTGCCTTACAATAAATAAAATAAAATAAAACATGTAATTTAAATCTTTTAAAAAAAATGCTGTTCAAAGGCCTGGGGGTCAGAAAAATATGTTGTCTATTAAGTTAAAAAGAAATATTCTAAAATAATATTACATTTTAAAACTACTCTTCTATTTTAATATATTTTAAAATGTAATTTATTCCTATGATGGCAAAGCTGAATTTCAGTAGCCTTTACTTGAGTCTTCAGCGTCACATGATCCTTCAGAAATAATTCTAATATGCTGTGCTCAAGAGACATTTCTTATTACTATCAATGCTGAAAACAGTTATGCTGCTTAATACATTTGTGTAAACCATGATACTTTTTTTTCAGAATTCTTTGATGAATAGAAAGAAGAGAAATTATTTGAAATAGATTTTTTTTTAACAATGTGAAAGTCTTTACTGTCACTTTTGATCAATTTAAAGTATCCTTGAATGAATAAAAGCACTATTTTTTTATATTACTGATCCCAAACTTTTGAAAGGTATCGTATCGCCATATAAAGATTCATTTAAAAAATACAAAACATGCATGATTGCTTTTAAGTACATTTTTTTTTTGCTTAATATTAATTTAATGTAATGTACATGCAAAAATTAAAATATTGTTGGTTTTTTTATTGAAATAAATAGCCTTTCCAAGTGATATTAACATAACATTACATAATTTTATTAATATACAGTGCCCTCCAAAAGTATTGGAACAAAGACAAAATTCCTCTGTTGGCTGTGGAGTCAAGACATTTACAAATATGATTAAAAGATGAATATGAGACAAAACTACAGAATGTCACATTTTATTATTGGGTGATTCAACACATAGATGTTTTACCAGCTAAGAAGTTCAGCACTTTTAGAGTTTCATCCCTCTATCTGATGTGAGCATAAGTATTGGAACAGTTGCCTCACAGGTCTTTCTAAGTGATCAGCTGTGTCCTGTTGCATTAATTCTTCAGATATTAAAAGCAGGGAATGTGTCGTATCAGTTATATCCATTACTTCTGTATTCTGAATCTTGCATTCGATGATGACACACACAAACCAGGATGAAGACGAGGGAGCTGACTTTGAGAGAAAAGTAAGCAATTTGAATGCTAAAAGAAAAGAGTAAGTCAATTAGAGCTATAGCAAAAACAAAGGGCATGGAGAAATCAAAGGTTTGGAAACCACCAGCAACCAACAACTACCTGATCGGCTGAGAAAACAACAGTAATTGATGACAGAGAAATCATAAAAGCTGTGAAAATTAACCCTAAAAGACGTGTCTGTAAAATCACCAACAACTTCCAGAAAGCTGAGGTGATGCTCTGACAATCTACTGTCCTCAGGAGACTTTGACACAGAATTACAGATGCTACACAGCAAGATGCAAACCTCTGATCAGCACCAAAAATAGAAAGGCAAGAATAGAGTTTGCAAAAAAGCACAAAGGTGAGCCAGAAGAGTTTTGGAACTGTGTTTATGGACCGATGAGCCAAAGATGAACCTTTATCTAAGTGATGGAAAAGCAAAAATGTGGAGGAAAAAAAAAGAAACTGCAAATAGAGTTGTAACTTTTTAGTTTTAGTTACTTTTTCTTATTTGTAAGTCGCTTTGGACAAAAGCGTCTGCTAAATGACAAAAGTAAAAAAGTAAAGAGTGTAAAGACCATCGACTCTACCGTGCGACTCCACCGGGCAGGGACACCGGCAAGGGATAGTAGTAGCTTTTTATTTAATTTTTTCATTGATATGTTTATTATTGAAATGTTGTTGTTATATGCATGTGTTAATTTTATTTAATTTCTTTATTTTCTTAAATATGTGGGTAGATAGTATTTATAGAGTTGTAACTTTTTAGTTTTAGTTACTTTTTCTTATTTGTAAGTCGCTTTGGACAAAAGCGTCTGCTAAATGACAAAAGTAAGTAAGTAAAGTAAAGTAAATGATCCCAAGCATACAGCCTCATTTGTAAAGCATGGTGGAGGTGGTGTCATGGCATGGGCATGCATGGCTGCCTCTGGAACAGGCCCTCTCAACTTTACTGATGACTTAATGTATGATGACAGTAGCAGAATGAATTTGGAAGGGTACAAAACCATCTTGCCTACCAATATTCAAGAAAATGCCACCAGATTCATTGAGAAGTGCTTCGTATTGCATCAGGACAATGACCCAAAACACCCTGCCAGTTCAGTCAAGGAATTTATAAGGGCAAAGAAATGGAAAGTCTTAGCTTGCCCAAGTCAATCTCCATATTTAAATCTGATTGAACATGAATTTCACCAGCTGGAGAGGAGAGTAAAGGCAGAAACTCCCCAAAACAAGCAACAATTGGAATTGGCTGCATTAAAGGCTGGGAAAAGCATTTCAAAGGATGAGACCAAGAGTCTGGTGATGTCTATGGGTCACAGACTCACTGCTGTGATTGTGTGCAAGGGATCTGCAACTAAATAATAGCTTTTAATCTTTTATATCTGCCTTATGTTCAACTGTCCCAATACTTATGCTCACATCAATGAGTGGGATGAACTCTAAAAGTGCGGTTCTTTTTATTTGGTAAAACATGTATGTGTTGAAACGGCTAATAATAAAATGTGACATTCTGTAGTTTTGTCTCATATTCATCTTTTAATCATATTTTCACATGTCTTGACTCCACAGCTAACAGAGCAATTTTGTCTTTACTGTTCCAATACTTATGGAGGGCACTGTATACAGTTAGGAACTTTAAACATATAGAGTGACCAATATGCCATTATTCAAAACTTGAAACCGCGTCACTGTATTTTTACAACAACAGAACAGCTTGACCTTGTGTCCACTGCAGAAGACCAACAGTGCTATGAGCGTCCTGGGAAACATCTGTGTGGTAAGACTGCCATCTAGTGTAAAAGACCACCTGATACACAACCTAAACCTCTGAACTCTATCTACGTGGTCTCTTAGCAAGCCACCACTGCTAGCCAGGTCAAATTAATATAAATGCTTGCTTTCGAACCTAACCTAAAATATATTAACACTTAGAAACACTGATTTCATCTTCAAGTTCAGAAGAATGTTGTGGTAGATTCTACTCTGTGCTTCCTGAGACGGCAAAGACTGGGTGAATGGATGCAGTGTACTGAATAAACAATACCAGTTACGCCTAATTAACTTGACAAGTGATTAATACACACTCAGACAACAAAAACAAATGGTTGCTGCTCCCTGGGTCTACTTAACCCACCAAGAGCCGAGCAAATAATTCATAGGAAGGAAAAGGTTTTACAAAGAGTGCAGGTGTAACAGAGCAATAACCCTGCGACACAGCCCAAAAGCCCTCCAGAGACAAACCAATAACAAACAGAAATGAACACAAGCATTCATTACGCATTTGCTTTCAGGCTATAATTCAGTAATTTGCAACAAATGAATGAGTCTTCTGAATAGGCCACAGAGGGCAGATTTTGAGTATATTTTTAAAGCTGTACTTTTACTTGTACTTAAGTACAAATTAAGCAAAATAATCTACTTCGTTACTTTTAAATCATACTTAGTTGAGCACGTCCTCTCACTCCAATAATAAGTGTGCAATCGCGATCTCACCGTGCTTTTAAAATCAAAATTATTTTTCTTTGCTCCTGGATTAAACTTTTTCAAAAGATATCAACCATTCAGAATAGTTCCACGCCAAACTGATGAAAATCCTACTGGAAATTGTATTGGCTGTAAGCAAAGTGCACCAGAAAGTCAATCAAAAATGGAACTTTAATTTCTTTACAAAGTAAGTTTATGTTAGAAATGTTTTGGAATGGGATATTTGTCTGATTTATCTTGTACATATAAATATAATAGTCACTGCATCACTACATTGTACAGACATTACAGGTCAAAGCCATCATATGGCTCTTAAATCACTGCTTATAAAAATTCAGTGTTGTCATATTTTGAATACTTCAACTGAATTGAGGTCATTTTAATTTTATTACCGACTGTGTACTTTTCTTTTTTGTAAATTCAATTCAGTTTGAAATTAAGCTTCCTTGTGCTTCCTTGTAAGCTTTTGCAACAAAGTTACCCTATTTTAAAGACACAAATACACAGAATGAGCAAATGTTTAACATCAAGATTTTTGTAATGGTAATTGATCAGTATTTATGTGTATATTCAAATCTGTATTCATCATATAAAGCGAATGTGTCATTTTAGTAGACTTGGATTAAACCAATTTCAAAGCTCGAACTAATAAACTTGAAATAATGATTGCCTTAAAAAAGGGATGCACAAAAAAATTCAAATATTAAAATATCTATATGGCAATATACATTATCTGGTAGTTTTGCCAATGGTATTGATTGGAGTCGTCATGAAATCAAAAATGACCCTACTTACTACTTTAGTGCACATTACTACTCATTTCACTTGAGAATACTATCTCAACAGCCTTTTATGAGCACTGTTTAATTAATG
The DNA here is from genome assembly GCF_936440315.1 of Barbus barbus. Taxonomy (NCBI): domain Eukaryota; kingdom Metazoa; phylum Chordata; class Actinopteri; order Cypriniformes; family Cyprinidae; genus Barbus; species Barbus barbus. The sequence goes on along the minus strand of NC_136756.1, from coordinate 22,356,461 downwards.
TTACATATTTAAGCCAAGCATTTAAAAATTTGCTGTGCACACTACAGTCTCCGTCTCAGACACTTATTTAAGCTGAAACATTGTCTGGCCATCTGGGATTTCAGTATGGAGATAAAGGCTAGGGTTATAATTTTTCAGTATTACATGACATTGTGGGTGTATATTAGCACAGTTTGGTGGTTTCTTGGGGGGTCTGGCAGAGCGTTAGGACCCAGAAGCGGTGAAGCGTGATGTCAGACGTAACAAGCAGATATTCTTAACCACTTAACCATGAATCTGCTATGAGCAAGAGGTGGAGTGGAGGTGCACCACAATAAAACCCCACCCTTTATTCAATATTCTGTTTCACTTGAACATGCATCACAACACTGAAGTCAGTTGCAGCTTCCGGTTCACGGGTATTTTGATATTGATATTTTTCAAGGTATATATTGAAGTTAGAAATTCCTGTATCATGACCACTAATTCACGTAATTTGTCAAAAAGATAAAAGTGGGTTTTGTTCAAAGTAGCTATTATCCACATAGAACTTTGATATGAATGAATATTGTTTGGTAAATCATTACATAACGCCAGCTAAAAAGTAACTAGTAATTAGTACTCTGAGTAGTTTTTGAGAGGAGTACTTTGTACTTTTACTTAAGTACTGTTTTGACACCAGTACTTTTACTTGTAATTGAGTATTATTTCAGCAATGTAACAGTACTTGTAATTAAGTACACATTTTCAGTACTCTTTCCACCAGTGAAACTCATATATAACAGTTTCTTAAAAACGTCTTAATTATGGACTTGTTTCTCACAAACATGCAGCTTTTAATGTCACAAAATGTTAACTGATGGACTGGAGTCATGTGCATTACTTGTGAATTATTGTAATGCTTTTATCAGCTGTTTGGACTCTCATTCTGACGGCACCCATTCACTGGAGAGGATCCTTCGGTGTGCAAGTGATGTACTAAATTTCTTCAAATCTGTTCCGATGAAGAAACAAACTCATCTACATCTTGAAAAACCTGAGCCTAAGTACATTTTCAGCTAATTTTCCTTTTGGAGTTAACTGCTCCTTTAGGAAAAAAACATTCTTGTTACTAATTTTATATGTGTAAAAGACACCCTATGATAAAGGCTATTAAAGCACCTAATACAATAATAATAATAATAATAATAATAAGCTCTCAGACAGTGCACATGTAGCCACCAGATTATGCCAAAGTTGTTTTCAAAGCATTGCAACTGGGGAATGTTTTTGCCTCATGCCCCCCGACACAATGCCTTTCTCCTCCAGAAATGTCTACCTTCATGTTATTTCTGGTTACCACACTCAGTAGTGGTAACAGGCTAATTTACTAGGTAACAGATTCTACCAAATTGAAATCAATTTATAGTTGGTTTTAGTTTTCTCATGAACAATTATCCCACGTTATCTATGCATCCAAAAACACTCGCCTGAGAAACAGTGAAGGCAGATATTGCACAGCTAGAGGTCACTATGGAGCCTGGAGAGGCACTAAATCCATATGTAGATAAGCCTAGAAAAAATATGACATTAGATAACTAACACTAGAAAAAAAGGATTAACAACAGTTTATTTTGCACAGTTGATTTGGGTCATTTGTATCATTTTTATAGCATTTTTGCCACAAGCCCCAGTTATTTTCTGAGTCCGCTCAAGTAACAGCATTGCATATGTGCACAGTTACCATTTCATTGTACTCATAATGTATTTTAGCACTTTTAATGGTTTAACCCTATAAATCCTACTGTATCATATTTGATACACAAATTTCTAAATTATCAACATGATTAAAACCTTCAAGCTCTGTTACGTGTCTTTTCGATGTGAAATCTTTTTTTTTTTTAAGTGGAAAAATATAATGTATATTGTTAGTCATATTTGGTCAGAATTATTGGCACCCTTGGTAAATATGGTCAAAGAAGGCCCTGAAAATAAACCTGCATTATTAATCCTTTTGATCTTTTATTTAAAACAATCACAAAAATCTAACCTTTCATCGAACTAAAACAATTGAAAATGGGGAAAAATCTCATTATAATATAAATGTTTTTCTCAAATACATGTTGGACACAATTATTGGTACCCCTAGAAATTCTTATAAGTAAAATATCTCTGAAGTATATTCCCATTCATATTCAAAATTTTGAGCACTCCTGGGGGATTCTGAACATGAAATTATCCAGCCATGGCTTACTGTTTCACAGAAATATAAATAGGAAGGAAAACAAAGCCCAAATTCCCTTAATCATCCATCACAATGAGAAAAACCAAAGAATATATTTCTCATCTGCAGCAAAAGATAATTGAGTTTCACAAATAAGTGAAGTTGGTTTAAGAAAAGAGCTAGAGCAGTGAAAATTCCCATTTCTGCCAAAACTGCCTGGAAGAGGACGTGTGTCTATATCGTCCTAATGCACGGTGAGAAGGAGAGTTTGAGGGGCTAAAGACTCTCCAAGGACCGCAGCTGGAGAATTGCAGAAAATAGGTGAGTCTTGAGGTCAGAAAACCTTAAAAAAATTCAAATGGGACTTCAAATGGAATTGGCTTCTATGGTCAGATGTAACTAAAAATTTTGCTTTTTAGCAGCAAACACTCGAGATGGGTTTGGTGAACACAGAGATAATAAGTACCCCAAAAATGAAAAATACTGCTGTATTTTTGATGTTGTGGGACTATATTTCTGCTGGAGGTCCTGGACATCTTGTTTAGACACATGGCATCATGGATTCTATCAAATACCAGCAGATAAAAAATCGATAACTGACCGACTCTGTTAGAAATCTTACAATGGGTCATGTCTGGATCTTCCAACCGTACCATAATCCAAAAACAAACCTCAAAAACAACACAAAAATGGGTCACTGAGCAAAAAACCAAGCTTCTGCTATGGCCATTCCAGTCCTCTGACCTGAACCCTGTAGAAAATGAGTGAGGTGAACTGAAGAGAAGAAGCACCGTCATGGAGCTGTGAATCTAAAGGATCTGGAGTGATTCTGGATGAAGGAATGGTCTCTGATCTCTTGTCAGGTGTTCTCTAACCTCATCAGGCATTATAGGAGAACATTCAGAGCTGTTAAACTGGCAAATGGACGTTTCAAAAAGTATTGAATAAAAGGGTGCCGTTAAATGTGTATTAGAGAAAACATTTATTTCATAATGATATTTCTCCCCATTTTAAATTCTTATTCTCCAATGAAAGGTTAGATTTTTGTGAATTTTTTTAATAAAAGATCAAAAGAATTAACAATGCAGATTAATTTTCACGGCCTTCTTTGGTCATATTTACCAAGGATACCAACAGTTCTGACCATGTGTGTATCTGGTCTACTTGATTTTCTATAGATCATACAGGTCCTTCTCAAAAAATTAGCATATTGTGATAAAGTTCATTATTTTCTGTAATGTACTGATAAACATTAGACTTTCATATATTTTAGATTCATTACACACAACTGAAGTAGTTCAAGCCTTTTATTGTTTTAATATTGATGATTTTGGCATACAGCTCATGAAAACCTCAAAAATCTCAAAAAATTAGCATATCATGAAAAGGTTCTCTAAACGAGCTATTACCCTAATCATCTGAATCAACTAATTAACTCTAAACACCTGCAAAAGATTCCTGAGGCTTTTAAAATCTCCCAGCCTGGTTCATTACTCAAAACCGCAATCATGGGTAAGACTGCCGACCTGACTGCTGTCCAGAAGGCCATCATTGACACCCTCAAGCAAGAGGGTAAGACACAGAAAGAAATTTCTGAACGAATAGGCTGTTCCCAGAGTGCTGTATCAAGGCACCTCAGTGGGAAGTCTGTGGGAAGGAAAAAGTGTAGCAGAAAACGCAGCACAACGAGAAGAGGTGACCGGACCCTGAGGAAGATTGTGGAGAAGGACCGATTCCAGACTTTGGGGGACCTGCGGAAGCAGTGGACTGAGTCTGGAGTAGAAACATCCAGAGCCACCGTGTACAGGCGTGTGCAGGAAATGGGCTACAGGTGCCGCATTCCCCAGGTCAAGCCACTTTTGAACAGAGAAGCAGCACTGGACTGTTGCTCAGTGGTCCAAAGTACTTTTTTCGAATGAAAGCAAATTTTGCATGTCATTCGGAAATCAAGGTGCCAGAGTCTGGAGGAAGACTGGGGAGAGGGAAATGCCAAAATGCCTGAAGTCCAGTGTCAAGTACCCACAGTCAGTGATGCTGGTGTTGGTCCACTGTGTTTTATCAAGGGCAGGGTCAATGCAGCTAGCTATCAGGAGATTTTGGAGCACTTCATGCTTCCATCTGCTGAAAAGCTTTATGGAGATGAAGATTTCATTTTTCAGCACGACCTGGCACCTGCTCACAGTGCCAAAACCACTGGTAAATGGTTTACTGACCATGGTATTACTGTGCTCAATTGGCCTGCCAACTCTCCTGACCTGAACCCCATAGAGAATCTGTGGGATATTGTGAAGAGAAAGTTGAGAGACGCAAGACCCAACACTCTGGATGAGCTTAAGGCCGCTATCGAAGCATCCTGGGCCTCCATAACACCTCAGCAGTGCCACAGGCTGATTGCCTCCATGCCACGCCGCATTGAAGCAGTCATTTCTGCAAAAGGATTCCCGACCAAGTATTGAGTGCATAACTGAACATAATTATTTGAAGGTTGACTTTTTTTTGTATTAAAAACACTTTTCTTTTATTGGTCGGATGAAATATGCTAATGTTTTTTCCTAAAGGAGCAGTTAACTCCAAAAGGAAAATTAGCTGAAAATGTACTTAGGCTCAGGTTTTTCAAGATGTAGATGAATTTGTTTCTTCATCGGAACAGATTTGAAGAAATTTAGTACATCACTTGCACACCGAAGGATCCTCTCCAGTGAATGGGTGCCGTCAGAATGAGAGTCCAAACAGCTGATAAAAGCATTACAATAATTCACAAGTAATGCACATGACTCCAGTCCATCAGTTAACATTTTGTGACATTAAAAGCTGCATGTTTGTGAGAAACAAGTCCATAATTAAGACGTTTTTAAGAAACTGTTATATATGAGTTTCAGTGGTGGAAAGAGTACTGAAAATGTGTACTTAATTACAAGTACTGTTACATTGCTGAAATAATACTCAATTACAAGTAAAAGTACTGGTGTCAAAACAGTACTTAAGTAAAAGTACAAAGTACTCCTCTCAAAAACTACTCAGAGTACTAATTACTAGTTACTTTTTAGCTGGCGTTATGTAATGATTTACCAAACAATATTCATTCATATCAAAGTTATATGTGGATAATAGCTACTTTGAACAAAACCCACTTTTATCTTTTTGACAAATTACGTGAATTAGTGGTCATGATACAGGAATTTCTAACTTCAATATATACCTTGAAAAATATCAATATAAAAATACCCGTGAACCGGAAGCTGCAACTGACTTCAGTGTTGTGATGCATGTTCAAGTGAAACAGAATATTGAATAAAGGGTGGGGTTTTATTGTGGTGCACCTCCACTCCACCTCTTGCTCATAGCAGATTCATGGTTAAGTGGTTAAGAATATCTGCTTGTTACGTCTGACATCACGCTTCACCGCTTCTGGGTCCTAACGCTCTGCCAGACCCCCCAAGAAACCACCAAACTGTGCTAATATACACCCACAATGTCATGTAATACTGAAAAATTATAACCCTAGCCTTTATCTCCATACTGAAATCCCAGATGGCCAGACAATGTTTCAGCTTAAATAAGTGTCTGAGACGGAGACTGTAGTGTGCACAGCAAATTTTTAAATGCTTGGCTTAAATATGTAACATTAATTAAACAGTGCTCATAACATGCTAATTTTTTGAGAAGGACCTGTATTTTGCATTCTATACATCATTTTTCAATCATCATTGTATTGCATTGCATTATATGTACCCCCCTCCCCTCTAAATGCTTTGATCATTAAACTAAACATTCAAATATCGTCTTACTAAAACATTATAGAGAGATATTCTGTGTCACAGTATAAATAGTCTGTAGTACTGTTATGAAGTATAAATTATATCATTGATTTGGCTACATTTCAAGCTGTCAAAATGTCACCTTTCTGGCCATAAAAATATCTGCAACTGTACACATTGCATATTTTTGCTAAATAAAACACACACAAACTTTTTTTGTTTAAAGGTTCAATAAACTGGTCCATTTCAAGAAAATAGACTATTATTTCAGATGTGACCCTGGACCACATTTTTTTTAAAACTGAGATTTATACATCATCTGAAAGCTGAATAAATAAGCATTGATGTATGGTTTGTTGGGATAGCACAATATTTGGCTGAGATACAACTATTTGAGAATCTGAGCGTGCAAAAAAATCTAAATACTGAGAAATTACCTTTAAAGTTGTACAAATGAAGTTCTTACCTATGTGTATTACTAATAAAAATGTAAGTTTTTATATATTTACGGAAATTTAAAAAATATCTTCATGAACATCATCTTTACTTAATATCCTAATTTGGCAAAAAAAGACAAATCTATATTTTTGACAAATACAATGTATTGTAGGTTACATAAATACCCTTGCTACTTAAGACTGGTTTTGTGGTCCAGGATCACATATGTTGGGCTTTACAGGTTTAACCATTGTAGAAATTCATATGGACAGCAAATGTTGCATAACACTACTGGTTTGTAAACTGTTCAACTTTTACTGTGTATAAGCATCATCTTTGTCACTGCTCAACACACACAAAAAAAAGAAGCAGTAAGATGGAATAAAAAAGGAAAAATAATAATATTTTGCCTTTTTGCCACACACCGAACCCCCAACTGCTCCCCGGGCGTCGCAGCATAAATGGCTGCCCACTGCTCCGGGTGTGTGTTCACGGTGTGTGTGTGTGTGTGTGTGAGTGTGTGTGTGTGTGTGTGTGTGTTCACTGCTGTGTGTGTGTGCACTTTGGATGGGTTAAATGCAGAGCACGAATTCCGAGTATGCGTCACCACACTTGGCAGTATGTCACTTCGCTTTTTCTGCAATAAAAAGGTACATCTGTTTTGTTTGTTTATCTTATTTGTTTATTTGTTTCTGCAATAAAAAGGAGCATGACACAACATTTAGAAAAATAAAAAATAATAAAATAAAATGATAGGTACCTGTCATACACCGCAAGGTGGCGATATAATCAAAGACAAAAGTATTAAACGAGTTACCTGTGAATCCACAGACCGTCTCCGTTTATTTCCACATTCTACCATGAGAGGGCGACATACTCTCGCATTGAAGGTCAGAATTTTAACATGATGGCCAAATTCTGAAACAATTTCAAGACAAGGGAATTTCATCAGACAGTTTGTCAATAGTGTTATTTGTATTGGCGTTTTTAATGACTCTTTATATATCAGTAACCTAATTGGTGTTCATTTTATTCTACTTTAGAATCGTAATATTCTTCAAACTCTTTTCACTTGATATCTGTAGCCTAACGACGAAACCACATAATGTTGGATTTGTTCTATAAGACAAATAGAACAAGGACAAGCGATAACATATTTGTTTGTTTCATCGTTTTTAAAATAATAAACTTTGCATTTCAGAAGCAGCCTAAATGTACAGCATGTTATTACTCCATTGCTTCTAGGACTATTTAAAATATAAGCCTATTCATAATAAGAAAAATATATAGCTAAATGTAGCTACCACATTCCTGTCTGAATAATAGCCTAGTAGCCTAAATGTAAAATTAAAAAAACAAACAGATTAAATTACAAAAAAAAAACTAAATTAATAGATTAAATCTGCTAGCTTGGTATAAACACACACAAACAAAATCTGTCTAATAACATTTTTCCGTTTCAAAATTCAACGCTTTAAGCAAATAAGCAAAATTTTTGATTTTGCATAGGCTATATTATTAGGCTTTTTTATTTAAATGAAATATGCTTGAGAGTTTAAAATAATTTTGTCATAAATTGTTTGACCTACGATTTCATTAGCATACTTAAAAAACAATAGACTATAATTTAGCATATTATTCAACATAGTATTTTTATTCGATTTATAATGTATATGCCTACCGAAATTGTAATAATTATGTGGAATGTAAAATAAATAAAAACACTGAACTAAATTAAAAACTGAGTTGAAAAGAAAGCACCCGGGCAGAGGAATTTATCTACAATTTATTAAAACGAGTGCTCGGTTTCTCCGTTAAATGAAGGCACACTGTCAATCCGACACTGCTGTTTACACTGTTTTATCTGTTGGGAGAAAGTAAACACTTGAGCTCTGGCGAGGAGGATTATGTCTCCATGGCATCGCATTTCAATAGTGCAGCTACACTCCTCGTGCGAAAATACAGTGGACTCCTGCTTTGAGACTGTCTCGGTTTAGAGGCTTTCACAAGAAGAGAAGAGAAGAGCTGATATCATCTCTCTTTAGCTTGGACTGTCGATATGAAAAACATAACTAGACATAGGCCTAATGTTATTAAAGTATTAACAAATTTACTTTCTAAAATGTTTAGCAATTCGTTTTTTGGAATATATATATATATATATATATATATATATATATATATATATATATATATATATATATATATATATATATATATATGGTTAAAAAAAAAAAAGCTTTGTATTAAAATACATTAAACGGAGGCTATTAATTTTGTTAAACAGGCTATTGTTATTTATTAAGTAATTATTGTTGTTAAAGTTTATGCAAAATGTGTTTTGAAATAGGTCACAGTGCGCCAAATGATAGATAAACAAAACAAACCAAAAAAAACTTTAAAAACAAGCTAAACATAAGGATAAAATAACATTTATTTCTTTTGCAAAATTTACACAGAGAAATGTACACTTCGCGACGCAGCAAGATTTCATTCAACAAACAATCGTTTTTACATCTTTTTTTTTTAGATTCCTTTTGATGTTTTTTGAGAAAACGACTTTGACAAATATAACATCAAGAAATGCAATATACATAATTTAGTCGTGTAACACGATATATCACTCACAAAGGGAACACAAATGTGTACTTGAGCCAGTAACCATATTAAATCCAAAGAACATCTGTTCTGTTGAATGAACATGGCACGATTATACAGACACTGAGCAGAAAAAGAGTGAATAATAGACGTTCCACAATAACAATAATGCTAGAATATTCCCTTTTTTTAATGATGAAGCAAATTATTATTCTAGGAATTGCACTATCATCACACGGGGGCTTAATCCATTTGGTAAATAATCTAAATGGATTGTAACAAACGTGAAGGATTTTAAAATACACAATTTACATTACTCGAAAATACTATGGCTACCCTGCTAAAGGTCTAAAATAATTCACCTCTGGCTCCTTTTGCAGTTCCTTCTCCTTCTGAGGCAGTGTCAGTAACGCCATCCTGCAGTAAGATGGGTAAAAACTACTTTAACCTTTACGCGTAACCATTTTCTTTTTGATTAATCACAAACTTCAAAGAAGCCACGACCACCAAACACATTTTTTTCTGGTGATTAAACTAGACATATTTTATATACAGAAACACAAGGCCAGCGAGTCTTTAAGGATGATGAATCTTTAGGCCTATGAGTCTTTAAAGACAAGAAACACTTTTGTCTACATTTGGGAAACACTATCTCACTGTTTTTCTGGAGTGTTGTTGACCAGAGGACCGTACAGTCCATTGGTGAAGGTCTGATCTTTATGCAAGAGAGTCCTGTCTCTGATCAAGTCACTGAAGGCATAGTCCATTGGCGGCCTGAAGCCCAATGTGGGCATCAGACCCGTGGTGGAGTACGGAGCCATGAAGGCCAGGCCTCTGCTGTGAGCCGAGTACGCCAGCCGGAGTGGGTTCAAGCCCAAATGCGTACTGAGAGGATACGTGCTCGGGTCGGAACCAAAGTGTGGCGCGTTGGGTTGCAGAGGAGAGAAGGCAGATCTATTGCTAAGCGTCATGGTTCCTGGTAACATAGGCCGCGGGGTGGAGGACATGGGCGGCTGTGCGCTCTGCAGCATCCGATCCGCCGTCCAGGACTCCTCTTGGCCTTTGGCTTGACCGCTGTTGTTGAGGATTTGCTCTATGGCCTGCACCACGTCTTTGCCGCATCCCTGCAGCACAAGCTCCAGGACGCTGCGCTTGTGGTTGGGGAAAACCCTCGTTAGGATGTCGATGGCGTTCATCTGTCGCGATGCTGCGGAGGAAGGCGAGGGCTCCTGCTCGTCTTTATCCGTATCGGAGCCGGAGTCTGAGCCGAGCGGACTGATGGAGCCTGGCGTTTCATCTCCGTCTTTTAATGGCTTGGGTATCGGGGAACTCACGATAGACTCGCGGTCACCGTTCTCCGAACCCGAGCCGTGACGCATATCTGGAGATGACATTCCTGGAACGGATTCGGTGTCTGTGGACACGCACTTTCTAGCCGCCTGCTGTGGGGTCACCGATCCAGATAAAGGTGTCTTGGGGAACAACTCGAACTTTTGGATGTTCGATTCACCTGAAATAGATTGATGCACTTCAATAATGGCCATCAGCTAACATGCCTTGTTTTTTTCTTGGACCGTATGAGAGTGAAACTTGGAATTCAGCTTAATATTAGCCTATTTGTATAATACACACACTAGCTAAATATGCCATCCTTTTCAAATAATTGTTAGAGGTACTTTGGTTTTTAAGTTCTCCATATGGTTCATTTTAATTCAGCATAGCAGCGTGTATTTAAAAAAGTGCGTAAACGTTTTCTAGAGAATTCATTTGTATTTACAATCCTTTAAATATAACTGATACATTTATTTTTAAGAATTTACATATATGTATATGAGGATAATTTATCCACCTACCAGAGTTTGTTTCGTTGTTAATTGGGCCAAAGACCTCATAGTTTTGCCGGGGAGGTATGATGCCATTGGCAGCGGCCAAGGCCAGACCCTCTGCTGTGCCGTAGAGCAGCTGCAGTTCTCTCGCCTCGTTCTCCTCCTGCGCCTGCTGTCTGCGGAGCGCAACCTGAGCGGCCATGACGCGCTGTCTCTCGGCGATCAGAGTGCACTTGGCACACATGCAGTCCTTCCATCTGCAGTAGCGCTTATGCCCTTTCAGCGCGGACACCACGCCGTGATTCCTGCACCGGGCGCACTTGGGCGTTCGTGGATACTTCTCAGTAGCGCGAAGCAACAGCGGCGGGCCCCTTAAGAGGTTACCGGCCATGGAAACCGGGATGGAGGCGGCAGCGGCCGCCTGGGAGGCGGGTGGAATCTCTGGACGAAGATCCATATTCTCCGAATCAACAAACAGCCGATCGATAGGTTAAAAAACGTGCGCAACCGAAGTCTTCGATCGGAGACGTTTCATAAGCATTGAGCAGAATCGATACACGGCGAATTTCTTCAGCACAGCACTTGAGGAAGAACACAGCCCGAATGCCAATGTCCAAGAAGAGATCAGAAAATACTTATGATTGCTTATGAAAGTCCTCTTTCCAGTGAGACCTTCAACTTGTTGCGCGCTGTCCACAAGCAGCCCAATAAACTCTTTTAGAACTTAAACATGTTTAAATCTAATAAAAATCCATTTTAAAAACACAAAAATCCATCGAAGGTAATGCAAATCTAACTTTAAACTCAATGATCAGCCGACAGTCTGACAGAGAGCAGAGTTTGCTGCTGGAGCCAGTGTGAGACACTAACTTCCTCGAGAGATCTTCAGTGGATACAGATCCCTCTAGATCTATTGTTGCGCCCACGTTTTCATTAGACAAATTTGACAACAATGTGGCGCCTGTCATTGGCCAAAAGGGGAAGGAGCGATCTGATTGGCTTGTCTCTTTTTCAACTGTGTCCACCTGCGTTCTTTTCTCAAATAGCAAGCATCACGCAGAGCTAAAACATAAAACTTTTATCATAAGAAATTATTTACTAAAATACAGGCAAAATATCCCGTTAGACAATTGACTATTGATACTATAATCTTTAAACGCAATTTGGCATTACTAACTGCCATTTAGACAAAATAACCTAGCTGTTAAATAGTTCGGGATTTTTTTAGCCTTTTTTTGTTTGTTTGCTTGTTTTTTGCCGACACATTTTTTATTTATTTTTTACAAGTAATTATTAGCCAAAATAAGTTTCGTAATTTTCGTTTTATCTTTTAAAAGACCAGATTTATTTCTAGACATTTGCTGTAGCCTAGTGAAGAGTCAGTTCCTCGTAGAATGACGTCAATATCGATAAAGGCACAACGGTAAGTTTGTTACGCTAGACTTTACGTTTGTAATTGTTTACTGTAAACATTGTCGCGTCCTTTGAAAATGTCATTCATTTGTAGCATTATTGTAGAACTACTGATTTAAACGCCGGATAGAGTCAAGAAGGTTCAATGTGCTCATTTCTCATCGATATAAACAAAACATTGCGATGTTGGATTGTAATCCAATTATTTAAAATGAACTAAATGAACACTATACTGATTGATATGGTATTAATGTGGTTTAACGCCATAGGAATAGTTATATCAGCCTAGCCTTTGTAAGACAAACTATCGCTTCTGTTTCTCTGTATTTGTTGAACATTTATATGTTAGGCTACTATTAAAACACTATATTTCTCACCGGGATTGTATTGTTTATTGTAAGCGTTGTTCTCTTTGCTTAACTAACAGTCTTCTTGTTTGTTTATTTGTTTGTTTATTTTTTCTCGAATACATTTCATGTGACTATTTAATTATTTTTTAGCGCTCTTCATACTTTTAAAAGTCTGCGGATTGATCAAAATACGAACATAAACAAACAAGTGCTATTATTATTACTATTATTATTGACAATATTTTATTATTATCATTATTGCTAAATGATTTTAGAATTACATGCAGTTGTATCGTTATGATTCTACACGTTCAAGAATTAAAAGCGAGGATTATTATTGGAAAACTATAGCCAGGTTTTAAAATGTCAGTGAGATGCCTAAAATTATTTTTGCAATGCTTCAATTTATCTACCCTTAGATTAGCGTTTTTTTCTAAACAATGTACATATTTTTATTTAAAATAATTATCCAATATTTCAAGATTGTGGTGTCATAATACTAAAATGGTAAGCACGTTAAAATGTCTTTTGAATAAAATACGAAAATACGAGTTTTTTGTAGTCTATACTCTACAGGATTACTGAATTTATTCCTATATTGCTTGAATAATTCATTTTACATGATTACAACTTTTTTTCTCCAAAATAATGCAGTTTATCAGCTAAAAATGAAATGTTTGCTGGCATCTGCTAAACAAATCTGTTAGACAACAACAGACTTGAATCTGAACATTATTTTTTGTTCGTTCGGATTAATGCAACTCGCCAATAGGTTTTGTATTTTTCAAAGAATTTAAAGCAGATCGCCATGGTTCTCTTTGGTACCTGGACTTTAAAATGTCTCGCCCCTTCGATAAAGTGATGTGGGCCTGTACTGTTTCCCTGTCGCTCGGTTTCTTATTGTTTACACACTCAATCACAGTAAGCAAATGCCATCTGTCCCCCCGCCACTCTCATCTGCACCTTTAATTACCCAACCAGCACTCTAATAGAGACGATATTAAACTAAAGCTTTTTGACATTCAAAGTCATTATCTCTGCAGCGATCTCACGCGACTGAAAATAGACATCCCGAGATCATTACAAAACCGCAAGCAAGCGTTGATTGTTCATAAACTGATAAATGATGAAAGCACAGCTCTGAACAATTGTGATCTTTTGACAGATATGAGAACTAAGCCAGTTGTATGTAAGCAATTTACATGCAATATTTAGATATTTGCATGCAACCCACTTACTCCATGCAAAACATTTAGTGTAGAATGCAGAATATCAAATGCATTTTAAACATCATTTTAAACCATCTAATATGCATGGCTTTCACAAGAGAAACCCTTTATGAACCCAAAAGCCAATGTTCTAAGTGTAGATAAACATTAAAAACTTTTTAATTCTCAGAACTTCCAGCAAACTTTGGTAAGAAAAAGGTTCTACTTTGAGACCAAGAAGCGCTAAAACCCTTATTTTTAAGAGAGTAGGCAATATTTACTAAGTCTGTTCAGGCAGAACCTATATTTTATGAAGTTTAAATAATGAATCCGGCCCTCTACACACTTTACTTGAAAAAGAAAATCCATTGAATGGGCGTCGCTGTGAATTCCAATTAAATGCCCCCGGGCAATTAAAACTGACTGTGGGCACTTAGGAAATTCAACATTCTTTCAACAGTTCATCAGACATATGCATCAAAAACCCATACAAGGCTTTCACTCCTTTTTGAATCTCCACCGCTGACTGAGTTTTACACCTTTTTAAAGCCGCACAAAAGAGATGCTTGACCCGACATATGTAACAGCATGTCTCTGTTCCTCCAGCACCCCGGAGCGCTATTGTACGGACCTTTCTCTCCGCTGATACCCGGCCGGAGCGCGGCTGGACCCGAACTGCCTCCCTGCGGAACTCCTGCTGGAATGGTTTGAGTGCGCAGAGCGCAGCAGAGGTTAGAGTAGCAGATAAAAAGGGGAATGAGGGTGCCGAGCGCGCGGTTTTTAGAAAAACCAGAGTATTTACACGCTTCATCTCGTCTCCAAGTCCTCATTAGGTTGTTAACCTCTTGTTCACATGAAAAGCTGCTGCGCCGCGCAGGACCCTTGAGCGCAGCAATGGCATTCCCCTAAAGGCACAGAACAAAGCGCTTAAAATAACTGCGTTAAATTAAGCTTTTATTGGCTTACTTAGGATGGACGCTCGATGTGGCTTGCTTTAGTTATTTACCTAAAAATATATATATTTGATATTTATTCATTTAGCGTAGCCAATTATGTAATTTAGGTTATTAGTTAAGGCTTATTTATCCATCCGTATAGCCTACTTATTTTAATTTACTAAATTAAACATTCATCAAATATACTTTCAGAAAAAAGGCACAAAAACTGTCACCGGGGTGGTACCTTTTCGAAAGGTAAACTTTTGTACCTTATTTAGCCCTAAATATAGCATTTATACCTTAAAGGTACATATATACCTAAAGTGTAGCCATATTAGCATCTAAATATAGGCTACATTTTGAAAAGCTACAGTGACATATTTTGTACCTTTTTTTCTGAGAGTGAGCAATACTTTGTACCTTTTGGTGCCTTTTTGTTTTAATAAAACAAAATCGTTCGAGAATCATATAGCCTAGGTTTCATGTTACAAAATAAGTTTCTTAAATCTTGATGGAAACGGAACTTTGAAACGGAGCTGTTTCTGTCTAATTAATGTAAAATCATAATGCAATCTATTCTTGGTCTGAATATTGCTCTCTTCATTTCTGGTTCTGCAAACTGTAAAATTGGAAGATGGGAAATAATTTTATTAAGACGTCCAGGCTATATTCGGGGGGAAATATATAAGACCGCATTATAAAAATGGGGGTGGTGATGGCGCAATGGATAAGACACATGCCTTTGGTGTGAGAGACCCGGGTTCGAATCCACTGTGAGACACCAATGTGTCCCTGAGGAAGACACTTAACCCCTACTTGCTCCAGAGGCGTGCGACCTCTGACATATATAGCAATTGTAAGTCGCTTTGGATAAAAGCGTCAGCTAAATGAGTAAATGTAAAATGTAAAAACAACTTATTACTGTACATTTCCTCTGTAGACTCACTTCCACTTTTTACACCGAGGATGTACAACGCCGATGACAGATTAAATGATGCGAGTGTGTGTTCAGGCAGGAGCCAATTAAAATGCGGCCTCCATCCCTCCACATCTGCCTCCCTTTACAAACGAATCAAACAGAAAAGCAGGAACCCAGTGAAAGAGCGCTCATTGAGATCACAGATGGAGTATAGGTTTTTGCAAGAAATTTGAGAAACACCATTGTCCCAAATCCAAACTCAATGTGGTCCCTCACAATGGTTGGGGCTTTGAGCTGCGCCGACTCAATTGGCCTTGTTTTTTAAACTTGAAGTGTTGAACACAAAGATCGGCCTCCTAAATGTCACAACCGCTCCAAGTGGGGCTCTGCAGCTCGATGCTGCCTGAAAAAAGAAAAAGAACACAATTATGAAGCAATAATTACTCTGCTTCTCTTCGCACGCCACTGCGTCTATTCAGGTCCCTTTAGCCCCATTTAATGCTTTATCCTCGTCCACGGTAATCCGAATACCACAGCTTTATTATTTTTTCTTCTCCCTTGCAGAATTTTCTTATGAGACGGGAGTGGGAAACGGGGATTGTGTTAACATGGACAATGGCCGTGTCAACTTACTTTCTGGACAACTTTTTAATAACGAAAGATTAATGCTTAGTGTCACTGCTGAGAGCTGCTGAGCGATACGAGATATTTTTTAATAAGTTCATCCGTTTCAATTTTTCTGCAGTTAGCCTATACTTACAAACTCACAAAAATAAATAAAAGTAGGGTCTTAATTAAACGTGTGTTTTGAAGAGGATGCAAATGAAAATTATTCTGAGATCTAGGCTAAATATTTAAACCAGATGTGTAAAAAAAAATAAAAAATAAAAAAATATTTTAAATGCGGACAATAATGTCAAGGACAACCGTATAATAATATACGTTAATTAAAATTATTAAATAAACGATAATAAATAAATATTTTTTTTAAAGTAGCACATTATGCCTCTAAGCCACTGTTATTAATATAGCCCTGCAAAAGTATAAAACACTAATTTTCATTAAATGCAAAAAAAGGGGCAAAACATTTAATTTCGTTCAAGTTCTGACTATACGTTTAATTTAATAAATGCATGCATTGCAGGCCTGTGTTAGGCATCTTTGTAAAACGGTAAAATGCACTACAGTTCTCACAACAGAGCTTACTTTATTGTCTTGAAGATTTGCCTCATTGCTTCGCGGAGTAAAATATTTTTGAAGGAAAGATGTCCTCTTAATATGTAGTGAATATCTACAAAGAAATCAGTTAAATCAGGACAAAACTGGGCGTGTGTGATTTATTGGTAAATAAAGTATACAAAAGTTGTGTATTTCACTGTATGTCTTGTATTCGTTTTGGGAAAAACGTTTGATGCCAATTGCCAATAAAGTACAAGGTTTATGTTTGCCATATCTGGACATTCATTTATTATTATCTAGTATTATCTACCATCAAAATATATATAGCCTATACAAAATATGCAATTTCTCGGTTTAAAATATTATGTAAAATGACATGTTCTCATGTCACTGCTCATTTTTTCACAACCAATAAACAAATAGAAACAACCCTTTTTTAGGAAATTGTTCTTAAAATAAGTATTGGCTACAGTATTTTTTGCTATTAAAACATTCAATTAATTAAAAGTGTGATTTTTTTTTTCTTAGGAAAAATTGCAAATTAGAATTTCAACAATGCATCAAAGAGGGGAAGAGGTACTCTATCAAATTTAAATTAATTATAAAGATGCACATTTAAAAAAATATATTTAAGCTTACTAAAAACAAATAAACAAGCCAAAACCAATCATGGAAAAAAAACAGGGTAAAGTTTCTCCAATTGAAGAAACATCCATAAATAGTCAAAAAGTAAGTTCCACCCGGTTCAATACCTAATGAAATGAAAACTCCTGGAGATCTGTCAGAATGACTAAAGCATTTCTATTGGAAGCAGCCAATAAAACAATTTCTGTTCACACCAACCCCTCCTGTCTCACTCACTTCATTCGCACACATTGCCCAACACAAATGAGCCCCTTTTTCGGGCGACTCTTTAAGCCGCATAGATTCTGTTTCTCTAGCGTCTCTGAGAAAGTAAACTTTGAGTGACCCTCCAGGTTAGTTTAGTCTGGGATTTCAGCATCGTTGGGTGAGTGGATGCTGTGAGATCAGGAACTGCTTCAAAGAAGAGATCACTTGCGTCAGGAATTCTCTTCTCTCACCAAGGGCCAGCAGCATTCTTGACCTTTAAAGATTAGTCAAACATAATTGAACGCTTCCCTTCTGTTATTGAAGAATCGAGCTACCACCTGATGTTGCCAGAGGAGAATCTGTGTCACAAGGAGCCACAAAATAACTCTATTGTCCCTAAATAGAGAGTTTGGGATCAAATCATGATGGCATTGGAAAATCGGATACTTGACTGGCAGCAGCTACAATTCAGGGTCACTGATTGAGATGTCACAGATCTGACAAGTGGGCAACAGGGTAACTGTCTGAAAAAAAAAAAATCACATTGACAAATGCAAAACTCAATATTACTAATAAAACTTAAAAAAAATGTGGATATTAAATATAAATAATAAAAAAATATAAATGTAGACACACACAAATTAAATACGTTCATTTAATTTCCAGTGACTGAAAATTTAACTGAAAATTGAGTGTTTACTGTTTTGCATTATCACACACTATTTTTCATATTGAATACTGTAAAAGTGCTTTGACAGTCTGTATGGTTAAAATAAGGTGACTTGACATAATATATATATGTATGTGTGTGTGTGTGTGTGTGTGTGTGTGTGTGTGTGTGTGTGTGTGTGTATATATGTACAGTGCCCTCCATAAGTATTGGAACAGTAAAGACAAAATTGCTCTGTTGGCTGTGGAGTCAAGACATTTGCAAATATGATTAAAAGATGAATATGAGACAAAACTACAGAATGTCACATTTTATTATTAGCCGTTTCAACACATACATGTTTTACCAAATAAAAAGAACCGCACTTTTAGAGTTCATCCCACTCATTGATGTGAGCATAAGTATTGGGACAGTTGAACATAAGGCAGATATAAAAGATTAAAAGCTATTATTTAGTTGCAGATCCCTTGCACACAATCACAGCAGTGAGTCTGTGACCCATAGACATCACCAGACTCTTGCTCTCATCCTTTGAAATACTTTCCCAGCCTTTAATGCAGCCAATTCCAATTGTTGCTTGTTTTGGGGAGTTTCTGCTCTTACTCTCCTCTTCAGCTGGTGAAATTCATGTTCAATCAGATTTAAATATGGAGATTGACTTGGGCAATCTAAGACTTTCCATTTCTTTGCCCTTATAAATTCCTTGACAGAACTGGCAGGGTGTTTTGGGTCATTGTCCTGATGCAATATGAAGCACTTCCCAATGAATCTGGTGGCATTTTCTTGAATATTGGTAGGCAAGATGGTTTTGTACCCTTCCTAATTCATTCTGCTACAGTCATCATACATTAAGTCATCAGTAAAGTTGAGAGGGCCTGTTCCAGAGAGCCATGCATGCCCATGCCATGACACCACCTCCACCATGCTTTACAGATGAGGCTGTATGCTTGGGATCATTTGCAGTTCCCTTTTTTTCTCCACATTTTTGCTTTCCGATCACTTAGATAAAGGTTCATCTTTGGCTCATCGGTCCATAAACACAGTTCCAAAACTCTTCTGGCTCACCTTTGTGCTTTTTTGCAAACTCTAATCTTGCCTTTCTATTTTTGGTGCTGGTCAGAGGTTTGTATCTTGCTGTGTAGCATCTGTAATTCTGTGTCAAAGTCTCCTGAGGACAGTAGATTGTCAGAGCATCACCCCAGCTTTCTGGAAGTTGTTGCTGATTTTACAGACACGTCTTTTAGGGTTCATTTTCACAGCTTTTATGATTTGTCTGTCATCAACTACTGTTGTTTTCTCACCCGATCAGGTTGTTGTTGGTTGCTGGTGTCGCTGGTGGTTTCCAAACTCTTGATTTCTCCATGCCCTTTGTTTTTGCTATAGCTCTAATTGACTTCCTCTTTTCTTTTAGCAACCAAATTGCTTACTTTTCTCTCAAAGTCAGCTCCCTCCTCTTCATCCTGGTTTGTGTGTGTCATCATCGAGAGCAAGATTCAGAATACAGAAGTAATGGATATAACTGATACAACACATTCCCTGCTTTTAATACCTGAAGAATTAATGCAACAGGACACAGCTGATCACTTAGAAAGACCTGTGAGGCAACTGTCCCAATACTTATGCTCACATCAGATAGAGGGATGAAACTCTAAAAGTGCTGAACTTCTTAGCTGGTAAAACATCTATGTGTTGAATCATCCAATAATAAAATGTGACATTCTGTAGTTTTGTCTCATATTCATCTTTTGATCATATTTGTAAATGTCTTGACTCTAGAGCCAACAGAGCAATTTTGACTTTACTGTTCCAATACTTTTGGAGGGCACTGTATATGTATATGTATTTGTGTATGTATATGTATATACGTTTAAAAAAAGACAACTTGTGAAAAAAGTAATATTTTAATTATTCATGTGTGTGTGTGTGTGTGTATATATATATATATATATATATATATATATATATATATATATTTGGTTTTGATTGCTTATGTCCTCATTTCTAAGTCGCTTTGGATAAAATAACTTATTTGTTAACTTTGTTCAATAACTTTGACTAGCCTTTTAGTGTCAAGAACAATATATATTATATACTAAATTACACACACCATTCTTGACCCTTAAAGACTAGTTCATCCACAGTCAAAAATAAGATGAATTTTGAAATAACTTGAATTTTGAAGTACAAAGAACTTACAAATTATATTAAATTACATTAAACTGGCTTAAAAAATTAGTTGAACCTTGTCCAACTGATAAATTAAAGTTGAAAACTGTATTTATTTTGATGAGTTAATGTAAAACACGTCATAACTTATTGGTCATATTTTTATTTTTTGCAGTGTATAAAGTCTAAAAGCTAATAAAAATGTTCAAAATGTTTTTGTTTTTTTTTAAACATTATGTCCTCTGATACAGGATAATGTTTTTCCAAACAGGATTACTGTTTCAATTGTGGGAATTATTGTGCTCTTCTCATATTGCTCAGAACACACCTGCCAAAAGAACGCTGATAACGAAGTGTAGACAAGCCGGATCAAGCTAAAAGAAATATCAGTTCACTACTTAAAATGACAGCATTTCCGACCTGCTCATCACCGCTGTCTGTGTCAGTACAAAGTCAATGTCTGCATGCATTAACCAATCATTCAGTCATTGAAACAGTAATATCACACGCACACAGGAGCTGCATAACCAGCATTTCTCCCTCAGGCTGGATTTACCCAGTCTTTCACACCTGATCGAGCATGATGAAAATGAGAAAATCTTACCTTTCAATGCTTGCTCTTTCTTGAAAGCATGAACACGGGAGAGCAGACTAGGCCAAACCTGGAGAACGGCAGATTCTGAAACACATTCAAGTCCAATTTACACAGGCATTACTCATATTTGACGACATTGAATTGCAGAGCAGAAGTGAGCATATAAACCATAAGGCGGAAGAAACATTCACCTTTTGCGAATGCTCATTTTGGGGCTTACGAACACACAAGAGCTGATTCCAGACAATTGTGTTACCCGACCAAGCTTGAAGAGAGCTGTAATTTAGTTTGTTGTTGTCGCTTTGAATAAAGCTGCTTTCTACTTTGTCTGAAATGAATACTGAACTCATTGACCAGAACAACACAATGTTTGAGTTAGTTTAACATTCTCACCAAACAGCGTGTGTGAGAAACAGAATGATTCATGTCTTCTCTGGGCACATCACCTACAGTGGAAGTATGACTGGATGCACACATTAAA
Organism: Barbus barbus; assembly: GCF_936440315.1. Classification (NCBI taxonomy): domain Eukaryota; kingdom Metazoa; phylum Chordata; class Actinopteri; order Cypriniformes; family Cyprinidae; genus Barbus; species Barbus barbus. The sequence continues at coordinate 22,334,909 of NC_136756.1, read as the reverse complement.
CGTTCAGATTCCTTGCGTGAGAAGACAGACAACACAAATCAAACAGCCTGCAGGTTAAACTCCTATCCAGTTTAAAAAAGGTCAAGTGCGCATGTGTACTTTACATAAAACACATTCTGTTCACTACTTATAGTTAGCAGATTATTATTATTAAAATTTATTTGAAAATATTGGAAGCACTCCATTAGCTTTCAATACATCGACCAAAATCCACAAAGAATCAGGATGGATCACTGAACCCTCATATATCATATTTTAACTAATTATTTAACTTGATCAATCACAAGCAAGAGCACAGTCTTGTTTTCTCTCATTGTGGAGCTGCAGAGATTACAATCAGCATTTAATTTCAAGGTTCAATGGGGGAAATAGTCATAATCATCAGAGATGTCTGAAAACAAAAAACAAACTCTACAACATCTACTGTCAGTACTTCAGTGTCTTTGCACGTCATGTAGCATCCAGACAGTTCCTCAAAGTGATCAGTGAATATTCTTTGAGTCCTTTTAGAATACATGACCAGTCATGTGACCGCCACTGGCTACATTCTCATGCACAATAGACACAAAAAAAAAAAGCCTCAAGCGCCAGTGAATTAAAATGTTAACCCACAAGTAGTTCACATCAGCAGTGAAGATATTTGTGGTATTCCCAGGGTCAATTCATTGAATCAGAATATTTCAAATAATAATTTGTAACAATCTTGACTGCAGTAATCTGGAAAATAACTGGGTAACAATAAATTGGTGCTGTTATTTTACTCCTGTCATAGGATGTTAAAAGAACAGTGTAAAGCAATAAATGAAAACCCTGTCATTTGCTTACCCACATATTGTTCCAAACCTGTATGACTTTAATAAAAAGAGAATTTTTCAAGAATTGCACTGGTCGCTCAGTTCGATTCATTAACAAATCAAAAATTGCTATACCCCACCATGATAGATTTTCATTATAAATTACTTCGATTTCTAACTTCAGCTGTCTATAGAAGACTTGCTATATATAGCACCAAATCATATAGAGCATCTTTATGGTGCTTTTGTGTCCTTTTTGAAGCTCCAGGCCTCATTCAGATGCTCCCCAGAACAGCGTTTCATAATTTCTGTTTGGAAAACACTAATGCAACTTTGGAACGACATGTGAGTTAATAAATAATGTAAGAATCCTTTCAATTTACCTTAGCAGTCATGTATTAAAAATGCAGAACTTCCATGCGAAGAGGCCATGTGCTGGTTTGATGATGTCATGATGATATAGTCACCAACACATGAAGGTAAAAATAAATTTAGAGTGGCAAGACACATGCATGTTCATATATTCTTTATATAATGTATATTAACCTAAATCTAATACAGCATCAAACTTAAAAATGGGGGGAAAGTGAGAAAAATAAACAAGTATTAAACCAAGTATAATCAATTTGGGTACAAAGAAGAAGCCGGGGTGACGGGCTGTTGAGGGCCGTGCTGAGAATCAGGGACTCTGAGAACCTTGGGAAAGGAAATGGTCCAGCGTTCTCCAGGAAATGTCTCTTTATATGACTTTTATTTATTAATCATTTTTTAAATTGATATTTTTTTTGTCTCATTTCAACACAAAACATGTCTAAAAAGCAGCCGCAGTGAGAAGTCCTTGTCTGTGAGGCTGGCTGTTTTAGACTTCCACACCTCTGCTTGTTGTTTTTTTTTTTGTTGTTGTTTTTTTTTTACTTTTCGGTTACCTTACGTGTTGGGTGGAAAAAGAACATTACACCGCAGTTATGGGAGGAGAGTGATCGTTTATCCATGTGCTTGTGAAGGTCTCCGTGTGCATAAAATGTACACTCAGCATTCATATACAACGCACTGTGTGATAGTGTGTGAAGGCTTGTGTGTATGTGGGTGTGTGTCTGGTCGCTGTGGACATCATGCTAAAAGTTCTTTGCTTATTCTTCTTGTTCGCCTCAGGACGTCTCTGATCAGTCCTACTCTTTGGCCTCCAGGAACAGGGTCTCCTGAGGGAAGAGTTTAGCCTCCACCAGATTCCACACCGGGTCTAACTGCGTTATCTGGGAAGAGATGAAAAAAAAAAACTAATTTGAGATGTTTTTCAGTGCTTAAGGAATACATTTTTTTTTGCAAATTTTAAGGCCCGCTTACACCAAGGACGATGACTTATAACAAAAAATTTATTATAAATTTAAAGGGGACCTATTATGCAAAAATCACTTTTATAAGGTGTTTGAATACAGTTGTGTGGCCGCAGTGTGTGAAAACAACCAGCCTACAATGGTAAAAAAATACACCCACTAATTTTTTTAATAATCCCAATAAATCAAACACTGAATATGCAATTCCAGATTTCTCCCTACGAACACGTCATTGTAGGAAGAAATCCCACCCATTTGTGACGAACTCTGCCCTATTACACACAGCCCTGAGTGAGAAGTAGCAGTCTGCCATTACTGTTTTCTTGATTCAGAAATGTCCTGTTGCATTCTACATGTTTCTTCTAGAGTCTCTCCTTCATTGTCCAATTCCTGTTCGAACATATAAGGCTGAACACCGCTACCGAGAGTTTCTGACATTTTCAGTGTGTGAGATTGTCCTGTTTTGTTGTTGCCGGTATGCCGGAACATGAGCTCTTGAAGCTCCGCCCTCTTCTGAAAAGGGGGCCCGGGAGCACCAGCTCATTTGCATTTAAAGAGACAAACAAAAAACAGTGCATTTTGGTTCATATTCTAAAAGTGGCAATTTTAACAAGTTATAAAAAATATCTGTGGGGTATTTTGAGCTAAAACTTCACATACAGACTCTGGGGACATCAGAGGCTTTTACGTCTTGAATGAATGAATGATGCATTTATATAGCACTTTTATTGTGTATTGCCGTACACCCAAATCGCTTTACAATTATGTGGGGGTCTCTCCTCAACCACCACCAGTGTGCAGCATCCACTTGGATGATGCGACGGCAGCCACAGTACAACGGCGCCAGTACACTCACCACACACCAGCTACAGGTGGAGAGGAAAGAGAGTCATTGTGCCAATCAAGTGGATGGGGATTACTAGGAGGCCATGATTGATAAGGGCCAGTGGAGGGAATTTGGCCAGGACACTGGGGTTACACCCCTACTCGTTTTACGAGAAGTGCCATGGGATTTTTTTTTTTTAATTGACCACAGAGTCAGGACCTCGGTTTAACGTCTCATCCGAAAGACCGTGCTTTTTACAGTACAGTGTCCCCGTCACTATAATGGGGTGTTAGGACCCACACAGACCACAGGCTCACCCCCTGCTGGCCTCACTAACACCTCTTCCAACAGCAACCTAGTTTTCCCAGGAGGTCTCCCATCCAGGTACTGACCAGGCTCAACCCTGCTTAGCTTCAGTGGGCAACCAGTCTTGGGCTACAGGGTGCTATGGCCGTCTTGTAAAAAGGGGGATAATAGGTCACTTTTGAAAGAATAATAATAAATATTAATAATGCATTTTATTTAATGGTGCCTTTGTAAACACACAAGGTCACCTTACAGCAAGCAAAATAGTACAAATAAAATACAAAAAAGAAACAACAGACAAATCCTGGCAGCATTACAAAGTTCAACAGCTAAACTGCATACATACATGATAACTACTAAGCAAATAGTATGGAAACCTCTTTCTGCTATGGTTAAAAAAATGAAAAATGTAATTGTGACTTTTTAGCTCACAATTTGGACTTTCAATTCTGAGAAAAGAGTTAGAATTGACTCTGAAAGTGTCCAAAATGCAATATATAAACTCACAACCTTTTTTTTATTGAGTTTTGTTTCCTCAGAATTCTGAGTTTTTCCTCTCACAATTCTAAAATTTTGGTTCCGCAAAAAAAAAAAAAAAAAGGGTAATTGCAACTCTAAAACACAATTCTGATTTCTCACAAATGCAAGTTTATATCTCACAATTCTAACTTTATTCTCAAAATGCAAGTTCTCTCGCAATTGTGACTTTTTCAGTTTATATTTCGGAATTCTTCGTTTATTATCTTGCAATTCTGAGAAAAAAAGTTACAATTACCTTTTTAATGTGTGTTTTTTATATATATAAATCTTATGGTGGAAACAAGATTCCACAGAGTAGCAAAGTCCACATCAAAACTGTAACAATAACAGCACAGATGAATGATAGAGTTGGAATACCTTTCAGAATGACTTTTTTCCAGCTGATGAATGCTAAAAACACTGACAGCCAATCAGAATCCATCTTTTTTTTAAGAAACCAAGCATTTCAAGCAGCAGATGACAGAACTGCAGGATATACTTATAATAAACCGAATGCTTTATGGATGCTAATATAGTTAGCATTATAGTTATTTTTCGTTCTTGATATGAACGGACCATTATTGCAATATCAAAATTGTAAAAAATAAAAAATAAAAACAGATCATGAGGTATGCGGGTTAAGTCTGGCCATTCTTCCTAAACTAAGCGATGTGTGGGGTCTAGCCTTCTGATGTCATTGGTTAACGCTGTAATGCGATAAAGTCCCCGTGTGAGGTACGTGTCCTGTTTCCCTTTGGGATAGTAGCTGTTTGTTATCGCAAATGGACCGATCCAAACCAAACACAATAGCAATGGGGTGAGAACTCATCAGCCACTAATAATCTCCATGAGTGAAGCCCGACTTCATTATCCAAGAGCAATGCAATCACTGGCCACACTTTTAACAGCAAACTAACTGACATTTGTGACGACACGACCATCATCCACATCTCGGTTCGGGGATTTTCTCAGCTGATGAGGAGTGACGAGCGCTTGTGTAAGTGGCTTGTGATCCTGCGCCGAGAGAGAAAAGGAGAGCGGGAGATGATGGCTGTATTGTAGTGAGCTAATAGCAGAGCGTTCTCTTGTTACACGGGGCCTTTGCTCACACCTGGGTGTCCACACATCGTACGGCCACAGTGCTCAGGAGAGGGGCTTAACTGCAGCCTGGTGACAGGGCTCTGATTAAGGCCTATTCTCTGCTCCGAAGACCCCTCCAGCTCTACGTGTTTGTAATTAAAACACAAGAGCTGAAAGCAGCTGGACTGGAAGGTCATGGGGTCGGAAAATAAAGCTGTGTATAGTATAATTTCTGTTAAAGAGGGCAGGACACTGGACAATATTACAAAGGTATTGGAATAAAAAGAATATATGCAATACACACAGAAAAAAAAAAAAAAAAACCTTCCATATTTCATGGTTTCTAAGGTGTCATGGGTGATTTTCTTACTGTCCCAAATCAAAAAGCCTACTCATTATTACCACAATAATGATAAAAAGCTCTTTAATGTACTTTTTGAGAAACGGAGGAATAATTAAAATACTTTTCTGTGGTAATTGGCAGCATGCTACATATAGATATCACTGAATGAATGCATTATATCATGAAATCATGAATAACAATTTGTATAGCATCTAAAGCACAGACTAACCTTAATAATAACTATACTATTGTTCATTAATGTTAATTTACATAACTTAAATAGCTAAACAATGTATGTAGTACTGTTCAAAATTTTGGGGGACTTTTTACATGTTTTTGAAAGCTCTCTTGCGCTCACCAAGGCTGCATTTATTTGTTCAAAAATACTGTAAAAACAGTAATATTGTAAAATAATATTACAATTTAAAACAACAGTTTTTATTTTAAGCTGAATTTCCAGCAGCCATTACTCCAGGCGTCAGTGTCACATGACTCTTCAGAAATCATTCTAATATGCTGATTTGGTGCTTAAGACATATTTCTTATTGTTATAATTATATGTAATTTTGAAAACAGCTGTGCTGCCTAATATTTTTGTGGAAACTGCAACAGATTTTTTGTTTCAGGATTCTTTGATGAATAGACCATATAAAAAACTGTATTTGAAATAGATTCTTTGTAACAATTTAAAAGTCTTTACTGTCACTTTTATTAAAATATGAATACATCCTTGCTGAAAAAAGTATTAATTAAAAAATCCAACTTTTGAACATCAGTATATTAAGAAAATAACAAATCAAGATAAATAAAAAATACTTTTCATTGTTAATTTTTGATACCTAATTACACACACACGTATGCTGTCTATACATTTTATTTAACTTGAAATATACTTTAAAGGCAGAATTCTGCTCCTTAAAAACAATAATTCTAATGTCTAAAAACTGTTTTGAGGTAAAGGTCTCATCGGGACACACCTGACATGAAGCTCTGTGCAGATGACAGTAAGTTCAAAGTGACAGCGTATTATCGGCGGGTTTGACATCTCGAAGGGGGGTAGTACAGCTATCACACCCCCTTCAGCACATTAGCTGTGTTGCCCCAAACCTCATTTTAGTGTGTGACTTGTGCCTTTTGTTTTTCAATCTGACCTGAGGGCACGGGAGGGGGTAGTACGTTGTAAAAACACGTAGCTCCCACCAGGATGCCTTCCATTTCTTTCATACGAGCGCTTAAGAAAAACTTCCAATGGAAATGAACCCGAAAACCTGCTATAACACCACAGCATCAGGTAGAAGTAAATGAGGTTCTAGGGTGGCGCAGATGTGTGCGTGTGTTTGTGTTGATGACTGTTCTCTTTTAAAGGGGAATGAGAGAAACAAGGTGGCACTCCAATGGCAGGAGACAGATGCCATGGGTGATTGTTTACATTGTTATCCAATTAACAGACCATAAGAGGAGAAGCATCTGTCAACAAACAAAGCTGTTGTTTTCCTCCACTCTCCCTGCCTTTCGCTCTTTTTCTTTCTCTCACTCCCTCCCTCTTTTCCCAGCACTTGTTAGTTTCTTCAGAAACCTTCTGTTTGGCCCTTCTGAATTAAATTAGACTTCACTGTGCAACAGCGATTGCACTTGTGCTTCCAACACCTTGACTGACACACAAACGCACACTCACACAAAGTCATAAATTTAAAGTACGATTAAAACCCCGCTGACTGACAACCTTAACCCGCAATGCACCGACGGGGGACGTTAAGACCAAATGAATTCAAACGTGTCCGGGTAGTGTGATCTCCACAGATGAACAATACGTTCTCCGACGGCCAAAGTAAACAGAAGAAGAAAAGAGATCATTTGAAGGGTGTGGAGACTCATATCACCGTAATCCTGAAGAGGTTTATTAAAGCAAGAAGTGGCCGTGCGATGGAGGAGAGGCCCGGGCGGCTGTTTTCTTTGGGCCTTGATGATGTTGATGGCAGGTAATCCTGTTAAACCTTTAACACACTCATCTTCAACGGCCCCACACAGTCACCAAACAAACAGGACAGCCACCCAGATGACCACAGGAAAAGGGGCACGAGAGAGAGAGAGGGAATCCTGCTACTCGACTTCTGATCCCTAAATCGAATGATGACCATTTATAGGCCATTGAAAAGGAGCAAAAAAGTCATTAAAAAGCTCAATGTATATTTAAGTTTTGGGTCTGTAAGATGTTTTAATGTTTTTGAAAGAAAGTCTCTTATGCTCACCAGTCTTCTTTGATCAAAAAATATAGTAAATAATGTAAAATATTATTACAATTTAACATAACGGTTTTCTACAGTATTTTAAACACATTTTAAATGTAATTTATTCCCTTGATGGTAAAGCTGAATTTTCAGCAGCCATTACTCATTGTGTCACATGATCCTTCAGAAATTATTCTAATATGCTAATTTGGTATCACTTTTAATCAATTTATTAAAACAAAATGTAACTATTGAATTAATCTGTCTGTTGGACAGTAAATATTTTTTCAATATATTATTATATTTTAAAATGTAATTTATTCCTGTGATGGCAAATCAGAATTTTCGGCTACTATTCCTCCAGTCTTCAGTGTTACACAATCCTTCAGAAATCATTCCAATATGCTGTTTTTATTTTCAGGATTCTATGATTAAATTTCAAAAGGAAAGCATTCGTTTGAAATGGAAATAATTTGTAATTATATGCTTTTAGGGTTACTACTGCATCCTTGCTAAATTAAATTATTATTATTATTATTAAAAAAGAAAATATTACTCAAACTTTTGATTGGTAGTGTATAAAAATAAATAAACAAATAAAATAAACAAATGCAACTAAAGGCTAAATGTAAAAAATTAGGCCCAAATATTGTGGGACTTACAACTATACAATATATAAATAGTATAATAAGCTTTTAAAAAAGTGCAGCTGAAGGGAAAATTCACCAGCACTGTTAGTGTAAATATGTCTTCATGAGAAATTTGAGCAGTACTTTTAGATTAAATGGAAAAAGAACACAAAGAAAATTAATTTGCATCTCTGACTGTACTGTGTACTGTGTACATTTCTACAAGCAGACTATTTGAAAAGTCCTGAGGGAATCAATACGGAGTTCACGGAAAACAAAATAAAAGCTGAATGTCTCAGAGCATGATTATTAACTGATGTCACTTGCAGCTGCCATTCAGTTTAAGTAATTTCATTATTAGTATACTTAAGGATTAACCTGATCAATAACACAGTAAAAACTCATTAAAATGACAATACAGAGTTTCATCATAAAGCAGGTGTATGTTACCAGGCCGCTGTAAAGTAAACTCTGCGAAGGCATCATTATAAATTAAGAACACACAGCTTTTAAGAAAGGTCTGGCTTCTGAATCCCGTAGTCAAAACATTTAAAGCAAATTAGTAATAAGCTGAACGCCAGTCCTCGCTAATTCACAGCGAGACTTGTTTAAACTGAACATCTCCACTTTAAAAGCCAGGCAAATAAATATTGCCGTTCATTAGCACTAATAAAAGGACCTGCAATAAGCGGCTAAGAAAGAAGGAAAATAAAGACCAGACACGCGAGATGTGGTTTTCCAAACAGGAAAAAAGAAAAGGGAAAAAAGCAAACCAACAAAAAAAGAAAAAAAAATATACAGCTGAAACAACGGTTCTAATGAAGCCATTTAGGGTCCTCCACCATTAATTAAAACCCAATAGCCAGGTCTGTGTTAGCGCTGTGTTGTAGAGTGTTTATTTGGCCAATTAGGAAAGCGGTGGGAGATCATTATCTGCCTGCAGGAGCGGTGAGGGCGTTAGCTTTCGCAGTGTTGGAGTAAGACTCTGCTAAGGGCCGGCCGAGGGTGGAGACAGAGGGGGGAAGGAGGGTTCCCACCTCTGGGGAGAAGTCAGTTCTGGCTCCCTGCTTGCCTTTAGCATGACCACGGGATGCTAAGGGGGGGGGGGGGGGGGGGGGGGGGGGGGGGGGGTCTAAAGGCAAGAAGCCAACGCAAATGCACAGACAGGCCAAATGGCTCTCTGAGGGTAGAAAGAACAGATGTTTTATCAAGCAGTGGTTTTGCAACTGGTTTGGTCTGGTGACCCAGACTTTGGACATCACATGATGACCCCAAAAGATTTATAAAGATGAATAATAAAGTATATGTTTATATTATATATTATATTAGAAATTATAATATATAATATTGCATTTATGTAAACAATAAGCTGACATGCAAAAAAAGATTCTACATGCACATAATTTGGGCTTCAGGCCACTTTTATCAGATCATCAGATTTTATTCAGTTTTTATACATTTATTGCATTCAGTGCGCTGTTTACATAAGTGCAATATTATAATGTAGGTGTATTATATATTTATAACCTGTGGCATACAGATACTTTTTTATTATTAATCTGTTTATTTATTGCATTGAATTTTTTAAAATTTATAGCATTTCTGTTTATTGTTTCTGTTGTATCTATCTATCTGTCTATTTATATACATATATATGTGTTATATTGTATATATTAAAACATTCATAATATTATATTGTAGATTTCAATTTTAAATATTCGGCATATTCTGCATTTCTGTCTATTAAGTAAGAGGTATATATATATGGATTATATTACATTAGCCTATTCTATACATAATATTTCAGCATATTCCACATTCCTGTCTATTGTTTAAGTGCTATATATATTTCAATTATAAATATTAATATAAAATTATAAAACCATTAATCGAAAAAGTTGCATTTAGCTTTGTTTTCTCTATTCCGAACAGACCTGTTACTCATTTTTGGGTCAGAACCCACCAGCTGAGAAGCACCATTCTACAAGCGACACACATGAGATTAGATTACTCATCCAAGAGATCCTCACGTATCCCCGAGTTGGATAACTTTAAAAAACAACAGAAAACAAAAAGAGCTCGTCAGATGATTGGAGGTCCTCTAAGCACTGGTGTGAGTGGCAATGTGACTGTGCCATGACATTAATGAGTGTTATGAATAGAAAGGGAATCCTGAGGCTGCTTTCTAATCCTTCCTCACGCTCTCGCTCAGAAGAGTGCAGGTGCATTGGATCTGTCCATCAAAGAGAAGAAAAGAACAAACAAACTGACAAACACAACCCTCGCAGGCCGCAAATGAAACAAAAGCCTTCAGACACTTTTCCATCTCTCTCTTTCTAAACTCCTCTGTTTAATCACTCTCTTATTGCTGGCAATTATCTTGGATTTGGATGCGGAGAGGAAAGGAGGAGGAGGGGGGGAGAAAAAGAGAGAGAGAGAGAGATGAAGTTTAAACATTTGTGCAGAATTACAAATGCAATAGTGCTCATGGCCTAATCCTGTGGGAGGGATAGAGCGAGTCTGTGGCAGAGATGATTTTAATTAGAAGAGGCAGAGAGAGAGAGAAAGAGAGAGAGGATTAAACTCAAGCACTGTAGTCACAGTCACAAACACAGCCTGTTTTTCCTGCTTTTGCTTCCCTCCTTTTGCTGGAAACACATTTCACCCTCCGCAGAAACACACAACTCGATTCTCTTTTGCTTTCCAAACAGAGACTGTGAATAAATGCAATACAACGTGTGAAATGGTGTTCGTTGGGTGTGAGGCTGCCCGTGTAGCAGTGTTTAAGGCAGACATTGAGTGTTTACGTGCACGATAAGGCATTTTGTGCATGTGTTTAAAAGTGTGCGTTTGTTGGGGGCCATAGCGCTCGTCCCCAAAGGGTTTGGATGACATGCTGTCTGGGCAGGCCTGCGCACATCTCTTGATTAATGGAAAGCCCATTTCTGTTTCCATGCTGTTAATTAGTCAGGTCGTTAAGAGCAACGCTTGTTATCTACCTGCTGCAAAGTGCACAAACGCAGGACTTTAATGACACAAACACACACTCACACACGGGAAAAAGAACTGCTGACTGTATCTGAAGTAGCCAGTGCACCTTTCTGCTTCTGAGGACCGCAATTAATATTTCATAAATTATTCATGCACTTGTGGATAGATGTAAAAAAAAAAAAAAAAAAAGGAAAAATAAAATACACAAGAGGAAAAGAAATACTAATTAACCAGGCATGGCTTTTAATTAATGTGCAGGTGTGTGACTATCTGTGGACTTGTACAGTACACACACACAGACTGAGATGAGCAACAAACTTCTGCCACACGCTGGGATTAACTAGCCAATTATACACTCTATTTTTCCTGCTGAGCTGTAACACTCACACACACTCTTTGCACACACACATGCACACACAGTTATTAGTGCACCGCAGATGGACAGGAATTAAAAGATATTCACCATCAGTGGGGCTCTAGACTAATATCAGTCATGTTCCAGCATGGGGAAAGTTGCCCACAGAAAATATATTGAACAGGGAGGAGGCGGGTGTTCCAGGACTGTGTGCGCACTTTGGTACTTATAATAGCTGTTATGAGTGGGGTAATGGTCATGACCGATATCATTATGATATACATGTGTTACACTAGTTATTTGCACCCAAATTTGCAGAAAAATGTCCTCAGTACTTAGAAACAATAACTAAAAAGATACATAAACAATGCTTCCTTTTTTTTTGAGGATATCCTTTAAAGGGAAAAAGTTATTCATAAATACATAATAAATACATTAGTGATATACACACTTTATATAAAATGTATTAAACAATTTATTAAATAATAATACTATTAATCATTTTAATATTTATTATTTCTTAAGAAATTATAAAATTTATATATACACGCACAGTTAAAATAAATTAAATATAATTTAAATATATAATATAAAATGTATCTATTGTGTCATATATACAGCACTATGTCATTTTAAGATATATATATTAGGGCTGTATACCTTGGAGAACCTGGCGATACGATACATACCTCGATACACAGGTCACGATTCGATACGTACCTCGATACAGAGCTGTCTCGATACGATTTGATACAATGTGACACGATTCGATACGATTCAATAAAAATACATGGGCCAGAGCCAATTAGTTAATGCTGAACACATTTACTCAACAAACAGAACTCTGCATTTTTCTTCAATTTATTGAAGACAAAAGTGCATTATAACAAAGTGCATTTTGCTTAAATATTTGCAACTTTAAGTGCTCTGATTAATTGTACACAAATTGTATTAATCTGGAAATTACCACAAGTCAACATTTAACTTTCCAAGGGTACAGTCTGAGCTCACACAAGCACAAAATCTTCTTCTTATTATTCTTAACTTCTTATTAAATCTTCTTATAATTCTTTTTTGTGACACCATGTACTGCCATAACATATTTCACTATGAAATCACTTAAACGCTACATCTTGCTTTAACATTTTCCATGAGTTTTTTTAAACTCGCGGGCGCCGCTGCGCCCCCTAATGGCTGGGCGGAGTATCGATACTAAGGGCTAGAATATCGATACTGTATCTTTTTTTATTATATCGGTATGTATCTAAGAATTGATATTTTGAGCACACCCCTAATATATATATATATATATATATATATATGTATATATGTGTGTGTGTGTGTGTGTGTGTGTGTGTGTATTTAATCATATATTATATATTTATGTATTAATTCATATTTATTTATACTATTATTTTAAACAGTCCAAAAAGTTTAAGGATTGTTTTAGGGTCAAAATACATAGAAATTCTAAGACATTTATTAGAAAACTACATAAATCTATAGTAAATGTTTGTGTGCATGTGTGAACTCACATTTCTGCGTGGAAAGGTGGTGAGCAGTTTGAACTCGTCGGATGGGTAGCCCTTGGAGGCAACGAAGTCAAACAGGACCTGGAGTTTAGAGCTTCCCAGGAACCTCCTTTCCAAAAACTCGCCGCTTGGCGTCCGGATGCGCAGCTTGCTGATTGGCTCTTCACCCTCCTCTTTGGGCTCTGGTGGCAGGGCCTGCTCCAATGAGAGACGGATAGCCTGCGCAGGGGACAGAAAAAGGGTAACATTATGGCAAAACAATCATCACATATGTATCTCATGAACTAACCACTTTATAAATCTTCTGATTTGAATGTGAAGGTTTAAAGCTCATTTAATATTAAAATGACTATAAAACCACACTACTTTAACACTCAACATATATATGCATGGATCTTATGAAATCGCAGCACGCAAGTCATGCGTCAAAGGTCCTAAATTTAGCGCTCCATCACAGCTTGAATGTGCCACAAAAAAAACAAATCTTTCCATTTTGCACGTCATAGAAATATCACACTGTTAAAAAAAACAAAACGACTCAAAAGCGAGGGACGAGGAGGCAAACAGTGAGAAGTCGCATACACATTTAAAGAGAACAAGAGCTAAAGCGAGAGGGAGAGGTGAGGGAATTGCACCGTCTCTAGTGATACAGAGCACGACCTGCCGCTCCTCTGGGCTTTTCGACTCCAGCTTGTTGCTCCTGTTGTGACACTGGGCAGCATATGCTGTGACAAAACACGCAGGCTTTATTTACACACCATAATGCAATTATATTTCATCAAAGTGTACAACAGTAGCTCATTAGCAGCAGGTGGCTTGTGTGAGCGCGTGCCGGCCCCGCTCCCTTAGGTAGGGGCCGCGTGTAAAAAGCCCTCTGGGGGGCGAACGGCGTCTCTCCCCAGCCCTACTCGGGATGTATGTGTGCACGTACGTGTCAATGTGTTTCCTGGTCCCTGCGCACAAAGGGCACTAAGGAGCATCCTTTTCACTGCGCTAAACAAACAGAGTGTGTGTGTAGCACCTGACGGCAGAGAATAATGACATCACCACTCCCCCTCGGCCTTTCATGCGCTGTCTGGGTCACAAAAGAGTCCAAATCACAGAGCATTTCCCCTCTCTACGTCTCTATATACTTCTGCTGATTGTTTCCCTCCAGTGCGCCTATTGTCGCCACAGACCCACCGAGGTGCTGTGGTTTGGGCGTGTGTGAGGGTGCGCGTGTGCTTAGATAGACTCCAGGTGGAGAGCATCTTACTGCCTTGTTTACACACATACACAATGTCACAAAAATGACGCACGGGAAGAAACGCAGATCCACGCACGCCACATACGGCCAAACTGTAACAGCTGCTGAAAATTGCAGAAATGAATGTACGCCATTTGAATCTAATCATTCCCTTCAAGAGCAAGAGGTTAATTACGATTGTGTGTGAATCCAAAGGATGTCATGAAACATAACAGATGACCTCTAACGTGCAGGAATCGAAGATATGTCACCTGTTTCACAGCTTGAAGATTCACGTCCAAAGGCGTGACGTTACAGCATGGAAGGGAAAAACGGTCATTTGGAGTTTAGTGCAGGTGATTTTATCTGTTGCGCGCGTGTGTGTGTGTTTCAAGCCTCTTCTCCCGATGGGTTCATTACAGACAGCAGGTGAACAACTTTAGACCCTGCTCTCATTAAAACACAAGGCTGCTGCTGAGTTAACAGCTCACACACGCACACACACACAGAGGACTGACACAATTACTTTGCCTCAAGGCTGTCTTTGTGTTTACCTCTCCACAATATGCCTCATATTAAAAGCTTTGTCCAAGACGAGTATTAAATGAAGCTAAAGTGAGCTATTGTAGGGTATCGTATGTTTGAAGGTCTATACTGTAGCCTACGCACCACGTCCTGACAAGAATGGTACCATTGCAATAGGAGATTGAACTAATTACATGCTTTTGTTGAAGCCTAAAAGTGACAAATTATCTCATATAGCAGTTTCACCTGAGCTGGTCCGGTTAGTATTTACTACTGAATAAACAGACACTAATCTGGCGACACTGGTGTGGCGGCTTTTTGTGTTTTTGGTGAGCAAATATCTTATTAAAAAGAATGTGTTGAACTTGTAAGCACACTAATGAACAAGTACAATTTGTGCCACAAACCGTCTTTAGAAAGAGCGCTAAACCGCACCATCTGTAATACATTTGAATGTTAATACGGTGGTATTGTATTCTGCTGATCTGCTGATAGGGAAGGGGTATATTTGCTTACTCCTACATCTACAGGTGAGATTTAACTTTCCGTGACACTTTTTGATGCCGTCTTTGTGAGAGTGTCAGTGCTTTGACGTGCACCTGTCGTTTTGTACAGCTCGTATACGCTTCGAAAGCACAAACACTGCAGGAGTACGCAGGCGGATTGCAAATATGTATGTGATTTGTGCAACAATGTAAACTGTGTGTTTGATGAGAGTGGTTACGACAGGACATGAAGCTTTATGGCTGTGTAAATCCCATTTAAGTGACATGTTTAGAATATCCAGAAACACATTAAATGTCAATGTGAGTGAAACTGTCAGGTTTAAATTTGGACTTAAAGCATGGGTGTCATTTTTGTGTTCATTTTTTCGGCTTCAATGGATGAGAACGAGTGGTTTTAAAGATTTAAGATGTTTTCAAAAGCATTAATGGCTCTTTTGAACCAATTAACTGGAACTAACTGGCAACGCAGAGTAATAGTAACATAATGCAGGAAATCAGTCATATTTGGCAAGCAAACAAAGCTTCGCTGGGCTCTACGTAGAATAAAACAAGGAAACTAGTACATTTCTGTGAATTCCAGTTCTTCTACAAGAAAGGATCATGATTAAATGGCCTGTATCGTGCTACTTTTAAGGTGAATTATTTAGGGTAATTCTCAAATTTTATTCTTTTCACCAACCTTTGAGCTTGTCATAGAAACCGTGTTATTGAAACAGTCATCAAACAGGTGAACCTCAAAGTAAACCTCACCTCTCGTTCCTCCTCCTGCTCTTTCCTGATTCGCTCCTGACGGACTTGCTCTGCCTCTTCTCGCTCTTGCGCTTCTCTCTGAAAAAAAATAATAAAAATCACATTAACTAGCAACATACTATACTAAAACACCTCAATAAGAATTTTACACAATCATTCAGCAACTTTATATTTCATTATACTTCTAAATTAAATAAAAATAAATAAATAACTTTAAATAAATAAAAACAAACAAACAAAGGAAATCTAAGCAAAAAAGGACATTTAATATCTTGCCAAACCTTTTTACGGTCAGCCTCCAGAGACAAACGATAAGCTTCATCCTGCTCTCTTTTGACCAATTCTCTGGCTTCACGTTCGTCCTGAAAGAAAAACGAGGGTGAATAAAACTAATGTCATGAACTAATCATCTAAAATTAGAAAAAAAATAAAAATTCTGAAATGAATACAAACATTAATATTTATTTTTTTATATGCAGTGGGATCCAAAAGGTAAAAAAAAAATAATAATAATAATAATAATAAAATAAACTTGGAAGTAAACAATAATAGATTTTGCTAAATTGTAATAATAATAATAAAAGTTTCAAAATAAGTAAATAAATAAACACCAAGGTTAGAATTCTATTTTTAGGTCACTGATTGGAAAAGCAAGTAGACACTGACCATGTGAACTAACTTGTCCAAAATGACTTTAACTACTTACTAAAATTGTTTAGCTGATAATATAATTAGGAAAAAAGAATTTTTCAAGTAGTCTCAGAATTTATTTATATTATCATTATATTTCTACTATCTACATCCTATACCAGCTAGCCAATAAGAGCATGTCTATCCAGATAACAATCCCACTGGATCTTTGACGTATGAGATGGTTCCTCATCATTGTCAGCAGTAATGGCCACATACTGAATGCTATTGTATTGCCGGACACACTAACTGGGGACGACTGAAAGAGTATCTTATAGAAATGAATGCATAGTAGTTCCTCTACATACAATGGACGGGCTTTTTTATTATTGTGAGTGAGTGAGTGTGTGTGTGTGTGTGTGTGTGGATCCTGTTTGTTAAGACCCAGCTGCAGGTCTACCTGCTGAGAATGTAGACCGTGAATAACTACTGTTGCTTTTGTGCAGTCAGGCTCGTGCGATTGTCTGCGGCCGTTTTTAAGACTAAGGGTCTTTTCTCCTGGCTGGACTTTGTGTGGAAATGTGAAAGAGTTGTGACTACACAGAGCAGAGGAGAAGAAAAGGAAGGATAGAGGAGAGAAAGGAGCGATAGAGCACAGAGGCTGATCAAAGGAGAGATACATCCTCAAATTCTATTCAAACGAGCTGTGAGAGTGCGTGAAAACCATGTTGTGGTATAGGAAGAGGTTGTGGGCTGATGTGTGTGGGTGTCTATTCGTAAAGTCAGAACACTGAAACAACTCAGGTGAATCAGGATTACAAACAACTGGATCTTTTATCTGAGGGCTGGAAATAAGAACAAATATACACCGACTTTTCCAAACACACTGTGCTTTTGAAGAACTGCTTGTCCAAGGCCAAATCTTTCAAAAGGACTTTCAAAAGCCACTGTTATAATAAAGTAATTAGTCATGAGAGGCCATGTTTTACACTGAATTCGCCATAGATAAGGTGACAACAACCTTATTATGAAAGAATATTTAAATGTATTTTTACTAAACAACATTAACAACATAGTAGTCATTATTCCACCAAGTAGTATAGTAGTACAGTTCATTATCCAAACGGCAACCTAGAGCAACAAAACAAAACAGATTTAAAAAAAAAAGTTTAGATGTTGTGACTCGTCATACCGTAGATATACAAATTTAAAATTCAAAGTAAAATTAAAACAAAACAAACAAACAAACAAAAAAGGTTTAGATGTAGTGACTGTAGATGCACATATTTCATATTTACAGTACAATTTACAAAAAATTAAATAAAGGTGTTGTGACAGGTCATCAAAATGTCCAGAAAATTTACAGCCAGTTTCTTTTGGGAAAACCTAAAATGTAACATTCAAAATGATTTCTATAATGCCCTTGACTAGCAATATCAAGTAGCAAATCATAATTCATGGCTGTCATCCAAGCTAAAATCTATTGGCCATTAAAAAAATAGTAATGAATTTTAACATCAAATGGTCAAATTTATTAGTCCGATTTGACCAATTTGATTATCCATTTACTCCACTTGTATCCTTCTATGTGAACACAGCAAATCATTCTTTCAATGCTCTGTCAAAAGTGTAGAGTGTAACAGAGAGAAAATAAAACATGGGAGAAAGCTTTCACATTCTTTACTCACCCCGTTTTAATTATTTTCATCTTACACTTTACACTTTTGTTTTTTCAGTGCTGTGACCTGTACTAGAGCTAATGGAGCAAGCGTATAACTACTTTACCCCTGACTGCACAACCCCAGGTCATGTCACTTACACAGAGAGGAATGCTGGTGTGATCTTGGTGGATGAGTGTGTGCTGTCTGGGATTGCCTGTTGATGCAGACAGTGTATATCTGTCCATACAGACGGACAGACACACACAGGTCACTATGAGTCACCTGACTCTATGGGGCAGGGATGACACACACACAGGGACATTTCAGTTAAGGACTTTAAAGGGCAAACCTAAACTGCCTCAAATGGCAGGCTGTTAGTGGTGGCACAACAACAAATGCTTTCAAACACTCACACACATATCTAAGGTGGCTCACTCATTTGTGTACAAACACAAGGTTAACAAAGGATTTGGATTCAAGCATCACACCCATGATTTGAAATGAGCTGTAATCACGAGCTTTACTTCAACAATTCTGATTTAAAACTAAGTCAATGCAACATTACTTTGACCCTTCAAAACCATTCGTAGTCTGATTTTTTTTTTCTTTTTGGTGAATGCAAAACATTCAGCGCAACCAGTATAGACAAACTCCCAATGAACTGGTTATTTTTATTGAATCAAAACATTTAATGCAACAGGTGTAGTTAAATATCAATGAACCTTATTTTTTTGTTTTTGACTCAAATACATTTACAGCAACCAGTGTAATCCGTTTCATGAAGCGATGACTCTTTTGAACCAGTTATTTTTGTTGAATTAAATATTTTTCATCCAACCAGTGTTGTCCAATTCATTAAGAAATTATTCTTATGAATCGATTCTTCTTGTTGAATCAAAAAAATTCAGTGTCATCAGTTTAGTTCAATTCATAAACAAAGGACTTTTATGAACTGGTTCTTTTTGCTGAATCAAAAACATTCTGAACAACCAGTGTAGGTCCAATTCATGAAAAATTAATGTTTTCTCTTTTTGAGATAGTCCTTTTAATTAATCATTCAAAACTCAGTTGAATAGTTTAGACACAACTGAAATAAAGAGCTGGTGAATCAAAATAAAATTTAAATGTGTATTGATACCCAACCCTAGGGAGTAAATATTACAATTTTACATGTTTTAGGTAAACTACTTCTTTCATTTCTACCACATAAACTGTTTTTCAGTGAACAGAAAATGAATGGAAATCTTGTTGCTTCACTTTGCAGCTAAGGGCCAAATGTGTGAACTACATAAAGTGCAAAATATCTCCTCTGAGTTTCCTCTGGCACCTCACTAACCCCGGCTCCCTGTTTGTGTCCATTCACATCACATATCCTTCACAGCCAAACAGATTACAGCCATTAATTGCCACGAGGAGCAAACCGTCAAGACGCTTCCAGCTGAAATCCATCAACGTGTCAGAGTTATTCAAGCGCTCTGACTGAGGGAAGCAGAAATTTCACAGCCTAATGGATCTAATGGAACAGATACAAATCGAAAATAACGTTTTTAACAGAACTTATTCACCGAGCCGGGAAACCGGCCTAATAGCAGATGGAGACTGAACAAATTACCTTGAGTCTAGCAGAAATATTTTCACACTGAGACAATGGCAAGGACTATGACAATTATGACATGGCAAAAATATTTTCTGTTGCTTTTCGTGATTGATAATCATTCAAAGCATCCCACGCAGGGGTGCGAACTGAAAAGAGAATGCTGGGACGAGGCATGAAATGTCATGACTTATCAAATCATCGAGTCAATGTGCCTCAGGGGGACAGTAACCTGTGCTTGCTGTCTGAATATTTCCCACCAAACCACAGACACAAACATTAAACACACACAGGTGAAGAAAGATGACTAATTAGCTCAACTCAAAGAAGTGTGGACAGACCTGTCATGACATGTAACAAAACATTAATAATTAGTGTTTTTAATTAGGCAGGAAGCTAATGTCCTCTTGAAAGTTGCCCCAGAGCATAGAGATCCACTATTAGGAATAACCTTTCAGATATGCCACTTAAAAACATTTTCAATTCATTTGAACAGATGGACACATCTTGTTTCAGCTCTTTGTAAGTGCGTTTGTTTGCAGACCTAGCATTGATTTAAACAATCACACACCGCATGCAGACATGACACACCAAAATCGCATCCTGCCAGCATTGTGTCGACTTCACAAGCACAGGCCACCGCAAGCTTACATTACACAATTGTGCTTTTTCTTCCATGGCTTGTCTGAAACGCAGACAAACACACAGACACAAGCGTAGTGTCTATTCTTACCCCTGTGTGATGGGCCGACTCATATGAGTCAGACTATGAGTGGACATCTGCCCCAACATGCCCCTTTTTGTGGCCTAAAAATATGACTTTGAATCTCCCTAATAAAAGGCACCTCACTGTGCTAATCAGTGTCTGGTGTAGTGAATTACAAGTGTTTATAATGTCAATATACAATCTGGGATTTATTTTTCTATAAAGGATACATGCAGTGATATCTTAGAATTTGGCCAAACAAAGCACCTTAGGAGGCAGAATAATTAAGTTGCCTATTTTTGTTTCAGAAATGAGACCTTAAAATACTGCCTATGCAGAGAGCTCATCCTTGATCTCACCTCATCTTTGATGTCTTCTTGCTGCTGTGCTGTGAAGATCTCCATGGCTCCCATGAGTCTCATCATAAGCTCATCCACTGTTGTGTCGCCTTCATCACACAAACAGAAAAACAACAACAATCAGACTGCAGCAGACTTTTGCAGTTCTTCATACTTTGAGATGCATGCAAAAGGTTCCAAATGGAAAATAATTGCATACGGTATGACATGTTGATCTAGCATTTAATTTTCATTTTATTCATTTTTTATTTGGAAAAACTTTCTGAATTATGAATTATTCATATGAATGCAAACCAATGCTAAAAATAAATGTATTCATTTATTTAAAGATTAAATGATTAAATTATGTTTTTATTAACAATTTAATTATGTATATCACAATTAAATATATATTTAAATATATTTTGAGTAATTTTACCCTCCAGAGACTAAACTGAGCTTAATGTAAACCTAAAAAAAAAGTTTTATAATTTTGAAAGAAATAAGAAACATTAACATGTAAAATAAATAATAAATAATTGAGATATGCACAATTTCTTGATCATTAATGAAACAAGTAAATTTGTGACGGGTTTTACACAAATTTGTGGAGCTCAAGGCCACTCAAGCGCTGCTATTATTAAACCAAAGATTTTCTGAAATTCTAAAGGGTAATCTTTCAATTCTACCTCAAATATTTGTTGACAATATCATTTTTTTTTCTATCCATGCATCCATCCACATGTTCTCAGATTTTCTGGTAGTACTAAGCAAGTTTAATTAATTGATGAAGTGTTATCTATAATTTCATTTGTAGTTCATTTAGATATATATTTTACCTTGAATGACATTTAAAACTTCATTTGATGTCCGTTTGCCCATGACAATTAAAAGTAATGGGAACTGGTCAGTCTTGTACGTCCGAATGGTCTGTGCAACAACACTGCCAAAGTGCCTTGTACACATCGTGAGTAGTCTAGAAAGAGAGTGAGAGAAGAGAGAGAGAGAGAGAGTCAGTAATTTAAGTGGACAGCCAGCCAGTGAAACTCCCCTGAACAATCACTGAGCTTAATAAGAGTACACAGCTCATCATATTAACAGACTTTAAAACCAATTCTGCTCTCCGCTCAGAGGATGGTCCTTCTCCAAACACTCCCCCGGTCTGAATTAGTATTCAGCTCCCGCCGCACCGAATTTGATAGGGCAGAGAGGATTTCTTATTCCATTACAAAGACAGAACTTTAAATTAACGTTTCGCTGAAGGAAAAGGGTAGCAGGCAGACTCAGAGAGCTCGCAGTAAATGTCATAATATTAATGAATTGCTATAGAGCGAATGCAAATATAGATTAGCTTCTCTCTTCTTTTAATAACACCACACCAAATTTCACCTTATTATTAGAGAACTATAAAAAAGTTCCATCAGAGGAGATGAGTGAGCACTTCTTGGGCTCTGGGTATATTCAGACATGCCTGAATGTACTACCTATAATTTATAAAATAGTATGTAGTATTTATACTATGTGCAGTAGTTATTCAGAATACACTACATGGAATAATGCATTTCTAATTAAACGCACTCCACCAGGCCTTCCATTTCTAACATAATGAATAAGGCAGTAGCAATGTCATCCGTAATCTCATTCAAAGTTAGTTAAGTTAAAGACACAGCATAGTTATTAAGCATTTTTAATTTTGTGACATTGTGGCGTACTGTAACTGAATATTCCCTATATTTCATATACCATTAGAATCAAAAATGAAAACGAGTGAAAATATGAATAAGAGGTGGTTACATGGTTAACTAACAGGACAACAGATGACTAGATTCCACAGAGCTTTTTCAGTGCCAAAAAATTTTAAACATCATACAAATAACACTTGTGTTTCCAGAGGTCCCATCAGGCATTGCAGTTGGCAGTTCATTGTCACATCAGTGATGCATAAAGAAATCTTGAAGAATGTTAAGAGTTTTCAAAGGACCTCAGGGGAGTTATTTTTGATTTTCTAGTTAGTAACACCAGGTGTTTCAAGTGTCTCGTCAAGGACGGCTTTGTAATTGGAGTGACACGCTCTCGTCTCCTTCTCAACCCTCGCTCAAGTCACACACTCTCAAGTGTGTGAACCGTAATATTTCCCCATCGCCTGAACCGACAGAGGTGTGGCACAGTATCAGACCATCTGCTGGGGCCACAGGGCGTGCACCGCTCTATGACTGTTTCCCTGAGAGAACAGTTTCTCGATCACAATGATCATGATACTCAAACTATGCATTGATTTTCAATGACACAATTGCACAGCAACAACAAACAACAGAATTCAAAGAATTTTCCTGGAGTTTTTAAATACTTTAATTTACTTCATATGAACACTAGATTTTTACATTGTCTTCACTCTAAGTCTACCAGATTTGTTTTTTTTTGTTTTTTACTTTTTTCACCCACAAGGAAAACTCTCCAATAGCTCACCCATCCTCAAAAAGTCACATTATTTGAGGTATCCTTTACACCTGTTGCAAAACAGGAAAAGATATACCCAGAATTTTATACTTTGGATTAGGGATTTTGTTAATGAATTATATTGCTGGAAAAATAGCCTTGTGGACATCTCTTTAACATCTCCAGTTTGAGTCCTGGCTACTGTTTCTTTCCTGATCCTTCTCTCCTATTTTGTCCTGTCTCTTCTCAATTGTTCTTTAAATAAAGACAAAAATAAAAATAATGCTTTAAATATTATCTTATGGCATGAATCTTTGTGTTGAAAATTGTTAATTCATAATGATTCAGTTTGATTCAATACACAAATTTGATTTAACAACAATTCAACTCAGTATTTTTAAAAATGCATTTACATTATTCTTTAAATACTTCCCCCAATGTATCTCACAGACCAGAAAAGGGAAAAGAAAAAAGAAAAAAAAAGAAAAAAAATGTTTCCTCTGACTTTTTGCTGCAGAACAAGAAACCTCTGCGCCTGTTGGAAAAAAAAGCTTTAAATTGCAATTATTTATATTTTTAGCACTGTCAATAAACCAGCTATATAAATCATCAGGATTTAATGGATTGAAGAAAAAATAAATAAAATTTTGTATCTGCTAGAACACAGTCAAATTGAGACCTGCAGCTTTTTCTTACATATACTAGTAACAAAGAGCACCTGTAGCACCTGTGGGTGCTAATTACATTCACTCTAATTACATTTGGGCTCTGGATTAATGCACAATTATGCTGAAAGTCTATGTGATCGGTGTCAGCGATTAGCGATTCACAGGCTTCATTCACAGAGTTAGCTTTGAAAAACACTGCCAGTCACCATCCACAATCACCAATCAGTCAGGCCTGGCTCGGGAGCGTGAGAATGAGGTGTGTATGTGTGTATGAGTATGTCAGCGTATAAGGATGTGAGATTGTGTGTGTGTGTGTGTCTGTCTCTCTCTCTGTTCGCATTATGAATAGCCCCAGATGTTGCCCGCCTTTAATCTGTGGTAGAAAGGCTCAGCTGGGGCAAAAAGCAGAAAGGGAGGGAGAGGGGTATAGAGGCAAGGTTGGACTGAAGGAGCCCCTGCAGAAGCAGGTCACTAGCTGGTCTTTCTCTCCCCGTCCGCTCCGGAGGGAGGCCTTTAGGGTGAAGCCTACTGGAAGGAAAAGTAGAGGCCTGCTCAGAAGCAAAGCCTGCTGGGACCAATCAAGAATCCATCTGCTGCCTGACCAGCTTCTCCCTTTTTCTCTCTCTGTTTGTTTCCTTTTCTGGCTTTACATTTTTATTTTGCACGCTCCGCTTCTACCTGAAGCCATCTGGGATCTTCGTACAGTTTACTCAACATCTCGAAAACAAAGCACATTTGAAACAGGGAAGAATGATTTATTTTTGCAATCTTAATACTGTTTTGGGCATAAGTTTCTACTGCTTCAGAGGAACAAAAGTTGAATTTGACTAAAGACAAAGCGTAAATCCAAAGCGAAATGAAGCCATTGAGTACATCTTTGTATGGGTTTAATCAAAGTAAATTTGAAACAGGGCAGAATAGAGTGTTTTTCCAACCTTAATGCTATTTTAGGTGCATGTTTCTCTTGCTTCTGAGGGCCAAAAGTTGCATTTGCCCAGTGACAAAATGTAAAACCTCTGTAATTGGTGTCCTGAAATTAAGACATTCTGAGGAGTGTGCTCTATGATGGATGTGTGTCTAACTGACCCTTTAGCGGGGCAGATTAGTACAGATTGCCCTACCGGGGCCTCAGTGAGCAAACACGACATCTTTTGTTAAAGCCCTCTATGAGGAAAGAGTCAGAAGAGGAGAGGGGGGAAGGGAGGAATGCCTCTCATTAAGAGATCATCCATTTTGAGTGTGAAAATGCTTCCGATCCCCACCGTTCTGGATGGTTTGACTGCCATTGTGAGCGTATTCGATGAGACAGATGAAAGGAAGGAGCTTGCTAAACAGTGTTACCTGGCTTTATTAGCTTCTTTAGTAACGTCCCAGGCCCATGTGATGAAGTTCTGGCTGAGATATGACACTATGGAGTCTGCGCACATCATCTGAGAGCAAAACACGTTACTGAGGACACTCTCGTCATTGTGGAGGTAGATGGCCAGCAGTTTTCTCTGAATGACAGAAACACAACATATACAAACAGTTAGGCATAGGTATCATAAGAATTGAGATTATGGATATGATTAAAATTCATCTTTATGCTTGTAGTTCCTTAACAATTCATTTAATAATTAATATTTCATTGATTTGGAAAGATAATTTGGAAAACAGAAAAGCAACTGCTGCCCACAAGAGTCTGTAGCCAAATGAAGAAATCATTTCAGAATAAATTAAACAAATCAAATCAAATTTCAAAAAAATATTTTCAAACAGGTGCTAATGGCCACACAAGTTATTCCATCCCCAACATCTAATTTGCTGAAAAACATGAAAATAAAATAATATAAAAATGTTGTTTTAAAACAGAAATATTACAATATAATATAATATAAAATAACATTTTAATATTTAAAAATTATATAGATATATTTGTATAGGTATATTTGTGGTGTAAGTGGTATTTATGTAAAACTACATTTGTGGTCTTGCAGAATTTGCAAAATGTTAATAATTTTATCAAAATAATATGCATGTATGTATGTAAACATTTGAGCAACAACTGTATATAGTTTTAAAAAATGTACACACAGTAAATAGTTCAATTCGCATCTGGGGAAGAACTTGACAAAAAATAAAAAATAAAAATTCCAAACCATTCAAATATCTGCACTGAATAAAGAGAGACATTCACCCATTTATAAACTAATGCCCACACAAGTTATTCCATTCCCACATCCAATTTTCAGAAAAGAAAAGCATGAAAACTGAAGCCTCAATGGTCATTTCACTACCTATGAAGCCAGAACCCATCTAATCCCGGCTCACTGATCCACCCTTATTTCATGATTCACCATCAGGCTTTCTGAGAGCTTTAAGGCCACTAACGCTTCACCAGGGTCCACGAGCAGAAAAAGACAGCGAGTGCCCTCCCCGCAAACCCTGAGCAAAACAAACATCCAAACCAAATCAAACTGATGCAGGCTAAATCAAACTTTCTCTGAAAAACAAAAACCGAACAAATCGCTTTATTTGTTTTGCATCAAATGCCAGTGCCCTCTCTCCATCGTCGCAGGTTAGCACAGGAAGGCACAGCTGATGTAGACGCACGTCCAAATCCACGGATATTTACATCGTCAGATGGATGGCACTCGCTTGCATAACCCAGCAACTAATAAAAAAAAAAAAAAAAATGGACACCGCCACAAACATGAAAGGTTTCGCCAGACAAGGCAGGGGAATAAAACCCACCGAATTACAGAACAACTCTGAACGTTTCCTACAGCTCTGGCCCCCAACGGTTCGTCGAATACAGCAGGAGGGATTTCTCAACAGTCTGATGGCGGAAAAACAGAAAGCAAAGCCGGGAGAGAAGCGAAGGAGGGCGTCAACGGAGGAGAGAAAGTTGGGCTCTACGGAGGTGTGTATGGAGGGAGCGCTGCTGTGTTTGCACAGTGATTAAAGCTCTCGAATGAGCCGCACGGCCCCTGGCGGGAGAGAGCTCAGGCCTCTTTCACTAGCCCAATTCAAGGCCCTGAAAAGATTAAACACTCACGCTGGGTAAACAAGCAAATGGGACCTAGAGAGAGGGCGAGATTTTACTCGTCAAAAACTAGAAGGGGGGTGGATGAAAACGAGATATGAACTTTTCCACTCCTCTCTTGTAGTCTATTCTAAAACTGACATGGCTGTTTCAGCACTGACTGAACGTATTCGCTCCGAGCTGTTAAAACGTTTTGACCTTTTGAGGCCTCTAAGATTTCACTGAAGAGGTGGGGAGACGCTACTTTCGATAATAACAGTCTTTGGTCAGCTCCCTCGTTTCACGCCCCTCCATTACCCACAGTCACTCCTCTCTACTTTCATCCCATTGTTTTCTCCACCTTTCTTTCCCTCGTTTTTGTGGGGCTTTTCTTAGCCTGCAGAAATCAATGCTCAATCCAAATTACTGGGTCTGTTCTGGGGAAGAAACTGACCCAAAAGCTCTTTCTGTCACCTTGAGCTGTCCCCCACCTGCTCGGGACGAGAATCCTGAAATGGTGATGAGGAAAGTGTAGAGACGCGAGAGGAACATGGGAGAGGACAGAGAGGGAGGTGGGTCGAAGGAGAGAGAAAGCTGATCTGTCCTGTGAGTGGGACAGTACTAGTTTTCACACAGTTGTCTGAAAGTGAGGAATTCCCAGGCTAACTTTGGACATGCGAGTCAGTGATGTAGAAGCATGACTACAAAGCAAAATCTGCAAAATGACGGCCTATTCACACCAAGCACGGCTGCTTGGCATGAAAAACATGAATGAAACAATGTATCACTTTGTAGTCCTTTACACAAATCAGTCATTATTTATTCACATACAAGTAATTAAAAAAAATATCATTCAGATATCGAAATTTGGAGGATGATGGAAATTGAATGCAAAAAGACACGCTTTAAATTTTGTGTTGCGTCAACCTTGATGTGAACAGGCTTTGCGATTGAATTTACCTAATCAAGAACATGCTAACCACCTTGAACAAAGCATTTGCAATTAGTAGGGCTGCCCCCTGATAGTAGACTAATCGTTAGTCGACCAGAAGAGGCTTGGTCGACCAAAATTTTATTAGTCGCAGAAAAAAAAAAAAAAATCCACATTGGCGAAGTCACGTAGATGGTTAACGGCTGGTCTATGGTAATACAGTACATCCGGCAGGACATCCAAACGCTCGCCTATCATTCATCCACCACAATGGCTCATCATCTAAAATATGTAAGTATTAACAACTTTACATGGCCGCTCTATCTACTGTTAACCTAGAGAAATTTGCGCTCTTCAGTGTCTGAGCAGAGTGTGGAAGCTGAACAGTAGAGTGCTCACTGCAGGACAGATGGAGACGCTGGTGCGCTCACTTGCTCTTAAAATTCTCTATAATGTTTGGTCATACAGATAAGAGTAATACATCTTTCAAATATGTAACGACTTTACGTTTATTTGTATGCACTCACAATAACAACAAAACGCGCTTTTGTAAAATAATGAAAGCAAACTAGATGTGCTTTCTGCCGTCTCGTCTCTGTGAACTTGAGCGCAAAACTCTGTGTATATCTTTGCCTTACAGAAATTAAAAATATAGGCTACCTATAGAGAGTGAAATGTCTACTTTCAAATGAACAAATTCAAATGGAAAACAAATATTCTCAGATTATGTAATCCATATCAAACTAAAGCCAAAGAAAACACTTGTTTATCAATGAATTATTAAAATATTAATGCAGCCTCCTTACTGTTTTTCCCTGACACATTCATAATCATTACTTCTGCCGGTGTGCTGTGGCAAGCTTTATGCATGTGCTTCAGTGTTTATTAGGCTATGTAGGCAATCAAAGGCTCATTATAGTGATTTAAATGGTTTATTAATAAACGTGCAATTAGTCGACTACTGCTTAAAATGAACGACTACTAGTCGACCAGAAAAATCAGAGGACAGCCCTAGCAATTAGTAAAAGTGTCTTCAAAAATGTACAAATAATGGTTTGAAATTTAGTGTTACACCGTGCACTAACCAGGCAAAGTTTCCAGCATTAATGTGCCTCCATTCAATCAACAACCAAAGAACAGAACCAAGTCACTCATCCTACATTTCTTCTTTTTTAATAATCTACTTCACTTGGATGAACATCATAATGCAGTCTGCTACTACTTCCATTACATTGTGGTTTTATTAATGCTCTATCAAGAGAGATTTTGGACCAATGAGATTTCACTGTGGGCAGATCTACCAGTGTAACACTGCAGAAACCGAAATAAAGCGAGTGGCAAAATGTCCTGCTAATGATATTAACAATGTTATTTCTTATGATGTAAGAAACAGCTAGTTTTTATCTAATGCTATTTACAGGGGCCGGCTGCATAACAGGTTTAGACTAGTCTTATAATTTAGTCATTTAATTTTTTTCTTTAAGAGTGGTCATGTTTTTTTTTATTCAGTTAATTAAGTTGAATTAAAAAATAAGACTGATTACCCTTTGGTGAACTGCTAGTTGGTCAAACTCATTCTTAAGTTTATGCAACTGGCCCCAGCAGGACTCCTGGAGTCTGGTCACACTTCTACTGACTAAAAAAAAAAAAACATTTTTTTTCAAATTATCGCAAGACATTCTGTTGATGGCTCCACCTGCTCGACCATGAGTGTAACGCTAGTTATACAGACGATCATCTTGTATAAGTATTGTGCAAGGATGTTTTTAATTACAGGCAATGTGTAGGCTATGTGGTGGGGGGGGGGGGGGGGGGGGTGAAAGTGATCATCCTCTTTTGCCTGTAGGAAAGCAAACAATGGGAAATGAGGAGTTCATGTTACTGCTCTCTCGACCTGTAGCGGACTGCTTTAACAGATGGCACTTACAATACTATAAGAGATTCTCCCACAAAAACTGAACAATAATCTAGTAATAATAATAATCGTGTTGCCTAATTAGAGTTTAGCTTTAAGAGCTGCCTTGTGTATATGTAATACAACTCTTAAAGGGCCAGTCCACCCAGAAATGAAAATTATGTCATTATTTAGTCACCCACGTCACTCCAAACCCCAAATTATTTTCTTTCTTCCAGAGGACAAAAAAGGGTCATTTTTAAAGAAGTTTTGAAAAGGATGCAAAAGAACCATAAAAGTATCATAAAAGTGGTTCACATGATTCACGCACTATATTCCAAGTGTTCAGATAGCTTTGAAACAAACAGAATAATATGCAAGTCATTATTATTTATTAAATTGTAACAGTGATTATAATCTTCCTCTCCAGTGTAATGTGAAACATTAGGATTTGCCTCACAAGAATGATTCACTCATGAATCAGACATTGTTACTTCTCTTGTGGACACGCACGACTGACACATCAATAAATTATTTTGATCAATGTAAAAAGGCAAGAGTCATTTTTCATCAGTTCTCCTGTTAGAACAGCACTGTCGGTCACAAGTCTTTCGGGTGTCAGAAAACTCATCTCTCTCTGTATCTCTTTTCTCGCGGACTGAAAAATCGCTTCGTCACGGAGGCTTCGCTATAAAGCTCATACATGAAAAACCCATGAAGGGCGCGAAGGAGCTATGAATTTTGATGGCCGTCTTTGTGCGGGTGGCAGAGGAGGGTTAGCGTGATTAGCTGGATGTTAAGGGGATTTGTGATGAGGCCTGTGTGCTGATGGGTGGCCTGACTCAAGAGTCTTCCGCTGATCCTCCGGATGAACTCCAGGGCCTCCAGCATTTTCATTAAGGATGGATTGGGAGCATCTCCCACTCTAGAAACACTTCATCACATGTAGTGTTTTACTTAGTGATTAGCCTCTCAGGCCTGTGAGAGAGGGGCACAAGTGCCCTCAAAAAAATCCATCCCACACATGCACACGTGCACATGAAATGTTCACAGCCGTGGCTAAACAACCTACACTTAATGAGAAGACTGGCTGACTGAAAGGTGGAGAGCACAGTGGCTCAAGCGATGGCCTGAGTAGTTTGAAATGGGTTTCTTGAATGCTTGCCTTTGAGAATGCTATTTTACTGGTCTTTGTTTTTGCAGTTCTATATGGTGATGTTAGTGTGCAGAAATTTCATCAGTGTTCATCAGTGAAACCAAAATAAAAAAGAAGTTATTTAATTAAATATATAGTCTGTTGCACAGCATGTCTGAAAGAGAAGTGTGCACATGATCAGCTCATGATCTGATGTTTTCACTTCACAATGCATGTGCTGTGAGTTTAACATGCATTTGGGACTGCAACGGGCACCAATTATGCATTACTTTCACATTTGCATAATTTCCAACATATTTGTGGTCGTATGATTAAAGCATTTCGCAAGATTTGTAAA
Source organism: Barbus barbus (assembly GCF_936440315.1). Classification (NCBI taxonomy): domain Eukaryota; kingdom Metazoa; phylum Chordata; class Actinopteri; order Cypriniformes; family Cyprinidae; genus Barbus; species Barbus barbus. The sequence goes on along the minus strand of NC_136756.1, from coordinate 22,303,611 downwards.
TAGACGTGTTGTAAACCTGTTTTCACTGAAACTGCAATTTTCCACCAAAATAAAAGCCTACAAGTGAAGATATGAAGACAAAATAAAAAATGTATACATTTTATGAAATTCAAATGAAATGTATTGTTCATTTACATTTATTTTATGGTGTAAGTATTAAGTATTATTATTATTATATTTTAATTATTTGGCTTCAACTTTAACATCAACGCAAATCAATGCAAGGTTTTTTAAAAATCTGGGGGTGGCTTCTCCTAGACACTATTAGACAGACCAAGGTCCATCCCCCATATTCTCACAATCCTATGGGAAACACGTTACGTCATAATGAACTAATACCATAATTTAGTGTTTATCGTAAAATACACAAAAAATATTTTCAAAAGTCTTTTGGGACTTTGCTGTACCGGAAAAACATTCCAGTTGACGTCGATCCATTTTTAGAAATTTCTATTCATCTTTCATAATTTTGCCTCAAAAGTGCTTTTTAATGACGCATACCTTAAATATGTCCTGTTCTTCCTAAAGATAAATCCTCTGGCTGAAGCCCAAAAGGAGAACAACTGCGAATGGCATACTAGAGAAGCGCACATGGATAAAAGAGTGAAAAAGTATGACCCATGAAGAAAAACACTGACTGTCTGCAAGAGAGGAACACAGAGGGTCATCTCTTCTTCTTACATTAGTTTGTTTTCACTGACACACTGAACTGTCTCCTCGGGGGAGAGCGGCGGCCATATTGTGCCTGTGCTGAGGAGAGGAGGAGATCAGCTGGGCTGCAGGCAGGAAGCCATTCCAGCCCGCTCCTCATGCTCAAAAACCCCCTGAACATCTTGCTGCATCCTCCCAGTCTAATAAGACCATAATCCACACAAGCTGTCAGTTGATACAAGCCTCCTTATGAGGACACAGCGGGAAAACCAGCGCAAAGCTGTTCTAAATAAAGCTTCAGCTGTTCAAATGGGAAACGGAAATTTGATGGATATTTATCATGATAAGGGGCCAGTTCTGCCAATCAAACGTTTAGTGTTGTTTATATACCTGTGCATATGAGTCTCAGAAGAAATGTTAGAGATGTGACCTGGTAGTGCATATGCTTATATGTGGGCAACAAAGGCTTCTGGAGTCTGGCTCAGGTCATTTCCTGATCCCACATCCCACTGTTTTCCCAATCCTTTCCAGTACCGCCTCTGACTGTCACCATTAATAATATTAAAATAAAATAAAATAAAATAAATCACTTATAATAAAAAAAAGGAAATAGTTTAATTAAAAAAAATACATTTAAATAAAATCATGATATAAATGACACATTTATTGATTGGTAAATTATGGAGTTTATACTCACATCTCTGGCTTTGCCATAAAAGGCCTCTTGAGCTGCTGCTTCCAAGGAGCCGATGTAGAACACAGGATGGGAATCGCCATATCTGCAAAACATACATGCACACACTAAGCAAATATCAAACACAAATAAGCAAATACCAAATATCAGAGTAGCTATTTTCAAACATTAAAAACATCTTATTCAAAACTAGCAGCAGTGATGAAAAAATGTGTACAAGACACCGCATACTGAGCTACAAAGAAATGCAGTTTATGTTTGGTTTTCTTTAGTGAAATTGGATGACAAGTGTTACTTTGTCCAGGGATCTCACCTTCTAGAAAATTCAGCAGTAAAGTGCAGTAAGGCATCACCCTCATTTTCACTGTTCTCTGGCACTGAGGATAGATGAAGGAATATATCAATACAGATATCCAGTAAACACCATTCCTTCATGGTCAACCCCAGATGAAATGACACTGTATAACTTACTCATCGGAGACTTTCGACAAGTTGAGCTTCCCATGCCAAAGATTTCAGATTCATCTACACCAAACTCAGGTGCATCCTCGAAATCATCTCCCTCACTGTCACTGACCATGTGAACATCTGTACACTGTAACACAGAAGCAATTTCTTAAAAAAAAACAATTAATGTGACAAAACTAGAGATGCACAATTTATCTGTGATCACACCAATGGGGATGCGACAAGGAACTTGAACATTTCTCAAATAAATCTAAATCTCTAAATAAGTAAATACATTAAAAACTAATCTCTAATTCAAAATTGCTTCAGTGTCAACTGCGGCATGAATGACTAAATTTGCCAATCCCTAGATTAGGCTAATATATTTAATGACAATATCAAAACCTATTTTTTAAGTAAAACTACAATAAATTTTTACAATAAATCTACAATAAACTACAATAAATCAGTTATAAACTAAAAAACCATCTTAAAAACATATTTTCTACAGTATATCAAAATGTTAAATCTAATTTATAATCCTAATTTCACTTAAAGGTATGTGTGTTCATAATCAGGGGGGAAAAAACAAAAACAAACAAAAGAATTATAATCCTGGCAATAAAAACAAAAATAGCTATTAGTGTCAGCCAAAAATGCCTATTATTAGTGACCACCCAATTACAACTCCATAAAGTATAATAGTTCATAAAATAGTTCCCATTTTAATTCTACATTGGGGACCAAACCTAATATGAACGGTGCAGAGAATGTAATAGTTGCCAATCTGTTGAAAGGTTGCCATCAGACTTGAAACACAGGGGCAAGTCTGGCTGCAGTGTTACGCCTGGCAACTCGACAGCGATCCCTGTGCCCACTACATATTATTTCATCAATTCAGAGCGGGACTGCGTTTCGATTCCAACAACGAGTTTCTCATTAAAGATAAAAATGGCAATCATTTATCCATTTTGACTGAGCGGAGCAGTCTAATTAAAAATCCCACAAAACATTAGAATTGCCAAAACTGGCACCACATGCTGTCTTTCCATATGTTGAAAAATTAAAAAACAAAAACAGCAGAAATGAAATATATAAATGTAAAAATTATAAGAGAAACAGAACTTCTTCATGGTTCTCATCTACAGGTAAACGATGGCAGATTTGACACTGTTTGTGCATTGTAGTGGTGTTGATGTGTGTTCTGCTTAACCTCGTCAGTCTGGTCCACCGTGAGCGCAGGGGAAGATCTTCTGCACACAGTCAGGTGGTGGCAGGGGTAACTGATTCCACTGGAGGCCAGAGTCATCTGTGCAATGTAAAAATTGATTTATTAGACATTTTAGCATTGTTTCCCCAACCTTTCTGTTGTATGTAGAATGAAACACCCCTTTTTGTTAACGGAAAAGACCATAAAGTCATCGTAGCTAACGTTTATGAAGTTATCGTTTTGGGTTTGGAACATCATGAGGAGCCTGCGATGATAGAATTATTGGGTGAACTATTCCTTTAAGATAGCATTTCCCAGTAAAGTTCGCAGAGACCACCAGTATTCATCTTCGCAGGGTTTCAGAGGTACTGTCTGTTTGGCACTCTAAAGAGCATCACATGCAGCATACGGTTAGCTGCTGGTGAAGGCCTGAGTACCTCATTAACTCTCAGGCTAGAGTGGAAATGTCAGCAGCACTCCTCACTACAGGGACTCATTACAGACCAGCCCCACACACACACACACACACACACTCACTCATAACTCCCTGGAGTTACACCACAGAGGTCTATTCTCTAGACTCTTGCCTGACATTACCAATTACACTCTATAATCAGTCTGTTTTTACATATTCATTTTCAATACCTAAATGACCACAGCGGTCTATACTTTATATCAACAGTAATGATAAACATTGTTCAGGTCTTATCCCGTCTTAAACCTGCCCATTTGAAAAGCAGCAAGACAGACACATCAGAAGAAACTTAAGCGAAAATGGATACCTGACTGCAGGGGGCTCTTGTGCTCTTTTACTTTCATGTGTTTTAGAGAGATTTTTGGTTCAATTCAAGCTATATTTATACCAGTTTATCACCTACTTAAGTTATTGTTCTTCAATTTTAGATCGACTGATAAACTGCATCATTATGTGGAACTCAAAACAAATTGCACCCAATAACACCAATTACATAACAGGACATAATAACTATTTTCACAGGTCAATTACTTAATGAATTGTTTGTATCAATCACTCAGTTTTTAAGAAACAGCAGACAACGTGAAATACATGCAATTTAATTTTTAAAGTTGAAGCTCAAAACAAAGATAAAAATAAATGTGACGATTTAGATGCCAAAACAACTGTGCATAAATAATTTTAAAAAAGTATAACAATGATGACAACAATATTATTTTTATTATTATTATTAAAATTGATCTGCACATTTAAACAAATAAAAATCAGCTGTTAAATAAGATATCGCTGATTTGTAACTTTATTCAATAAAAACAACTTTGTAGAGCATCTTGATAAGGCTATAAATTTAAATAATTTAAACTTTAGCTAAACTTTACATTTTAAATGTTAAAAGAATAGTTTCCATTGCCTACTCAATCCCCCCCCCCAAAAAAATTAAGTTTAACAAATGAGAGACATACCAAGACCGATGTCACGTCTAGGTATTGATTAACAGACATAACAGATTAAGTGTAAAGAAGCTTTGGTTTAAGCACCATAATATCCCATAATGCAACTCAGAGAGGTTTTCAGAGTGTCAAGTACATCAACAAGGCACTAACTCCCCCAAAACACACAACACACTCTCTCTTTCTTTGCGATGGCCCACACAGAGAGAAGAATCACAGTGTTTCTCTTCTACAAGGACTAATTAAAGACAGACTGTACAGTACAGTACTGCTGGGTTACACAAACAAAAGCACAGTCCAAACATCAGACATGTTCTTGTCAAGATCAGTGTCTGAGGCCAGAGAAAATGTAGAACTCACTAGGGAAGAAATCATAGGGAAAAGAGGGGTAAACTGTGCCACTAATGAATGTGCCTGCACAGTCATAATTAAGTTTTCCATAACTCCTTATCTGACCTAAAATATTGTAATATTAAAGACTTCTATATGTAAATGACTTTTGTTATGCAAACCTCCACATACCAGATTGGATCATTGGGTTGGTAAAGTTGTCCAATCCTGAATAGATGTTGATATCCAAATTGTTAGTTTTGAATATTTATAAGGATAGTTCACCTAAAAATGAAATTTCTGTCACCATTTACGCATGCTCATGTTGTTTAAAACCTGTATGACATTTTCATAGTCTCTGAATTCCAAGCAGCCCTGATCTCTGAAGACTTATTAGACAAAAAAAATAAAATAAAAAATAAAAATAAAGTCATAAAGTCATTTTTAATGTCATTAAATAAGCAAGAATTTTCCTTTTTGGGTGAATTACCCCTGTGCTCATAATGACGATATGTTTTTTCAGTTTAGTTCTCATAAATAGTTAGAAATGTACAATAACAGTTACCTAACAAGGTAAATCCTGTTTCCATGATTTAACACGAGAAGCAGGTAGAATTAGGGCACTTAGAGTCACAGGTCAGTGGTGAAACTTCAATGTTGTGACCCTACTGCCTAACGGTATGAGTGTGTTTGGGTGCTTAAGTGTGTGCGTGTTCAGAGCCGCAGGCTACAGGGGAGAGGTCACCCCCTCATCTTTCCACACCTCCCTCTCCACCTCCAAACAAAGAACAAAATCCTCCTCTTTTGGACCCCTTTCATTAACACTTGCATTAAAGCCCCTAGCACTGAGCACAGAGCAAAAGAGGAATTCCATTTCTTTTTCTCTGTTCTCATCTTAGAGGACCTCTCCATTTACTATCAACTAAATATATTTCTAAGTTTTACTTCTCCTCTTGGTTGTTTTCAGCTATTTGTTGTCATTCTCCATCGCTCAGGCTGTGAAGGAGATAATTACTGCTGACTAGGGCTGCAACTAACGATTATTTTGATAATCGATTAGTTGGCCGATTATTCTTTCGATTAATCGATTAATCGGATTAAAAAATATTGACCAAAAAAACCACTATTCCACATTCTGCCCAATGTCCTTCAAACAAACGTGACAACTGAATGCTATGAAAACATACAGTGCTTAATTTATTAGACCACTTATCATAATAAAGAGAAAACATATTTTAGAAATTTGTCAAAAATTTGTTTAAATTTAAAAATGTTATAGTCATTTATTGGACATAATAATAAAAAATGTCCTCATAACAGCTTGCATTCTTGCTGGTATTGTTTATGTACTTTTTGACTGCAATTGGGTATCGCGAAAAAAAAAAAAACTCAAATAAAAAATACAAAAACAAAATAAGTGCTCTGGTTTTCTTTCATAGATAACAGCAATAATGATATTATAGCATTAAAAATAGCCTACTGCTGTTACTAAAGAGTTTACACATATTGGAGTACTAACCAGTACAGAAAGCCGAAAAATGATTTTGGTTATCACCAATACTGTTACTTTAGAGCAGCAGTGGCACAAACCTTACATAAACACATTGTTAAACTTACATAAATTTGTTAAGCATTGTAAAAATTGAATATAGTTTAAACCTCTATTAAAAATTAAAATAATAAAGATAATAATAAAGACGAATAAAAACACAAACTCAGTGTTAACCAACAGGTAAGAGTAATGTTCTGCAGGAACTACTTTGATCACAGTCACCTCGTCATTTCTTTATCCTGTAAAAGGCCGTTATGGAGCGTCTCATGTTTATATTCAGACAGACAATTACACGCTGTTATCCCTTTAAAGTTCCTACTCTCATAAAATATTTTAATTTATTTTAAACCTTAAATTAACTTTCAACAACAGATAATTCAGCACAATGGATATGTTTGCGCTGAAAAGCCTATTAATTGTCTCCCTCTCTACTGTGTTCTGTCCGTCTGACGCGCGTGCGCGCGCCCGCCGCGCCGGCGCTCATTCGGTATTTTAAACTTAACACAGACTGTCAGGACGGACCTTTATGCAAAAATGGAAATGCTCGCGTGAATTTGTGGCATTTATAGATAAGGATATGACCGTAAACTGAACGTTTTTGCGCTGAGGACGCACACGCATCTGTCAAAGCGCCTGACAGGGCAAGCCATTACTCTTATGCATTAACTTAAAGCTTAAAATAAAGAATTATCATGTTTTGGGCAGCTTGGATCACGTGCTTCTCCGGCAGAATCTCATTCTGTTTCCTCCACTATTTTTAGATGCATTTTGTCCATAGAAATGCATTATTCAGTGCCGTAATTTGACTAACCAGCTGAAGTTGGACGTGCACTGTGGGCAGACCCGATTAATCGATAATGAGAATCGTTGTCGATGATTTTCATAATCGATAATAATCGATTTTATCGATTAGTTGTTGCAGCCCTACTGCTGACAGCTGCTCTAGTCATCCGAAAGCCCCAAGCTGCACCTTGTGTCTGCGTTCTTTGATAGATGAGGACAAGAGAGCTACAGAGCGCGAAAAAAGTGAGAAAGTGTGGAATTCAGAAAAGAAAAGCAAAATAAGAAGCCACTCCCTAAACACCTGTTGGACACTTTCAGGTTGGGGTTTGAAGAGGTGTCAGTCTTGATTAAGATCTAGGGTCAAATACAGTGTTCAAAATGCCCAGTGAACCTTTCAGAACTAAGCCCTTCGAGAAAAAAAAAGTGTGAATAGGCTAGGCGATGTTTTGTTTTCACCTGTTTAAGGTGTAATCTGTAACTGCTACGATTTGCAGGATGCGGGATGGCAGACAACAGCAAATGCCTCTTACAATAATAAAATGTTATAATTTTGTAGTGCAAATCTCAGTGTCAAAATAGTAATACTTTAACACAAAATATTATTTGAAATACTTAATCTAAAAAAAAAAAAATGATAAATTTATATGCATTAGGTAAATATATATTTACAATTATTGATTTATTTATTATTTTGTATTTACTTACTTGCATAAATGTGTTATATATATTTAAAAAAAAATAAAAAATATTAATTGAAAAGATTTAAAAAATGAATAATGTTTATTTAGAGTTTCCTAAATTAAAATAGTTTCCAAATCTATCATGCAGTGTGAAAAACTGAGAAAGTCTTTACTAAAACAGAGATGAATGAAAAACCCCTCCATTTCGAAATCAAACATTACAGATCTATTTCACCTGCATGATAGATCACCACTACCCACTGCTAAATACGACACCGGCATAGTCAGCAGGGTGTTGATCTAAACATGTAAAGCATGATTTATGTCATTTGGCCCCAGTAAGGGACAGGGAGTGGAGATCGACAGCAAGCTGACGATTCTGAAGACAGAAGATTGGCAATATAAGAGTGTATATACCTCTCTCTCGAAAACTTCACCTGCAGACAGCAATCTCACAAGGGGCTCTGTACGGGCTTAGAGCTGAGCCTCGTCGCTACGGCAACCAGCAGGCCCAATAAGCCGCCTCCGCAGGTCTGTGATGCTGAAAGCCCATAACAGCCGTGGGCCACGGAGACCCTCAGAGAGCAGCAGCAGTAATACATTAGCAAACACCAAGAAACACTGGATAAATGTCAGCAATTAAGGGGGAAAAGACTCTAATAAGGACGTTCCAGAAGTTGTCAATCATTCCCATAGGTGCTCCACGAAGTTGGCAATGAAATATGAAAAGAGCTCAAAAGAGTTTTGGCTCAGGATGTGTGTGTGTGAGAAAGGGAACTCAGAGGTGGGAAATGGACCAATTAGGAGCCTAAATTAAGAGAACAAATAAAATAAACAAGAACATGAGCTACATTTTTACACTGGGACATTTTTAATAATAGCGTCAAGGGAACAGTGCACAGTCAATCAATCTTGAACACAATAAAAAAATTTCAGATTACTATATTTACAATAAGCCATGAAATAAATCTTCTTTAATAAAACAAAATGATGAACTGGCATTATTTACATAAATCATTGGAAATCTCCAGAACACAATAGTAGGATTCAACAAAAAATGTTGTGCAGCCCAAGTTCGGGCAGAAAAGATATCAAAGTTTGGGCAGTTAATGCCAAACACAGCCTGCAAACAGCAGTCCTCAAGTGGCCTGCCATATGAAGAAGCCTGTGTCAGCCCCTCAACACACCACACGCATCCCAACTACACCCACTCAAACAAACAAGGGCTAAAACATGACTGTGGTAAACAGCTTCCTTTTGAATTTACAGACACTGCATAGGGACGTCAAGACAACCGCTAAGATCCACCCACAGATTCAAAAGGCATAAGAAGGTACACTGATTTTTACATTGTAATCCCTTTCTCCCCGAAGACAAATTTACAATGCTAATCACAAATCCAGTTAAAACAACAGCACTGTTTAAATGTTAACTGGTTAAACAGTTTCACTGCATGAATGGATCAAAATCAAACCATATTTTCTTCATTTGACTCCCTGACAGTAATACAAAACACGAATACTGAAGATGCACCGAGAGCCAAGTATACGTTCTGACTTCCCTCTGAAGCTGATTAATATATTAAGTTCAATCCATTTCAACAGTACAAGAAAAAAAACAAACCTGTCGCTAGCTCCTTCAAAACCAATATGCTTAAAAGCAATTGGCGAAATGTAAACTGACTACTGATCAGTTTTCCATTTTTCAACCTTGAGGTAGAACGGAGCACAGAGAGACTCGCTGTATATGAGCAAGCCAAGGGTAATGAAAGCACAGCGGAGTAGGCATTGACTCAGACTGCTGGTAAATGTATTTCTAAGCCTGGGCTGTCATGTTTATTGGTACAAATCCCAGGAGATGAGGGAAGGTTAATGAGATATGCGCAAAAAACGGCCTGCCTGCCATGCGAGAGCTTTGCGTCTAATGCACGGCTAGGCATTTCAATAAGGGCCGGGGGCCATTATTAAGACTGGTGCTTTAATAATATGTCCCTCCCTATAAGCTAAGACGAGTTGAGATGAAAAGCTGGTCTGTGGCCAAGTGCATGAAGACCACACATAACCAATCACTGCTTGGGCATTAACGGTTTAATGTGCCTTAAAAAGTATTCATGAGCGGTGCCCTCTTCATCAAAAAAACAAGATTGTGGGTTGAGGTCTTCGGTGAGTGCACTTCAGCTCTGAAGTGGCCCGACTCAAGTGGGCAGTCTGTGGTGAGAGGGTGTAATTCAGTGACCTTGTGTCTGTTGTGCTTTTCGCTAAAGGACGAAACGATCACTCCAACCGCCCTTTTAACAATATGAGCTAAATGCAATGGGTGAGATACATGAGCCTTACAAACGCACACTAAAAATAAACAATGCAGTCATTGTTGAAGAGCTCTGTGAAACACTGCTCATAAAGCTACTGACAATGGGGTCATAGTCTTTTGTTCTGGTACTCTCAAATACTAAGTAGTCACAGGGTTTTATGCTTTATTTTGTTCTTTAAATAGCGGTAACCCAAACCAACTTAATAGCTTCAGAAAAAAAAGCAGTCACATACATTTTACTCTTTTGAAAGATGACAGTGCAAATATGGAAGTTGGCGGGGGAGGGAGGGTATGTTGGGCTTTCAACACCTGAAACAAACAGTGCTCACAAAACAGGTTTGTTCATCAGGCCACTCCCTGTGAAATCGTACTTTCCCTACTTTTCACCTGAAAGCAAATGAAGACACAGGTACCCCTTTTTCCACCAAGGCAGTTCCAGTGCTGGTTCGGAGCCAGAGCCTAGTTTCAAACCGGTTCTTTGTTTTTCGACACCCAAAGCACCAGCTACGAACCAGGAAAAGCGGTTCATAAGTAGCACCAAAACATTGCTGGGCTAGAAGGAAGAACCACTTGCGTCAGGAGGTGGGGGCAGGGTTACCGTGACCAACAAGACGAACAGAAACTTGGACCGCAATATCTAAAATAGCAACTAAACGCTAATACGTTTGATTCGCCGTGTTTGGATGCCGATGTAGGTTCGCAAAGCCATGAACATCAATAGCAACGCAACATCCGCCATTGCAGATAGTTTTTTTAGGCTTGTCTGGGATGGATCGGCGCTTCGCAGACCGTTCGGTGCTAGGCATATCGGGGTGCTGCGGGAGCGACTGGAAAGCAGACGGCTCTTTATGCTTTTGGATCGCTCTCGCGGTGCTTTAGTGTGTTGTGTGGCGATCGATCGATCGGTCTGTGCGGCGCTGATGCACCTCGAACAAGCCTGTTGTGCCGCGCTAGTGAACTGAAACATGAAACGTATTCGGTGACGTAAGACCTGGCTCTATATTGGCTCTCTAGCCTGTGGAAAAGCAACCGGTTCTTAAAGCGCTCGCCAGTCGAACCAACTAAGAACCGGCTATAGCACTGCCTCTGAACTAGCACCTGGAACTGCTTTGGTGGAAAAGGGGTAAATGACAAGCATAGACCTAAGAAACACATGGTTAAAAACACAAGGGCAATTTCCATGCTTAACTGGTCAGTTGCACAATGACTAGTGATAAGTAAAGAAAAAGTTCCCATGGTTATTGTACTGATGATTATCGTGGATGTCTAAGCTGGTAGGTGGGGTTCCTCAGGGTTCGGTGTTAGGACCCTCTCTGATCACTGAGAACAAGTCGTACTGAAAGGCTGGGAGCACAGAACAGGGCGAGAAAGGTCACTGACCCCCCCACTACATGAGCTGTAATGTCCACACAGAGAGGACAAGGGAGAGGAGCTGCTGTGTGACATCTTAATTAGTACCAACATCTTACTTTCACATTGGGTGATGCTTAAACCATTACAGAAAAAAAATAATTCTATTCAATTTGTCTAAACTTCTATAAGAAACCTGTTTTCTTACACTCCTAAGGCATAATTTTTGTCATGTAATTTGTCATTTTGCACTGAAAGTAAAAATGCAACAATTATAGCAAAGCAAAACATACTTGAAGTTAGAGTTATGCAGTGCAGGATTTGGGGCCAGATAGATAGATATATAGTTAGTGACACTTCTACTAATCTTAATTTACAACTTATTCTCTATATCATAATTATTAAATCTGGGCAGTTTAATTAAACTGGAGCAAAAGGCAGGTGCACAATCATCACAGGATTAAAAAAAAAAAACTAGAAGAGAGAGTAAAAAAACATACCGAGTCATCTGAGGCAGAGGCAGGCCAGCCGTCCCACTGTTGATGCCGCACAGGGATGTTTGTCAGGTCTGAAATGTTCCTTTTCACCTGAGATATAAACATACAAAAATATTAGATAACAAGAACACAACACAATCCACAAACACATTCAAGTTTATTTCAGAAACACTACCAGACACTACTTTGTTTAGACACTATCAGAACACGAAGTGTACCTACTATTTTCACTAAGATATAAGTGACTGTGATGGGAGGGAGACAAGGTAAATAGTGGAAAAGAGCTCCGTGTTCTAAAAAATTCCACAGATGCCTGTCCTAATGCCAACAGCCCTTCACTCGAAAAATGGACAGTATTTCCCTTCTGCTATTCACCCCTGTGTAACTGCACTTAATAACATTGCGTGCATTTAAACAGTTGATGCTGGCCCCTGCTCCTATGCCGCTGTTGGTTTAAAGCCCAACGCCAGGCTGATGTGCGGAGGACAGGGGTGATCAAAGCAGGCATCACCCAAAGCTGGATGGGCCGCAGATTCTAGTGCATTATCCCCAGAGAATGCACTACCCCGCGGCGCTAGATACAGAGGCAGAGAAAACTAGCCATTGTGGTGGAAAGCCCTCATAGCGCATGGCCAAATCCCACCGCCAGCGCACTGAGTGGACATGTATCCTCTGCCAGACTGAGGACTCGTGCCCACGGAGGCAGAAACGATGGCTGCAAGATGCTTGTGAAAACAAAGGACATGAAGCAAGGTTGAAAGAGATTTAAGGGTTAAGAATTCATTAACAGATACAATCATGACATTTCTGTTGACAAAATATAACCACTAACACCATGAATATTTATGAATGGAATAAAACAGTTTCTTAACTGGAGGGTTGTGACCCAAAATATGTCAATTGATTTTATATACTATTATATATTATTTTTTTCAAGACTTCAGAAATGTGTTATCCTATGTTATGTCAATAATTAAGCATATTGTTGGGCTTTCAGTTCATGATAATATTAATAAATGAATTTAATTACAACGGCATTTGTTGACTCTTAAGCAATTTTGGTCAACTAAAAAAATTGGTACAAACAATTTTCACTTAGAAACTGCTAATAAATTTAGCAAAATCAAAAAAAAACCCCAGCAAGTAACACATTAAATTTAATTTTGGAGTCTAAAAAAATTAAAGCATTTTCTTGTAAAACATAGTTGCAATTATTATTCTTTTATTTACAACCTACAAACTGTAAAATCTGTGTTCTGAAGTAAAACGATTTAAGACCACTGCATTAATTTATAGATTTATTTTTGTAAGGATACAAGGATGATTTAAAGACTTTCCATATAAATATAAAAGTTAACATTTTTTGTTTCAGTAATATACACGTATAAATAACCATGGGTAAAGTGAGCTTCCTGACCATTTTGGTCAGGCACAAACTCAATAAAGGGAAACAAATTTAGATATTGACAACATCACCTTGGTCGGCTGAAGTCGGAGACTCTACCATCACATACACACACACACTCTCAAACATCCACAAGCCCACACACTGGGCTGTGCGTTTTTCTTATTGAAGCGAGCAAGGGTCAGCTGGGTTGGCCAATGTTATTACAGAGTGTAATATCTGTGTTTGACCAGAGGCTACAGGGATTTGGCCGCCCAGGCCTGACCGGCAGGCTGCCGTAAACACTGGCTCTTGGCTGTAATGAACCGTTTAGGGTCAAATGGCACCGCAGCCCAAGAGAAAGTAGAAAGTAACGGCATCACCAAGGGCCAGACAGAAGCATTTAGCTGCTATAACAAATCGGCCCTCTGCGAGAATCTGATATTTCACCGCTTTACTTCATTGGGTCTTTTTATGAGCACTGCCCTACTGTCAATATACCTATACCACTTCATCCCATCTTGACAAACATCCAAAGAGAAGCTATCCACTGTTATTTGACTTCAAAACAGATTTAGCTATATTGGAAGGTGAATTCGAAACGCTCTTGGAGAATAAGAAAAGAAAATAGCAAATAAAACCACACTGCAAACCTGTCAGTGAAAAAAGGTGATATAAAAGTTCATTTATCAGAGGTGGCTTGTTGGGTGAGGGGCTTTTTCTGCAACTACTGCGAATTATAATTGACTTAAAAGGAGAAAGCCTCATACTGCTGCAATATTCACAAACACAAATGTCATTACCTATTCATGAGCTATGAATTCCTCCTCTTAGCAGTCAGGGGTCTGCAAATTAAAGCCAACATTACCCAACTAAATGAGAAAAAAAATATACACGGAAAGGATAAACAAACAAATCCTCCAAATAACAAGTTTATTTACCACTGATTTCTGAGAGAAAGTAAAGAGAGTTTGAAGATGTTCGGTAACGGTTGACATTTGTTCTGTCTTGCCCAAACCACTGCCCATAAGGAACAATGAGGTTTGATTAAACAACGAAGGAAAAGACTCAGTCCTATTAAACCCAGTTCCGCTGACATTTCATTTCAAATGTCACAATAGAGTTTTTAGCATCAGGGAACAGACATCCACTGTGAAAAGGATGAGGAAAAAAAGCAGAAAATGTTGACATTATATCAGAAAATGCGAGAAGATCTCACGGATAAAGACATTTCAGCTGCCGGGATTATATTCTTAAGGACTGCATGTAACAGCGCCTTTCATTTAAAAAGGTTTTCTTTCATTCATATATTCTCCAGTGTGGTTGTCATATAAGATAAATATTACATTTCATCCTCAGAACAAACAATTCCATGGTGTCAAAAAATCCCATTTAGAAGATGGACTGCACAAAATTTACAAAGATAAGAATAGCATTTGAGATACAAAGAAATTGAAAGGCATCTGTGTATTGCTGCCCCCTTATTGACAGAACCTAAACTGCAGAGTTCAATTTGAAGATTAATCTAATCATTTATATGTATTGTATTTAAAATATAAAAAGAAAACTATCAATTAAACAATCTAGAAATTTTTTTCTTATTCACTAATGTTATTAATATCTTCATATAAAAGAAAAAGATTAGTCAACGTTCTCAAAAAAACATACTAAATTAAATGACTTAGACGATAATAAACACGTACGCTCTCCCAGACAAACATGCGCGCGCACGCGCACACACACACACGCACATTAATGATCCAATCTTTCTAAATGCCAAGTACTGGTAATCCTTGGCTGGAGAGAAATCAAAGAGAAGAAAAGGTTGCCGTTAAACAGTCACAAGCTCTTCAGCACCAGATGCCTTTCATTCACACTCTTTTACTCTCCATCCTTCTTTTCTTCCTCTGCGTTCATCTCTCCAGCTGCGGAGAGAAACACTGTGGGGCCGGCAAAAATCCCTGGGACGAGTCGTCTGGTCACGGACGGCAGAGCCCTATCGGACGGCCCTATTCTCCCCGCCACTTTCCTGACAAACATTTGCTCTGAGGCTTAAGCGTAGCCCCGAACTCGGGTTTGGGAATGCCAATCAGAGGAGGAGAGCAGGGCCCGGGGCCGAATTGTAGAAGGGTACGTTCCCTGGGAGCCTGGAGGCAGAGCAAGAGCCTTTGGCAAAGACAAACAACGGGACAGCACTGAGGCACTCTCTTCCCTCTCTCTCTTTTGCTGCTTCTATTGATATGCACATGCAGAAAAGCATCGGCTGGTCTTCAGCAAAGACAAAAGATGAGCAGAAAAAGAAAGGCTGGAGAGGAGTCCTCTCCATATGTGGCTGCGAGGGGGTGAATGGGGAAAAGAAGAGAGAAGGGAGATTGTGAGAGCTCTCTGTTGCGGTTTTGTTGCATTTTCACACAGGCCTTCAGTTTTAGGGCCACAACTGTAAAACAAAAACTTTTCTCACTTGTTAGTAACTTTTTCTCAACGAGACGTTTGTGAAGAAACGTGGTGGATCCCGCTGAGCTTTTGTTTCTCGCTCACATGTTTATTTTCGGGCACAAAAGCAAGTGCTTGGACACGTTAGATAAAAATGTTCCCATCCCAAAAGAGCGAAAATCTTCCTGTGGAGCCAAAGTAACTAATGAACTCTCCAGCTAACTAAACCAACTCTGAGAGAGAGACGTGCAACCAATAAGGTGTTCTCTTACAAAAACAGTTTGTATCGCATGCAATTTGTTTCTCCTTAGAAAACAAATCTTCTCCCTCTCCCCCTCGTTCTCTATCTTAGGAAGAAAGAAACAGAATGCCTGAGGATCAAGCCAGTCGTTTGATTCAGCTTTGTCCAGTCACTCGCTCCCCTACCAAGCCAACAGCTTCGCTTCCTGCTTCTCTTTTCTCTACCCTGCGGGCTCTACTCTCCAGTTGTTGTAATCCCGGCAGAAACACTTAAGGTTCACAGTAGGTGCTCATCAAAACCATCTGCTGAGGGAAAGAGAGCGCTCACCCATCTCACTTTAATCTCTTCAATTAGCACCATTACAAACCTGTCAAGTAGTCTGATTACTGTAATGGTGACCAGCGCCATCAAGGCGGCAGTTTAGCCGGGAAAGGGATTCTGGGATTGCGTGGACAAAGCTGAGGTAGAGAAAATCAGTTCTTTAGTTAAAAAAAGAACAAATTCTGACTTAAAAGTATATAGAGTATGAAACGTATTAACTACTTAAGAACATTAAGGAAGAACGTTCTGACCCAACAGTTTCTTTCAAAATTCCTTGTGCTTCTCACAATTTATATTTACAAATAAATGGAATTTCAAAATGGAACCTTTGGTGCATCGAACTTATCACACTTCCAAAAGAGAAAAAAAAAAAATCTTAAATACATTATCTAAATCTTAATGGCCCGGTTTCACAGACAGGGCTTAGACTAAACCAGGATTAGGCCATAGTTCAATTAGGACATTTAAGTAATTTTTATAAACGTGCTTAGGAAAAAACATTACTGGCGTGCATCTTGAGACAAAAAGGCATATTAGGCAGATATATTTTAAGATCAGTCATTGCAAGTTTCTTTCAGTTGAAACAGCTCAGACTTACATTTTAGTCTAGGACTACACTTAAGCCTTGTCTGTGAAACCGGAGGAAAATCTTAAGTGCTTCTTAAGTAAGATTTTTAGATTTTTTATTGGTTAATAATGAAGACTTTTCCATAGTAAAAATAAGTCTTAATATCTTATGCAGTGTTGGCACTCAAGTAAGCTAATTAGTAAAACTTACGTAGAAAATAAGACAAAATCTTTTTAAAAATAAAGACAATTTCACAGAAAACAAGTCTTAATATATTACCGGGGCCAAGCCCGCGAATGGCCCGTAGCGCGGCGCAGAGGCGGAGAGGTTTAGTTAGGTGTGCGAATGAGCTGACAAAAAAGTTATTTAGTATTTTAAGCAGCGTAACACAAAGTAAAGTTAATTGTAATGCAGTTTATGGTTAATTCGATAGCTGAAGAGTCACATTAAACAGAATGGTAATTGTTTAGCCTGTAACTTAGAAGAATGCTAAGATTACTAGTCAACAAATTTCAAAGTGGCGGACACGTGGTTCAGCCAATCCTGGCAAAATTGACATCCTTATAATTTTCTGACTGGCTGTTCAAAAGTTATAAGCGAAAAAGTGAATTTTTGGTATCTCACAACCCGTAGGTGGCACTGTTCTTTGGCATGGACCCTCAGATCATGGTGTTGAAGAAGCGTATCAAGTTTTGTTTTGATTGATCAAAGATCAATTGGCTGAGATACAGCCTCTGAACCAATTTGGGTAAACCTCGTGAAGTTCACAAAATCATAACTTTTGAACAAAGATGAATAAAAAAAATCTTGTTGGATTGGATCAATTTTGAAGGAGGAGTAGCGAAACTTTTCAAAATGGCTGCTATTGTAATGGGTGGAGTCTTTATGTAAGCTATGGAATGTGATCAGCATGAAGAGAGTAATCAGGTGTACTAAGTTTCATTTTTCTATATTTAGGGGTTCAGGAGTTATTACCATTTCAAAGTTGAAATTTTGAACTGGTGGTGGCGCTATAGAGTTGGTTCTAGAGACCCGAAAGGAAAGAACATAAAAATAAGAACATTTGGGCAAAACATTTTCATCAAAAGTTATAAATGTTTTTGTTAGAATAGTTATATCTCTGGAACACTAGGCGGCGCTGTCTTCAAACGTCTGTGGTACCTCCGGGACATGGTGTTGATGATCCCTACTGATTTTTGTGCCGATATGTCAAATGTTTCAGAAGATATTGCAATTTATGTCAAATTTCAAAATGGCAGACACATGGTTCAGCCAATGCTGACATCCTCTTATTCGGCATGACCCAAGGAATCCATAGACAGTTTATAATATTTTGAATGACTGTTCAAAAGTTATAAGCGAAAATGTGAATTTTTGGTATCTCATGATCCATAGGTGGCGCTGTCCCCAACTTTGGCATGGACCCTCAGATCATGGGGTTGATGAAGCGTACCAAGTTTCATTTCGATTGATCAAAGTTTGGCCGAGATACAGCCTCTGAACCAATTTTGGGTCGACCTCGTTAAGTTCACAAAATCATAACTTTTGAACAAAGATAAATAAAAAAAATCTGTTTAATCATGTCTGTGCAGCTCAGTCCAAAGATCATCTGAGGCAATTTTGGGAAGAATTGGATCAATTTTGAAGGAGGAGTAGCGAAAAGACTGAATACTGTACTTTTCAAAATGCAATGAAGTTTTATTTATTACCATTTCAATGTTGAATTTTTGAACTGGTGGTGGCGCTATAGAGTTTGTTCTAGAGACCCCAAAGTTGGTCAGATCACTACTCATGGCCATCACTACAAGTGTGCCAAATTTCATAATTTCCCTTCATAGGGCTGCCATAGACTCCCATTGGATGAAAAGAAGAAGAAGAAGAAGAAGAAAACATACAATTACAATAGGGGTTACAGCCCCTTTGGGGCTTGGCCCCTAAATATCTTATACATTGTTGCGGTAACACTTTATTTTAAGGTGTCCTTGTTACATGTTACATTTATTTACTATTACAATAACAATAAATTACGCATAATTACATGCAAGTAAGCCAAACCCTAATCCTTACCATATAGTAAGTACATGTAATTAATTCATATTACCCAGTACTTAAATGAATAATTACACTGTAACAAGGACACCTTAAAATAAAGTGTAACCATTGTTGCATCTTAAACTGATTTTGTTTTTATTTTAAATACAAATTAAGACAAAACCATGCTAAGAATAAGAGTTTTCGCAGTGCAGATTTAAAGTAAGAATCTGCACAAGTTAAACAAGTTGACAAGTTAAAAAAAGAAAAAGAAAAAAAGAACATCACAGATGTCTGTTTCTTCAAAACGGCACTGCACTGGCCCAACATGACTCCCCCAGCACTGAGGGAGGGGTTCAAGCGGCGTTGTCAGTCCACAGGGAGCTTGTTACACTTGACGTGGTGCGTGCTACCTGCTGTGAATAATTAATGGAGCCATTTCCAGAAAGCTGTGTGTAGGTTACTGGGGCAGGCCAAGGAGAATGCGAGGGACTCAGGGAGGGGTCGTTCTGTATACAGAATGGAGCGTTTGGGTTTTGTGTCCCATACAAACCAACCTTAAATACAACACAGTGCAGTTAAAAGGAGAGTGATGAAAAGAATGGCATCGCACAGGTCTGATGGGAGAGGGAAAGGAGCTGATGAGCCACAGGGGGGTTTATGCTGCTCAATACTGAGTTATGGTTATTGCAGACAATGCGATGAGCAGAAAGACGTACAGCAGACAACAATCTTCTAGAATATTATCTCACCTGCTACAAAATAAAATGTTATCAGAAAGAGGAAAAAAAGCAAATCCCTACTCTCAAGATTTCAGAGATTTCCATTCCACAGAACAGGGGAGAGTGGGAAATTTAGCTGTAATAATTTTTACTGAAGTTGTACAATAGTCAACAAGAAATAAGAGGGGAAAAAAAGAGATAAAAATTATATTTCAGAATGTCTGCCATCACTAGAAATTAGAAGAAAACATACAATATCCCCCAAAAAAATCTGTATCAAGTGGTATAATAAAGGGGAAATATGTCAACGATTTACATTTAAAAATAAAACTGTACTAAATATACTACTTATGTTCCAAAGTCTTTTTATTGTGCGGCATGCTAAATGAAATTTAAGTTTAATATCTGAATGTTGCACTAAATGGACAATGTTTTTGTAGACAAATACAATTTGTTTTGAATAAATTACCATGCAGAAAATTTGCCTCGAAATGCAAAACAATGTGAATCTCTTAAATCACAGGAATCTATATATGATGGGCCCATTCTAAATGCATTGAAAACACACAGTTGTGAGGCAGTCCTGAAGTTAGAAGTTCCATGGGCATTCTGGAAAGGAAGAAATTTGACTGGGAGATAATTAGCTTTGGCTCAACACAGGCCTTAATCATTGGTACCATCTCCAGCACAATGAGGACTATTATTTTAGCATGTAATAATTACATTGATGCCCCACCAAAAAAAATCAGAGCAGTTTGAGAGAACACGGGCAGAAACACAGTGGAGAGACAGACAGACAGCAGGTGTAGACAGACAGACAGACAGACAGACAGAGGGGCTAGGTGACAGACAGGTGTGCGGTTGTCTCACCTCCTGGATGGTTTTGCTGGCCGGGAAGTTGAGGCTGTAATCTCTCTGTGCTTCACGGTGGCTAATGACGAGCAGGTAGTTCTGATTCGACAACCCTTGCTGGGCACTGCTTAACGGCAGGAAGGGCAGAAGGGGGGGAAAAGAGAGAGAGAGAGGAGCATTACAGTTCAGTGGTGGACGAGTCAGGGCTCGTCTATGTCTCCCCAGGGTCTCTGGGCTCCGACAAGCCTGTGCCACCCCACTACTCTGCTTGGGTAGCGGGAGGCCAGGGCAGAGCCAAGGGCCACAGCATGGGCGCACACCAGCACCAAGGCCATCTGGAGGTATCGATTGGGGCTAAGAGGTGTAATCGTCACACAAAAGGACAAGAGGGCTTGTGCCGCTCGTCCACTCTGCCGTCACACTGACCTCAGAGCGGGTTTGAGATTCATGGGAGCCGCGGTGCTGAGCTGTAGGAGAGAAGGCCTCATCTGATGACAAACGATGGGGGTTAAGTAGCGCTTTGAGCAAATGCTCCGTCTGTGTGTGTGAATATGAATCAACAGCTTAGAGGCGAGCCTGCTGGCTAATCAGGGTTCGAATGAAAGCAGTCAGGAAGAGGAGTGTCTGGGAATTAATATGTAACGCACACATTAATTATGCAACCAGCGCCTTAATCTGAGGAGCTTTGGACAAGCTTATGTTAACAGAGGACCAAATTTACTGTAATGGCAGCTTATTTACATTGACTAAAACTGCGAAATCAATATGTAAATGTAATGTTTGTTGTAGCTAGTGATGAAGATTGAAACGGTGGCCTAGGAGAGGAGGATGCATATGCGATGCTGTGGAGAGTGGAAAAACACAGTCATGAATACAAGTTGTATAAGGGGGGGTTAATTGGGGTATCAAGACTCTCACCAAATAAGAACGATTTGGAGACATTTTGCATTCTGATACAATATATTTGCATTGACTAATGCGCATAAGGTATGGGTAAAAAAATATTGATTTAAAGACTAATAATCTAATATTGATTCTTAAAATCCCTCAAAATCAAAACCTTGTTTGATATATTGCTAACCAGAGTTTATTATCTGCTATATACTACTAGCTATATAAAAACAGCTAATTTAGTACTGTTCACATAATGGACTTCACATCAAAGCAACATACGCATTGCAACTATACTATTTCTGACTTAAGTGATATTGAATCAAGTGAGCATCAGAATTGAATAGAGTTTAAATCAGTTTCAAAAGTATCCCTCTTCAAAAGTAGAATTGTACATTTTTAAAAAGTATTTAAATTATTACAATTATACTAAATGTGAAAACATCTCATACAGATTCCTATAAAACAATACATTTTATATAAATGTTTTATATATTAATATAAAAATTTGCACACACAAAATTAATTTTTATACAAAAACACACACATACAAACTATTGTTCAAAAATACAGTAAAAGTGTTCTATTTTAATATATTTTAAAAATGTTAATGTTTATTATTATTTATTATGCTTACTATTTTTATGGGAACTATGATAAATTAAAATTTAGGATTCCTTGACTATAAAGTTGAAAAGCATTTCTTGGAAATGGAAATATTAACATTATAAATGTCTTTAATGTCATCTTCGAATAATTTAATGTGCCCTCACTGAATAAAAGAATGAAAATAATTTGCTTTCAAAACAAAACAAAAAAACATCTTACTGACCCCAACATTTTGAACGATGTGTTTGTTTGTGTATGTATATATATTTCAAAAAGCAAAATGCATTGTTATATAAAAAGAATATAAATTTATTCAGAACTCTGGGTTTGTCCCACTTAAGATGGTGTTATGAAACTGTGGGTTAAAAAGTAAACTGCAAAGTAGAACTTTTCTCTCTAAGGATTTAAAACTATGTGAAAGTTCCTCTCACAACAGATCTACAGCATAAGGTTCATCTGTAGGAGCTTAACCAGGTTCAGCCCTCTGTGGTCCCAACAGCACCTGGAGCTGACCCCCCCAAACTCACCCTAAAAGCTTCTCCACACCATCGGAGGCACTGGAAATAGAATGTCACTGACTGCTATAGACAAAAAATAAACCACTGTGCAAATGAAGAGCAGATTGGTTTCATTCAGTGATAAGTCTGCCGTCTCAGAAACCTGCAAGACTGAGACTTTATTAAAGTCCTACCGTCTCGTTCCTCTCATTCCGCAGTACCAAGCTCTTGGTCTAGTTTCTCATACGCACACTTTTAGGGTGACCTATACCAACACCCCAAAAACACAAACATACCCTTTCCTTTTTTCTTTTCAAATTTTATTTACGCCACTTACTCAAAATGTTTTTTCTGCACCGCCTGTTTTGCTTTGACAAGTCTAAGTACTAATTGCTGTAGTTTAAACTGTTTTTCCTTTCTGCCAAAACCAGCAGATTCCTCGGGCCCCCAAGTCTCACAGGAGATCAGATGCAGAAAATGAGATAAATACCAAATGCGCACTGACTCATTTGCTCATTTGTATTTGAAATAGCAGAAGTTCAAATTAAAATAACCTTAAACACACACATCTCCTGGAAGCAACAGAAATAGATGATTCGTTTTAAATTATTCATAAAGTTCCATTATTTATGCTGGAGATTAGGGGTTTGGATACCTCCACGAGAGGGAGAGCGAGCGAGATGAGCTTGGCTCATCACTGGATTTCTGTAACTACCTTGGATGGAGTGTCTGTCTTGAAAGCTCCAAAGCCTGTGCCGTATTTGCATTCAAAACAGAGGAAGGAAAATGAGGCAGGCGGCGCAGTGTGAAGACGGGTTTGATTAATATGTTTGGATATGGTGTGCTGAGGTATGCTTTGCAGTAATTGCCTACAGTGGCTTTTATTTGTTGAGTACTGTCCCATTGTTCACAGCCTGCATCCTGAGACCTCGCACTTTAATTTAAATTAAAAACAAGCTGATAGAGAACTTTTATGTTTTTTTTTTGTTTTTGTTTTTTAAGTAGCCTCTTGTGCTCAACAAGACTGCATTTCTTTGATCAAAAAAACAGTAAAAAAAAAAGTAATATTGTGAAATATTATTACAATTAATATATATGTATTCCTGTGATGGAAAAGTTGAATTTTCATCAGCCATTACTGCAGTCTCCAGTGTCACATGATCCTTCAGAAATCATTCTAATATTCAGAGTTGCTGCTTAAGAAACATTTGTCATTTTTTATCAACTTTAAAAACACTTGTGGAAAAAGTGATTCTTTGAAAGAAAGTTAAAAAGAAGAGCATTTATTTGAAATTAAAACCTTTGTAATATTATAAATGTCTTTACTGTCATTTTGATCAATTCAATGAATCCTTGCTGAACAAAAATATTAATTTCTTATATATATATATATATATATATATACACACACAAAATCTTACTGACCCCAAACTCTGCAAGGCATATGCGTGGTTTTTGTTTTGTTGTTTTTTTTATTTTTTATTATTAGAATCAGAGCATCAGTCTTGTAAATGGCGACTGGGTTATTCCTGTTTTTCAGTACTATTTGAACTTTGTAAAATGTAAAAAAATTCATAACAACAATAATTTAGGAAATTATTTCTAAAGGGATATACAAGACCTTCATATTTAAGCTTATACTGTTATCGAACAACCCAACGCCGTCCACTCTGATGAAAGCAACGTTTAAATGAATATGTAAATAATTGCTGTGCGCTTTCCTCTCAGTGGCATAATAAACACAACAAAAATACTTTAAACAAGTTTACCTGGATTATTTAAACAATGGATAAGCAAATGAGAGCTTAAAACTTTGTTTTACTTGATTGCGTATTGTTATTTTTCTAATTACCAGTACTGAATAAAAGCACACAACAAAAAATAAAAAAATAAATCAATGAATATTTAAATAAATGATTCCCGTAAATCAATCCTTATTCACTTTTCTTTCTCCCAGGCAATCCTTACCAACCTCTTACTGTATTTAAGCTGTAAAACAATCATACCAATAAAGTACCTTTTAATAATAGAGTGAAATTAAATTTATTTCATATTCGCCATTTTGTTTGCTACTTTGTATTTTTGTAATTACAAAAAGCCAACTCAAATAATTTCCATCTATAAAAAAATGACTTAAACATCTTATCCAATAAATTATGACATGCATGACGGGGACAAGGAAAAGTACTGCATAACAGAAGTGACCCAGTTATCATTTCCCACAGTTTCTTCCTATTAATTTGCTAAATCACACAGAAACACTGACATTCTGCTCAAGCCAGGTTCAAAATAAGTGTAAGTAAAGATGCCTGAGCAGATGAGAAAACAACATATGAACTGCCCTGAGAGATACAACCAAAGAACAGCAGTACAGCAGGAGCGAAGTCTGCTGAGGAACACTTCACTCTCTCCCCGTCTCTCTGTGACAGTTATTTATAAAGGCAGTTTACAGCTTGTCTGCTCACCCTCCTGGAAGCCCTCTTCTCACTGCACCAGGAGAGGACAATCATGGGTAACAATGGGGTCACACCTAGCTAACACCGGCCCTCTCTTTTTCTCCCCTATTTCAACGCCTCTAAAATAGTTTCTGGGAAATAATTAGAGCCTGCCACTGATGATGAGCTCTAGTAGGTGCTGGATATTAGATATTGTGCCATTTAGAGACAGAGGTGACAAGGTCTCTGCGGCACGTCACCTGCCCGACAGGGAAAAACGAGACGAGTGAGAACAGCTGTCAGGATCACAGTAATATATGTGATCTCAAAGGATCCGTTAAACCCGTGACCAGCAATGTGGTCCACAATAGCATGCAGTACATCACAGTAATGTGCGTTTTTGTTGCAATCTAAAAAATGAAAGCTAAGAAAAAAAAAAAAAAAAAAAACACACAAAATGCCTCTGGACCATATGAAATGCAGGCGTCCAAAAAGGTGCCAAATAACAGGAGGGGAAAAAAATGAAGTGCTGATGTGCTTTGGAGGGTACTGTTATCACAATGTTAGTTTACAGCCGATTTAGTACTTTTCTCAGAATGTTTTCGCACTCTAGAGTACAGTGTCCACACAAGCTGACAGAGATGCCAGTTTATATCCAGTCGTTCGAAGGCATCGCGACCACCTCCCCCCGGGGCTTACAGCAGTGCTAATCAACACACATAATTACACACACAAACACATCAATATAACACACACACGCAGGCCTTTCTAATTGAAGTTACTTTCATTTATTACTTTGAACCGCACTGCTCTGACCACAATGTCAACACCTTGCTTATTTAAATAAAGACATAAGTCAATAATCAGCTATATATTTCTTTAGTTCTTTTTTTAATGTAATGTATACTGAGTCACAGCATCTCTAAATACACATACGTGTTACTAAATTCCTAAACTGTTTATCAGACCCAATATACATGGGTCAGTCAGATTTTTTTTCAAACAAATCTCTTATTTGATCACAAATACAGTAAAAACAGTGGTATTATTATTGCAATTTAAAATAACTATTTTAGTATATTTTTAAATGTAATTTATTCTTGTAATGGCAAAGCTGAAAAAAAAGTGTAAGCAGCCATTACTCCAATTTTCAGTGTCACTTGATCCTTCAGAAATCATTCACTAATATGCTAATTTGGTACTCAAGGAACATTTCTTACTATCCATGTTGAAAACAATTGTTCTGCTAAATATATTTCATGGAAACCAATGTTTTTTCAGGATTCTTTGATGAACAGAAAGTGCAAAAGATTATTTATTTTACTTATCGTATATAAAGGTCATTTATTTGAAAAGTAAATCTATAGTGACATTTTAAATATTTTGACTATTAATTTTTATATATTTAACACATCCTAGCTGCACAAAAAGCATTAGTATCTTTTTAAAAATCTTACTGATCTCAAAGCTTTGTAAATATAAATTAAATAAATAAAACACAAATAAATGCAAAAAGGGAAGCTTTTCTATTGAATAAAATGCCTTACAATCAAAATGCTGATCTAGTGTCTCTATCTAAATAAAATGTGGTCATGCAACGCCACCTAGCTGTGAGTGTGGGAATTCACTTAAATGCAAGGGATCAAGGTTTGTCTGGATAACAAGGTCCAGTCAACCCCTGCTGGTTAGATGTGTTAACTACAACATTTTGTTGCCAAAAAGCACCTTTCTCTATTGTCTGCAATTCACAAGTTGCTATGTATAATGACACATTATATTAAACACATTATAGGAATGCTAATAGACATTCGCCAGGAATTATAGACTTCCTTGCCTAAATCCTGCAAATTTGATGCCATCAACTTCATTTAAACAGGAGTTTGAAGTACTGAGAACACAAATGTATAATCCCCATATATAATTCACACAAATATATGGTCAGCTTTTAGACGCTGGGATTGAACTGGATTTTGAGACTACTAAAAAACAAACTTCAGGCTTTAGGTATAAGATATATTTGTATAAAGAAATGGGCCACTCATATATACAATGGGTACGGAAAGTATTCAGACCCCCTTCAATTTTTCACTCTTTGTTATATTGCAGCCATTTGCTAAAATCATTTAAGTTCATTTTTTTTCCTCATTAATGTACACACAGCACCCCATATTGACAGAAAAACACAGAATTGTTGACATTTTTGCAAATTTATTAAAAAAGAAAAACTGAAATATCACATGGTCCTAAGTATTCAGACCCTTTGCTCAGTATTTAGTAGAAGCACCCTTTTGATCTAATACAGCCATGAGTCTGTTTGGGAAAGATGCAACAAGTTTTTCACACCTGGATTTGGGGATCCTCTGCCATTCCTCCTTGCAGATCCTCTCCAGTTCTGTCAGGTTGGATGGTAAACGTTGGTAGACAGCCATTTTTAGGTCTCTCCAGAGATGCTCAATTGGGTTTAAGTCAGGGCTCTGGCTGGGCCATTCAAGAACAGTCACGTAGTTGTTGTGAAGCCACTCCTTCGTTATTTTAGCTGTGTGCTTAGGGTCATTGTCTTGTTGGAAGGTAAACCTTCGGCCCAGTCTGAGGTCCTGAGCACTCTGGAGAAGGTTTTCGTCCAGGATATCCCTGTACTTGGCCGCATTCATCTTTCCCTCGATTGCAACCAGTCGTCCTGTCCCTGCAGCTGAAAAACACCCCCACAGCATGATGCTGCCACCACCATGCTTCACTGTTGGGACTGTATTGGACAGGTGATGAGCAGTGCCTGGTTTTCTCCACACATACCGCTTAGAATTAAGGCCAAAAAGTTCTATCTTGGTCTCATCAGACCAGAGAATCTGATTTCTCACCATCTTGGAGTCCTTCAGGTGTTTTTTTGTGTCTTGCACTGAGGAGAGGCTTCCGTAAGCCACTCTGCCACAAAGCCCCGACTGGTGGAGGGCTGCAGTGATGGTTGACTTTCTACAACTTTCTCCCATCTCCCGACTGCATCTCTGGAGCTCAGCCACAGTGATCTTTGGGTTCTTCTTTACCTCTCTCACCAAGGCTCTTCTCCCCCGATAGCTCAAACGTCATCCATTTAAGGATTATGGATGCCACTGTGCTCTTAGGAGCCTTAAGTGCAGCAGAATTTTTAAAATTCTGGGGTCTGAATACTTAGGACCATGTGATATTTCAGTTTTTCTTTTTTAATAAATCTGCAAAAATGTCAACAATTCTGTGTTTTTCTGTCAATATGGGGTGCTGTGTGTACATTAATGAGGGAAAAAAAATGAACTTAAATGATTTTAGCAAATGGCTGCAATATAACAAAGAGTAAAAAAATTGAAGGGGGTCTGAATACTTTCCGTACCCACTGTAAATGGCAACTGCAGGAATGGATGTCCAACCTTTTAGTCAGAACATCTAGTGTCGAACCTGTTTGATAGTTTTTGTTAATGTACTCTATAAAGTGCATGTACATTAGTTGTTTTTAGCATTGTTTTAACTTTTAGCAACACAGTTTGAGCTAAAGTCAAATAAACGTAGTCAAATAAATGCAATGTACTTGTATGCCTAATGTCAATGCAGAAAATAGACACTCAGAGCATTACAAAAAACATACCTGCTCTGGCTGGTGCTGGCTGAAGGGGCGATATCAGGGGTGAGCACATACAAACTGTTGTTCTTGGGCAGATGTAAACTCCGCAAAACAGTCTGAGAGAAAGTGGAAAAGAAAAGAAAAAAAAAAACATCAAAGAGGTCATAAATACTTTCAAAGTTGCCATTTTCTAAGTACAACATACAAGAAAAACTACAAAGAATAATTTAAGGAAAACAAACAAAAAAAACACTCAAATCATTTCACCAATAATAATAATAAAATGGATATTTTTAGATTCAACCCCACCCCTCAACATGGCAGTCCCAATTTTCACCATATTTTTGCAACTTATTTATATAATTGTGAACATATGTCTACGTTTTACATTCTAAACAAGATAATGCACCATTAATGCATTAAAAAAATCAATGCAGCAACAATCTGATTATCAGCAGCCAGCATGTGTTCTATAGTGTCATTCTTACACTGTCAGATATGTCTCCACTCTTCCAGCCTTTTAACTGCATTTTAGAGACAGGCACCTGTAGCTCAGTCTCTAAAATAGATTTAATATCTCCTGCAGAGAGAAAGAAATAAGAATAGGTTATAACATTTTCATGGCAGTTCAGTATGTTACCACTAGGGGACAGCATGTATCTAGTCTAGTTTTGTCATGGTTTTGTCAAGTTTTAGTAAAGTGCTTCTTATCTTTAGCCAGTTCAGGAGCCAAGCTGCTAAATTTCTTTTTTTATTTTTTTGTTTGCCAGCACTTTCACTTGTCAAACCTGCTAGTATGTGTGCACTAGTGAATGTACAGTATGTGTGTACTGCAGACAAGCATTCACCAGAACATCGGTTCTTAAAATGTTTGGTATTTTTCCTCATTTCTAAATCTAGGTTAGTTAATTATCCTAGCTACTGGTTTGAGAGCATAGTGATCTAAACTGCATTTATACTGAAATGCATAACAAATATCAAGCTTCAGACAGAAACTTGATGAAACCATGCTTGTGTGTCAAAGACTTGTCACCCACAAAACAACCTCTGCTGGATACATATACACAACACATTACATATTTACAATAACTGTAAGATAAAAAAAGATCCAAGCAAAAGCAACATAATATATTTTAATATTTTAAATGAATGAATTCTATTCATTCATATGATTAACAAATGCACACATTCATATATAATAATATTAATTTATATAAATAGATTATTAAAATACATTTATCTATTTAAAGTATATAAAAAATAACACTTTGTATGTTCAACACACCAATGAGTTGACTATTATACCAAAAGCAAAAAGGCACAGCAGCAATTTTCTTCCTTTTTCATTGTATTTGCGTGGCTTGCTGAGTGCCACACACCCTGCAGCTCACAGCTCTTCCTGTTGACTTCACTCTTGACATAAGATTCAACTTTCATTCACAGAAATAGTCACATAAACAGTATGTGGTTCAGTTCATTGGCTTGTGTCATACCAAGAATCAAAGCTCAGTACATACATCTACCAAGAAAATGCTCCAATCATTTCTGAGAAATCTTTTTACAACAGGTTAATTATTGCAGATAACCTGCTAATTATTGCCTATTTGACAAAAGCCCAATCTAATTCGTGAAACCTGTCAGCATTGTGGGTAACAAGCACATGAAACCTGCTACTAGATGCTCTGGAAGTATGACGTGTACTTCTAAGCAAGGACAGTGCTAATAATGTGTGCAGCCTTAGCAAGAGCAGCACTGACATGCAGACTCTTTTTTGGATGTGGGCCAATAAGCTGTCTACTACAAAAAGACTGAACGATTAAATGATCATGTATATTATGTTAATGTATCAAAACATTGTGTGTGCTCACCGATTGTGCTGGCATCCTCCAGCACCACTTCTGTGGAGCGCTGTCTGTACTCCACACGGAAGTTGAGCATCCGCGACTGCCGTTCCACGATGTGCCGAGAGGGCTGGACAGGGCAGAAAGCTGGGCTGGATGAGGATGGGGGTGAGGAAGATGATGATGCTGATGCTGATGCTGATTCTGAAGAAGGCGGGGCTGAGGGCGCAGGTGCTGTGGCTTCTGATTGGCTGTGGGGTCCATAAGGGCCGGTCTGAGATGCTTCACTTGCGAAATTACTACACAGGACAGAGGAAAACGAGGATTAGCTCAATAATGTTAAAATTGTTAAGAGAAGCACCTCTCCATCATAACTAAAATCTGATATATACATAAATTATTATTATACACACACACACAAACAAACAATAGTGTTCAAAAGTTTGGGGTCTGTAAGTTTTTGTTTTTAAGAAAGTACTACTTTTATTATTAAATTGACATTTATAATGTTACAAAAGTTATACATTTCATGTAAATGCTACTCTTTTGAAATTTCTAACCAAAGAATTCTGAAAAACGTATTACTGTTTCCACAAAAAAATATTAAGCAGCACTGATAATTATGAGAAATGTTTCTTGAGCATCAAATCAGCATATCAGAATGATTTTTGAAGCATTATGTGACACTGAAGACTGGAGTAACTGCTGCTGAAAGTTCAGCTTTGCCAAAATAAATAGTTACATTTTAAAATACATTAAATAGAAAACCAATATTATTGGTTTTACTTTATTTTTTGATCAAATAAATACAGCCTTGGTGAGCAAAAGTAAAAACTTTCTGATATACATACTTACAGTGCATACATATCTATACACCCATACATAATGTGTGTGTGTGTGCGTTTGTGACATATGAGGACACAAATTTGTATAATGACATGAGTATGACATGGGTATTACAAGGAGAAGGTGATTTATGAGGACATTTCTCCATGTCCCCATATTTCAAAAGGCTTATAAATCATACAGAATGAGTTTTTTTGAGAAAGGAAAAATGCAAAGTGTCCTGTAAGGGGTAGGTTTAGGTGTAGGGTTGGACAGAATGACATTGAAAAAGAAAATAAAAACATTATTATTATCACCCATGTGAGACTGGCTTTCTGAATGGATGGCCCTAGGTTGAACTGAAACTAACCATGTAATGCACAATATCTAAAAACAGAACCTCCTGTCAATTTTATGTTCACTCTATCTGACCAATGTAAGAGGAAATCAACTCCAACATCCAAATGGAAAACTTTTTTGATGATTTTAGAAAAGGAGACTTGGAAGGGAGAGAAACAGATAAAGTGAGGGAGAGACGAAAAGAGAGAGCGGAAAAGCTTGCACCTTCTTACACCACTCTGCATGATCCACAATGGCGGCAGTGCTGAAATCCAAACAGTATCAGACTCAATGTAAACAGGCTTTACTGGTATAATAATATGGGCAGGGCCCAACAGACGCTCGATTGTCCAACCCAGAGAAAATCACCCTTTTTTTGCTCTGCTGAGGACACAAAACGGCTTTTTCTGGCACTTGCTCTCCCTCTCTGTCGTACTCTCTCTCTCTCAGCGGCTGATGGCTGAATTCCCCCGTGCCCCCGTGTTCCCCTGTGGCAGTAAATAATGTCTTTTCTCTGAGCGCTGGTGGGACAAAGGCTCCTCTCTTCTCCTCCAGGGTCAGCACATATCGCTGTAAGAGCAGGAGCGGGGGGCCAGGCACAGCACACAATGCCTGACTTTATACCACCTTATTACAATACCAAAAGGTTAAAGACGTTAGGCTCCGGGGGCATTCAGAAACTCGTTAGACACAAAAAAGAAAACCCAAACATTGGATAAATTAAAGAAATGTCCAGAAAAAAAAAAGAAAAACACAGTCACTGCTGCAGCCTCAGTGACATCTATAGGTCAAAATAGTCACACATTTCAATGTTTATAATAAAACTAGACATGATGGAAAAGCAGCACAGACATAGTATATCATATAATAGTATAATATAATAATGTCAAATTTGAGAAGTCTTCTTGTGAGAGCTTTGTATGAGGAATCAAAATTAGAAAAGTAGAGTCAAATTTATTTGTACAGCGATTTTCACAATACATGCGGTTTCAAAGCAGTTTTACAGAAAATCGTGATGTTAATGTTTATAATATCTTTATGCCTTACTGTTGTATTTAGCAGATTACAGCTGTGCTATAATATAGTGTAATATATAATATAGCAGTTGAGATATGCTATGTATTATATAACATTCTACATGAGATTACTGTATGTATGTACATATTTATATATCCATCTATATATAAGAGCAGAGTGATAACATTTTGCTGGGTGATTACATTCTGTGACAAAAAAAAGAAAGAAGAGAAAATCAGGCAGTCTGCCTTAGTCTAAATGATTCATTACCAAACCTGACTAATCTAGATCACCAATTCCATAATTCGCTGACTCAATTTAGTCGTCGTAGTGGTTTACAGCTTACTGGTGGGAAACATTATTACAGATTAACCACTAAAATGTTGGTCTATTTTTAATACAAAACAAACAAACCAGAATCAATACAGACATTTGAATTTTTAAGAACTAATTTTGATTTATTTTACATGCCTGGAATTCACAATTGTGAAAATTCCACATTTCCAGATTTTGGAACAAAAGAAAAGTAGCATTTAAAGGAATAGTTCACCCAGAAATTAAAATTCATTCACTCTATACATCATATACTGTACTCATTTTGGTAACCAGTGTTTGGTTTCCAGCAATCTTTAAAATACCTTCTTTCTTCTGTTAAGCACAAGAAAGAGGTTTGGAACAACTTGAGGGTGAGTAAATGACAACAGAATGCTCATTTTGGGTGAACTATCCCTTTAAAATAAAATGTGAGGCTTAAAATAAATAAATGCATCTTTCGTTGGATGCTTCTAAAACAAAACCAAGGAACAGCATGTGACAAGGCCAAGATGATGACAAAATGCAAATCTGGTAAACCTCAGACATTAGGATGAGGTTTCCCTTGTACTTATTTCAGAGTTCGGCCTACACAAGATGACATCTGTGAAGTTGACGTGGTTAGAAATAGACTTCACCAATGAGACGCTACATCAAGATTATTAACAAATCTAGATGTTTGTTCTTCCATGGTGAAATGAGAGAGCGGTTAATAAAACATCTTTCTAGAGCGGAGCTGCAACAGTAGAGTTCCACAGCCTGCGGCATCGTCAACCCATTTTTAAACAATCTTGTGATCTGTATATAATTTTCACCCACTAATGTCTATCTTTTCTCTCCTCCCCTCTCTCAGACACTGGCATTCAGTCAACAGTTATTCCACCGTGAGCGTCTAGATGGCAGTCTGCACACACGCTTGGCTTGGCAGCAGCACGTAGGTCTCCGGGTCCCGCCGAGCAGAGATCCAGCTGGCGGCGGGCGACTCAATGGGGGCACTTGAGTGAACCGTGCCATCCTACAGCCTGCAGTATGGTGCCAGCCACCCACTGAATGCACAGGCTGGAAGTCGCCATGCCAGGCTCCATTCATAATTACGTGCCTTTGAGAAAAACATGTCCTCTTGTCCAAGCTCTTACATTCACACACCCTCTAAATAAACCGTCACAGATCGCGGTCCGTCTGAATATATTTGTTCTTAAGACTCTGGTGCATTCATGAGCGCTGACCGTTGAGAAAGGAGAAATGGACGGCGGACACAATGAGTGCTCACAAACGCCTTTTGTTGCCTAAAGTTTCAATTCCTGTTATAGGGTCAGATTTTGTTGCTGTTGTGTGCGTTTCTGTTCAATTTCTCTCTCTTTCAGGCTAAGGCGACTGAGGGAAATCTCAATACGGCTAAATGCGTAGTGTAACACTTTACAAACCCTTCAAGCGAGACAGACAAACAACAAGAACTGTTTGTTGCATTTTCAATTGTGGGTGTCAACGGTTTAGTGCCCAACGCTGTGCCAAGGTGGTTGGCCCCTCTATATACCTTCACAACCCAGTGAGGAGTGCTCAACAATGCAAGCTGTCAACTACTTTTCTTACCCACAATGCAACTGGCAGAATTTAATTGGTCGATGGAATGCTGAAAAGCTTTACATTCAGCCTAAACACACCATGAATGAGTTCACTGCCATCCAAAGCAGACCAAACTAAAGACACTGGAAAAAGGACGAGTGGGGAAAAAAGAAGAAAAACTTGCATGTATGAAACGGTGGCGAGCATCTAAATAATCCTACCGCTGGTCACAAACACATCATATTAAACAGTATTATTAGGGCACGGTATTAACCCACTGAAATGTGGCCAGCAGCGCAGAAACAACAGTTGTCTACATCCGTGCTGAGTCCTATAAAAAGCTCCCAACTTTGTTGGTTGTTCTCCTCCATTAACAAGGTCATCAACCAATCGCTATGAAAACCCCCGCAGTAAACTTGATTGTTTGATTTCCTGTGACTCTGGTGTTGAAATGGCACGAAGGGGGTAATTGCTGGGGAGCAGACTTCCAGAGGGAAATGAGATGACAGCCTTTTCTGCACTGCTATTTCACCGCAATTATTTCCGCAACACACTTTAATTCTCACTTTCTTTTTCCTCCCCTCAAGTTTTTTTTCTCTTTCCTAACCCTAACCCTAAAGTAGCAAAAAGAATGGTTTTAATACAAGTGATGTACAATAAATATACAATAAATGTTATATCACAACTGTCGATCACAAAAATTACATTATTATAATACACTGTGTACGTGTACATATACACACTGCATAATAATGTAATTATTTGTGATCAAATTCTTTGTCTACTATAATTTTATATATATATATATATTTTTTTTTAAAGTTTTATTAATGGTAGTAGACATAACATTTTATTATATTACACTATAGCGTTCCAGAAGTTTTAAATTCCTTTAGAGTGAACAAGGTAGATCATATCAATATTGCTTTCTCCTGTCATGTATCAATTCCTCAAGATTTAAATTTTTTGCTTAATTTTCTCAAAATTTCCGCTTACACTGGGCTGCACCAGACACTGACACCTAGGCTAACTGTGGAAGAGATCATCCATTGATTCCTTTACACACAGGCTAATTGTAAATTATGAAATTAAGCTAGATCAATATTAAAGTGCAGGATTTTGTGTTCAGTAGTTAGTTTGCTGATTAGCCAGACATAAAATGGAAGAGCAGACTTCTGATTTGACTAATCAGATGAGCATGATAAGAGCTCTACCAAAGGCCCTACAAGCCGAAACACACACTGCTCTGACATTTCCCCCTCGATTCCTTAACATTCAGGGAACCAGCAGCAGCCACAGCTGGGTCTCATTATAGCTTAGAAACGAATGCCCTTTTGAGAAGAGGCCAGTTTCATTTTACAGGGGCATGAAAACAGTAACCACCTCGTTCGGGCCATCAAGTTCAGCCAGGTCTTGATTCAGGTAATGTGCCGTCTTTGGAGTTTACCAGAATTAATCTCTACTCTAAAGACTACCACATGCAATTCGATGGAGTGGAATCTCTGCCATAATCTTGTAAAAGGAAAGCCTGAGTTGATGATTTTAGAGTCATAAGAATCAACAAATCAACATCATACCTTTGCAAGATCCCATTTTCTTGTGGTATCACTCCATTGATGGCTGCCTACAAAGAAAATACAAATATATTTTAATGAGAATTCAAATTATTGATGAATACAACAAATAACTGTTGGGTTTGAGCTCAAATCAAAAGTGACATAACATGAAACCTTTTAGTCAATGCATGTGAATGTACAAAAGGAAACATATTTTAGGTGATGCAACTAGTCACCATTTCTTTGATGTTTTAACACAGCATGTCTGAATATGTGTACGTCCCTATTATATAGTATGCAACAGAACACAGTTTATGAAAGTTCAATAAGTAATACAGAACGTGCTTCACAGTATGCAAATTTGGTGCACTGTTAATAACTCTGCTGTTTGCAGTTCATGTAAATAATCCTGCAATGTGAGAAAACTAGCACATATATGTGACCCTGGACCACAAAACCAGTCTTAAGTCGCTGGGGTATATTTGTAGCAATAGCCAAAAATACATTGTATGGGTCAAAATTATCAATTTTTCTTTTATGCCAAAAATCATTAGGATATTAAGTAAAGATCATGTTCCATGAAGATATTTTGTAAATTTCCTACCGTAAATATATCAAAACTTAATTTTTGATTAGTAATATGCATTGTTAAGGACTTAATTTGGACAACTTTAAAGGCAATTTTCTCAATATTTAGATTTTTTGCACCCTCAGATTCCAGATTTTCAAATAGTTCTATCTCGACCAAATATTGTCCTATCCTAACAAACCATACACCAATGGAAAGATTATTATATTCAGCTTTTAGATGATGTATAAATCTCAATTTCAAAAAATTGACACTTATGGTTTTGTGGTACAGGGTCACTTACAGTCTTTAAATTAATATGAAGTCATAAAAACTCTTGACTAATGAGGTCATACATTCTTGTTTCATAAATTCATACCATTCAAAAGTTTTTTTTTAAATAAAAGCCTTTAAAAAAATATTGCTTTATTAAGAAAGAATGAACTGTTTATGCATCAAAGAATTCTAGAGAAAAATGTATTATGGTTTCCACAAAAGGCAGCACAACTGTTTTCTACATTGATAATAATAAGAAATATTTATTGAGCACCAAATCAGCATATTAGAATGATTTATGAAGGATCATGTGACACTAAAGCCTGAATTAATGGCTGCTGAAAAAATTTGCTTTGCATCACAGGAATAAAATACATAAATTAATAAATAAATTACATATTAAAAAATAAAATTATAATACATTGTAATTCACAATGCTGCTGTTTTTACTGTTTTACTTTTGAACTGTAGTATATAATAAAAAACGAGAATCAATTTACTTAAGATATGGCATAGCATATATCATATCACACTGCAGGACATAAGTGCCGTCATTACTTGAAATTTCACATCAAATACCTAAATAAATAGTGGTCTAAATATACTGATCATTTTTTAAAGATGATAACAGAAATAACAGAGATATGTAGCAACCCAAACATAAAACACACAAGCAGTATCCAGCAATGTGGGCCACATATTTCCCCCTCTCTTTCTCTCATCAGACTGAAGTGGAATGCACAGAGATGGGCCTGATGTGTTTGTGTCTGTGCATGTGTGAGCAAGTGGGTTCTGGAGCCAGACTGTGATAAGGAGACTTACGCTCAGTGGATACAGATCTGAATGGAATGGCTTCTGATTGAGCCAAATAACAAAGTGTATACAGAGATGTACATCGCAACGCTTGCTATGCTCCGAAATTTTTTCCATGCCGGTAGAGGCCACAGAAATGATGTTTTGTCTGCCGTTGAGACAGAACATCAGATATTTTTAACCCTTTAAGCTTGCAAATATGTAGACGAAGTGCTCTACACATCTAAGGCCATTTGACTTCTCATGAAAGATTTGCTCAGGTGCAGCGCAGAGTTTGTATGATCAAGTGTGCACGGCACACATCCTGGTTTCAGCGTGGGGCGTTCAAACATTCGCTGGCTGTCCCATCCCTACATTTTTTGACTCAATCAACCTCACAACCCTGAGTAGAACAGCGAGTCATCACATTCACAGGTGCACTTAACCACGCCGTGGCTCGGGCCTGTTTTCTTTGAATTGCTGCCAGCATACAACCAGCTTCCTGCTAAATATAGTAAAACAGCTGGCTTTTAAGATAAAAAGCAATTTTGTGGAGGAAAATCTGTCTCCAAAACCACAATGTCTTCATTTTGTTTGAAAACTGTCACTTTAGATCTGTCCTGACACTGAATTCTTTATACCACCATTACTGCCTGTAAATACGAGATGGCTTGAACCCTATTTTAGGGCGAGAGTGGGTCACACACAGTCCATCATGCAAATTTGCACTACAGAAACTGCTAGAGGGCACGCCCTCTCTTACATTCACCCAATCAAAACAAGCTCAGCACGTCTGCCTTTGTCTGTGGCGTGACACCTGTCACAGCTGCATATTTTGTAGGCTCTAGAGGTGAAATGTTTGTGCGGCAGTGAATGAAAGGTGATATACCAGAG
This sequence comes from Barbus barbus, assembly GCF_936440315.1. NCBI lineage: Eukaryota > Metazoa > Chordata > Actinopteri > Cypriniformes > Cyprinidae > Barbus > Barbus barbus. The sequence continues at coordinate 22,265,129 of NC_136756.1, read as the reverse complement.
TATAAATCACCAGGATGCTTGTAAAAAGATTAAGAGGACTTCAATTACAATTTCCACACCATGTATTCAAAGGGTGGGATGGGCTCCTGCAACAAGGCATATTTAGAACCGTTTTGATCTGTCTAAATTACCTGTTTGCAATAGATAAGATGAAAGGTTATAAAAAGGTGTGGGTATATCCAGACTAGACTGCAGCAAACATTACTGTCTGTTCAAATAACATTATCGATTAAAACAGACACTTAAGACACATAAACTCTGCACAGTAGGAGCAACAAAGAAGCTACTATTTGTTAAGTAGGAGTGAAACAGTTCCTGCTTGAAAAAAAAGGTACAGATCTTGTCCCTTGTTTGGGCATGCATTTTGCTACTGCAGTGTATTGCCTCTAATGACGCCTCTCTAAAATTAAATGTATAAGAACTGTAATATTATTCAGTGCATCACAGAATCAGCATACAATTAGAGAGAGAAAGAGGAAAAAGAAATGCAAACTGATCTAACAAATGAAACAGAAGAGCAATTTTGAGTATTCTTGATGGAGTAGCAGCAGTGAGACTGAATCAGACTGAATTAAAGATGCAATTTGATAGAAATGGTTCATGCTCATATTGTGATAACTGATAACGGCAATTACAGTTTATCCTGCAATATCAAAACTTAGTCATGTTTTTGCAAAGGTTCACTTATTAGTGATTTATACAACCAAACCGAAACAAAATCCTAAAAGAGAGCAAATAATTCAGAGTTACTAATGCTTTATCATTGGATCAGTATTAAATAGACTGTTTATATATTTGAATGCAATAATCTTTCACAATCTGTAACATCATTTTACAGTGCAGTGCATTTTGACGTAGTATGTGGCTTAAAGCTCAGTGCAGTGAATGTCATTATTGACCTGAAATGTCCTAATTTATGCACCCCTAACAGTGCCATACCAAGTATTTACCAATCCAAAAAAATAAGAATTTTTACATTTGATAATTAGGCTCCAAAACTATTGTGGTACAAAATTAAAAGTTTTAAAGGCAAAATATGTCATTTAGCCTAAGTGATTCATGCAGAACCATAGACCTAGTTGGGGGAATTCATTAAAAAATATTTTTAAATTTTGTCAACAACATTTAGCACTTATTGAAATGAATGACACATGCTAAGGAATCTGTGTTGCAAATAGTACTTTCAAATGGAGGGATAAGGTGCAGTTTAGCCTTGCAGTGTCCAGTGCTGATAGTTTAAATTAATTTGTTTCTACAGAATACATGGATCGATGCAGTGCTTACAACATCATTAATATTCTGGAACAAACTAAATAATATGTTGTCACTTTGGTTCAAGTATATACTTGGCTCTAATGACGCTGCAGTAATTATTACAGCAAATATTAAGTTTTATTATAAATAATAACAGTTATTTTTATTGGGGTTTGGGTTTTCCCTATGCAGAACAAATGGTATTATCAAACAGTTAATCCTACTGTATTCCATACATAGAAATGCAGGGCGATCCTTGGCAGTCGAATACAGCTACAATTTTGCTTGGCTCATTATAAAGATTTATATTATAATACATTATCTAAACCATTCTCCCATTCTTACTATAAAATTACCCCACTACACAATCATGACTCACAGGCTTAGATAGAAGTGCTAGAACTGTAACAGCTGACCCCTAAAAAAACTAGATACATGATGCCCCTGATTATAACCTCAAAAATATAAATGCCTTGAATTGCAAACATGTCAGACTAGGTTGTTCTGCTGTAAGTCAATGTAACTGGTATATGGAAACGCAGCTACTACAGAACTGTGCCAGAATGTCCTGTGAACAATGGTACCATTAAATAGTGTTTGCACTAAACATAGTGGCTTTGTCTTCGATGCATCACCACAAACAAACAATAAATAGGAGACACAACCACTTATTAAAACTGTTTGTACTTTGAAACAAATATAGCTGTGTGTCAGTCTTAAAGATTTAACAAATAAAGTGCATCTTACCACCAAGTCCCAGTTATTGAGCTCTAGAAGTGTGATTGCCTCAGCAATGTTGTCAATTCCGGTACATGCCTGAAACAAAAACACCAAACTGGTTTTGATAATTGCATATTAAAAATAACATAAAAAGAGGACTTTTTGGTTTATTGAAAGAACAAATTAACACAACAGACCAAAAATACATTTCTGAGAATGATAAATGAATTTCTATTTTGTTGCAGGCTACATAAATATGCATTATATTATGCAATATACACTGAATATACATTATATATATTACATGTAAGGTCATGCTAAATCTTTCTTCAGTATAACACAGGAAAAGCTATTAAATTATATGAGAGATGTTAATTGTAAACCTTTAAGTTTATAGTCACAAAGCAACAGTGTATATAAGCAACCTTCAATTTTGGTGAATCTCACCTCAAAATATTTGTAATTGCTATATATTTCTGATTTCTTTCAGTTTCTATGAAATAAACAGTTTGCAAATCAAAACACATATTGTCAACACTCATAAACTGACTCATATATAAAATCACAAGGTAAACAAACTGAAAAACATAAATGTGACGGGTGATGGCAGTGTAGAAACAGAGAGACCCGTACAGGGGCATCTGACAGCTTCAGGCCATTACAGGGTCATAAAAACACAGATCAGGCTTCAGATGACAGTCCAGTAGTGTTTTCTAGTCCCAGATGAAGAGACGACACCAAAATAATGTATTTTAGGCTGTCTATTGTTCTTTTGTCTAGTCATGTGCTTCCCAGATTTCATTTTTGCTGAATAATTCAAACAAAGCCACTGACATCTGATCATCCGGAGAGATGTCAACAAAAAGAAGTGACTTAAATAGCCGTTACCCGGCTAACACTGAGCAGCCACAAGAACGGGTCTTATCTACACATCCAGAGCTTATAAAATCACAGATTTATCAGTATTTATGAGAGGAAACCCACCTGAAAGTCGGCCAGGATCATTTCTCTGTCCATGTTGCTGTCGGAGGCCATTGCAGTGAGAGGCTAACGACTCATGTAAAAACCCCAAAAATATCAACCACCGATTTCAAAAGAGCAGCTCAGGACAAGGCTTATCAGTGTGCGGCAAGTAACTGAGTATAACTGCTGCTCTTTGGGGCCGTGTTGTCAGTGTTTGAGGGCTTTCGGTTTTTCTGTTATCGTCACTTTGCTCTTCTGGATCAGCGTTCAAAGCAACGGAACATCTTACGGCTGCCGTAAAGAAGTGCCGTGAACTGTCGCGCCCCTCTCACGGTTGGAAAGCGCTGAATATTTTTAAAGCAGCAGCAGCAGCAAGGCCGCGATTGAATTTGAATTGACTATTGATGTTTGACTACCTTATGATAATTTACAACAAAAAAATCTTTAAAATATTTTCTGGAACATGTTTATGGGCACTGTAGGGAGTACCAAAAAAAGATTATTTTGTCAGTACCACTTTTTCATAGTTCACTACCGGACTGCCACCCCCCAAAATGAGTTTTTTAAATTATTATTTTGTAAACATGAAGATATAACACAACCCTGATGAACAACCAAACGTTAGTAAGATTTTAGAAAAATCGTAAAACTAAATTTTAGAAGGGCTAATTTACTTTTACTAAGGATACTCGGACTAAACTCACAGGTTACCTTTATGTCATCTATGCTGAAAAAATAATTAAACCAGTTTAAGTTGCTGGTCATAGCAGGTATATGCAAGCCCTACCAAACTGGATTTAGATGGATTTAGAGCAATTTTAAATGGGTCAGAATGAGAAATTATAGCTTGTCAAACAGCAGAGCCAGCTAAAACCAGGTCAAGCCATCCTAAACCAGCAAACTAGAGACATTTGTTGCAATTAAACTTACTTAAACATTAACCTACAAATGTAAAACTTTTCTCAAAAATAATAATAAAACAAAGACAAATCAATAAACCAGTCCACGATGGTCTTAGCAGGTATGTCAGCCCAACAATGCTGGTTTTAGAGGTGTTTAGATCAGTTTTCAGTGAGTCAGGCTGAGAGGCCTTGATCTAGGCCAGACTAGAAAACAAGCTAGACCATCTTAAACCAGAGACATAGCCTACGTTGCAATTAAACTAAGTTTTTATAAACCTTGCCTTGGCTGCCTGGCCTGAAATTTTTTTTAAATAAAACAAAAACAAAAAAATAAATAAACCAGCCTAAACTGGTTTGCTGGTCTCACAGCCTTGCACAGTGAAAAGTGTCCAAAATCCTCTAAAACCCAGCAAATCTAGTTTAGTTTGAGCAGGGATGTATTGTATGTCTCAGTATAGCCAAGTGCTAATATATTAGTGTGGGCTGTTAATGTTACATTAGGCTAGCTATTGCTGTGCTATATGTCTTTAATTAGGCTACAATGAATAAATAAAACAATGCGATGGTGAAATATTGGTAAACTGGCCATTTTTAGACATATTGTACTTGTGGTGCGCTGGAGGGGTTGATCTCGATAGTATAGGCTATAAACCTTGCACTGTCTTCCACCCTTTCATCTTACCAGTAATTTGAATAAACTTCACTTCAAACACACATTTATGGAGAGAGGAATTTTATACACTTGAAAGCTTTCACAGCTCAAGGATGAATGTTTAACACGGCAGAACCTGTGAGAAGAAAGCAGAAAGTGCATCTCTCAGCCTCTCCCCAGCAGCAGCAGTATTACCGTTGAGTCCCGCCTCGCTCCGCGTCTGTTAGTAAAAGTGGGCGGAAGTGTCGGCCCTTTATTTCAAAAACGGAGTGATGTCAAACAACAGCGGCAGACTCTCTGACAAAGTCAGCTGTCTACTAACCAGCTCCTTCAACGCCCACAACCCGCTCGAAGAGGATAACTCGATGCCCGCGACGTAGCCTAAACATTCTGCAGGTATGTTGGATACAATGTTTCATTTTAAATGTTCCATTATGACGTCGTCCATCATCGGCTGAATCGTCACAGAGTGACTGCACCTCCGTGCGCGAGGAATCACTACTATAGAGAACATTTGTAGATATTCACGCCTGCAGACCGAAATCCTGTTGAAGCTTCTTGTCTACGCGTGTCAGTTTGAAATAGCGGACTAGTAGTTTCAGTTAACAAGTTTTGATAACCCTCACGCCAGCGTTCTTTGATGCGCACATCAAAGAAGATTCGCTTTTCGCGTTTCATAGCCTGTTCAAAATGGGCGGGAAGCTTGCATAAAACTTACAACACATCCTTGCAAACCCAAGTGGATGCATAATAGAAATTTCCTCGCGGAATAACAGTCTTCTCCCTCTATTTATCTGTTTCAGAGGTCGTTCGGAGGCATGGATTGACAACATCTGCGAATGCCATGAACGCATCGCAGTTCTCCAGCCCGCTGCACCTGCATATAGTTAATATCAGAGGACTCATGAAAGGAAAGTTTGGCTCTCAGATACGAGCATTTTTCGTGTGACTACTACAGATCTGTTTGAATGTGAAATCATATCTGGACCAAGACCACAGGAGAGCTGCATGTCATTCATGGACACGGGGAGGAACTTCGCGCATTGATCGCATAAAAGAGGATGTTTCTTTTTTTTATTCCATATAATTCTGCATTGTGCATGTATTTGATAAGAGATGGCATGGCATCCCTGTTTTCTCCGCTGGTTCCGATGGCTTCGGTAGGACGATATTAATGTGGGTGGACCTTGGCGCATCTCCAACGGATATTTTTTAGGGGGGTTTGGAGGATCGGGCTATTTACTACAGCTTTGTAGTACTTTTTACATCTAAAGCAGCGGACATTTTTTTAAATCGCAAGCATCAGATATATTCTACCTCCTTTGTCAGGATATAATGGCCGAGGACACAGCTATAGATAGGCTGAGCACTGCAGCTGCGATTGGAGATCTGAAAGAAATTGAGCAGACACTGCAAAGCAACGTGAACGTTAATGAGAAGAACAAGTACGGCAGGACACCATTGCAGGTTAGACTCACATCTCCACGAACGACTTTCATATCTAAACACGGTGTTTATAATGCATAGTGCATCAGCCTCAGGAAAACATTTTGTCCTTTTCTTTCTTGCAGTCACTAGCAGTGGCCTGGTTGATTTACTTCTAACTAAACCTGTGGTTTTTTATCACGTTTACCTGCTAACCAGCAAGTACGCACCTGTTACAAATGATCTATATTTTATTATGCCAATAAATTAGCGTCACTCGTTTTCTGATACATAAAGAATTTATTGTGGGAACTAAAAAGTGTTTTATTACACCACAGTCAGCTCACGAGCTAAATGAAATCTGACATTACAGTTTTTGGCAGCCTTTTACACTTAAAGTAGGATCATTGCATTTGTTTCTATGCTTTTTATACAACGTAAGTGTAACAACAAAGATAAAATGTATTTTTAATGATCTTGGAGCTTCTGTTTTAATAGGCAATAAGGCCCGAAGTGGTTGTAAATGCTTATGTTTATTATATTCATTTTATGGCGTAGGATAAAATTCTAGAAATCAAAATAAATAAATTAAAAAACCTCGAGAGGTCGTTTTTGCTTTTTAAATTGTTTCAGTTAGGTTATACATAAAATGCTCTGCTTATCAGAAGGCCGTCTGGACTTACACCAAGCACAATATAACTTCTGTCAGTATGAAATATTCTAATATTACTCATGTTCTCGTATCATATTCACACAATATATTCTCTTGGCTTCAGAATGAGTGATAATTTGAACACTGGGTAAACCCCATCCTTGATGTTTATATCCGTAACATATGCCAATTTCTGCCTATGCATATGTGGCATATATTTATAGGTAGGCTAGACTACATGACACATAAAATATTCGTGAATTTTTGTTTTAACAACATTACAATTTTAGGTAAAAAATTATATGAGTGCATAAGGAAAATTGTAGGTTTTATGTGATGTGACTGGTCACTGCTTTTTAGGTTTTGACCGTTTTATCACCTTTTACCTTCACTGGGTCATTTTAAATGGTTCTGTGATGTGACGAAGGAATTTATCAAATAAGTATTCCATGTGTTCTCAATTAATATGTGTTAAAAAATGCATGCATAATAATTATCCGAGAATGAGCCGTGTAAAATGGAGCCTTACCCATATTAAACATCTCTTCTGATGTACTGTTGAACGTCCTCGTGAAATTTAACACATTTCATAATATAGGGGATTTTTTTTTTCTGGGTATGTCGATTAGGTCTATGCCATCACTTCATAACTTATCATCAGAGGTCAGAGAGTCATAATTTAGGAGGTCGTTATGTGCCTAAAACATTTTTTTTATCACAGGTTTGGAAGTCGTGGTTATTTTTTCAATGTTCTTTCGATTTCTTTCTATTTACATGATAGTTAATTAATAATAAATCTCTTTTAATAGGCTAGTAATAATAATAATAGGTACACTAAGATATACATTGTGCGTGCATGTGTATGTGTGTGTGTGTGTGTATATATATATATATATATATATATATGTGTGTGTGTATATATGTATATCCCTTATACATTCATGTAGATATTACCCTTTATCTTGATTTAAAAATAATGCACTCATGATGCTTAATTAAAATGCACACTTTCACCAAAAAGTGATTCATGTAATTGATTAATATGACAATATTTTTAAGCACCTTAACACATCTCTTTGGGTTGTATCTTAGGTGATGAAACTTGGCTGTCCGTGCATAGCGGAGGCGCTACTTCGAGCGGGCGCCGATCCAAACGCGCGCGACCCCATCCTACGACTGACCGTCAGTCACGACGCCGCGCGAGACGGATTTCTGGACACTCTACGGGTGCTCGCGCAGAACGGTGCTGATGTCAATCTCCGTGACAACGACGGCAACCTGCCTCTGCATCTGGCGGCGCGGGAGGGACACCTGGATGTCGTGCAGTACCTCGTATCTGACTGCAGCGCGCCGCCTTTTGTGCCTAACGCAAAAGGCTACACGCCTCGTGACCTGGCGCTCATGCACAAAAAACACAGAACTGTTGAGTGGCTGGAGAACATTGCGCCTTCACAGTCCAGCTAGAGATTATGACTATGGGCCTGTGTGTTTTGTTGTGTAACAGAGGTAGCAGACAAACGCTGAATGAGCGATTTATTGCATTGCAGACATTTCAGCCAACTACCTCTCATTGCATTGTAAAATATTGGGCTCAGGGGCTTGTCTGTTTGTGAAGAACAATTAAAATTTCAGTTACATATACAATATATTTTTCAGGTCATCTAAGTGTCCATTTTAGATTTGTATTGATCATTTCTTTTCACGCCTGTCCTATATGTCCTGTTTAACAACAAGAAAAAGATAACCTAAACTAATTGATGTCTTAAAGAAACCAATCTCCCTTTTTATTGAAGTCATTGCACTATAATGGTCAAAATCCACTTAACCCCTGACTGCTCTGTTTTTGTTGTGTTTAGATATCGAACTTGCACTTTTGCCTTTAATTAATGCCTTTTAACTGTTGATTTACTGTGAAAGCTTGTGTTGTGTCGCATTATTAAAACCTTGCAAAATAACCAAAGACAGCTGTTAAACGCTTTCGTGAAGTTGTGTGTTTAACTCTGGCCTCGTGTCACTGAAATACGGGTAGGCCTAGAAAACATTTATGAGACTGTATTAAAAAACATGAAATATCATTGGCTGAACATTGGTAACTGTTGTTTGGTGTTGTCGAATGTTTAAAACAGAGAAATAAAACGCTGTGACGTTCGCGGTGGCAGTTGTATGTTTTTAGTTTATTTGCAGAGCACAAGTCTGCCGTTCCCTCTGTAAACAGAAAGAGCCTAACAGTTGACAATAATCAGATTCATATTTCATTGTAGTGAAAAAGCGAAACTTAATATATTCTAAACCCCGTTGTCCTAAAATTAATTTGACTGGGATTAACTACTACTTTAAAATATTGCAGGAGTCAATGGCACATTGTGTTTCCGCCCGGCTTTTAATTTCTAAAATAAAAATAATTTTAATATTATAGGGATTGAATTAAAATATATATATATATAACTGGTGGTGTAACTGATTGGAGACTAATAAAAAGTGCCATTCAAATATTTTTCTTGTTTTGTTACTTATATCTTTTAAGAATTCTAATATAAAAATGTTCATATTTAACAAATACCGTGGCGTAAGTAACAAACAGGAAGACTTTTTTCAGATATTTTGACCTTTTCATGACAAGGTACGTGTTATTCAGGTCGAACTGAGTATAGGCCTAATCCTACATTTTTTAGACTCAATCATTCATGATATTTAATAAAAAAATGCTTTACTTTGATTACTAAAAGGTGTGTACACTCACATTAAGGTGCGAGGACTGTATTTGGCACTGTTAAGCTACACAGACATTAGCCTAAATCACACGTTTTTCCCCTAAATGTATGAAACAAAGAATTCAAAGATCACATATGATCTTGAGTTTCTTTAAAACATGTGTTTTAAACTATATTATCAAAATATCCTTTTCATAATCTCGAACATCCTTATTTGTTATTGGCCCATATCGAAACAGCAACAGAAACGCAAGCACAGTGAAATCTAAATATGCGTCATGTGGGCACATTATTTCTGTGCTTTCTCTCGCAGTAATCTAAAACAAATATTTTGACGTGTGGTGTGTCTAAACCAGACCACAAACAAAAGTGAGTGGACACGTTTCAACCACGAACTCGTATAATAATGTGCCATATTTTCTTGGATAAGCAGTGCGCTTTTATTTGAAAGTTCGTGCGTCGTGGATACATGGATTGTTGTTATTACGTTTGCAGAATACAAAAGGACAGACGAATGATAAAATGGTGACTCTCTGAGAGTTTTCATGGTCGAGCAGCAGCAGAAATCCGTTAGATCGGTGGGAGGAAACAGTCCAGTGCGCAGTGCCAAGATTTTCAAATTTAGGCGCTTTCAGTGTAAAAACGCTCACGATTCTCTCCAAACTTACCCTGCTAGAGAAGACGACACTTTTAGGGTGTTCGGCATTTCAAAACGCAGTTTTCTTGTTTATGGAGATGCCATGCAGTGATCTTCTTCCTGGTTGCGCGGCTGCGTAAAATCTTCTAGAAACGCACGATGCTTGCTCCAAAATGTTATGCTCCAAATCTAACGAATTACATTTATGACAATTATTCTGCTCTCGGCATGGGTTTATATCAACCGTCAACGAGAAAAAAGGTAAATAAAATAATGTCTAAATGTGCAAATATTCTAGACATGTTTGGGCATGTCTGTGGTCAGTTTATCATTCATGTATAGTTTACAATTAAAAAAGAAAGCTTTTCATGCTTATTAGGAGAACTGTGTTAGTCAAAACAGTAATTTATAATCAATCTATAATATGCTGAATGCATATCATTATAATTTGAAATCGAAAGTTAAAGATGACAATGAAAATATAAATATTTTACTAAAGATTTTGATAGTGCTGAAAAATATGAAAGCAAAGATGTTGACCCTGCGTCCTCAATCATATTATAATCATATAAGCATATGCTCTCTATATGCATATACAGTATTTGCATACATCCTAATGGTAACCTAAAAATGGTGACATTAATTTGTACCAGCAAAACTCAATCTTATGGGTTAAATCAGGTATAAATTGCTCTTTAAGGTAACAATTGCATGTCATCACTTTTACAGTGTGGCTACGGTGCTATCTTGTGATAAATTGTGATGTTTTGTTCATTGATTGTAGAGGTCTCCACATCTGACCTTTTAGGAGAGTTTGATCGAGCTTGCAGTTAACAGTTATATGGGAACAGCTGCTTTAGTGGTCTTATGTAGGGTTTTACAATGGACTGATTGACCAATGCAAAAAATAATATTTTTACGCTTGAGAACATTTTAAGAGAGGACTTTTTATTATTTCAATGCTAGTAAAAATTAATTGCATAAGGGTTCATTCTGATTCCATGAATGTTGGAGTGAACAGTTCCCTTTTTCATTCAATAATGATATTTTAAAAACATGCACAATTAAATGTATAATTTCTTAAAAATAATCATACACTATTTTTATTAACAATATTTATTAGTTTATTTCTTTTATTTTATTTTTTAGTCTCCCTGCTACAAGATCAGTTCGATTTGAACCAAATGGAGACCTGAGGGAGCATAATGTGCCAGACCTTTCATCTGCATTTCACAAACTGTTTGCCCAGGCATGTGTCTGATTTTTTTTTTTTTTTTTTTCTTCAGTGTCTGATGTTTAATTGCTCAACTGCAATATTTTGTTTGGTCCCAGTGAGTGTCAAAATCTTTCATCTTAGAAAAAAACTTGTTTGTCATTTATGTCCATATCTATTTATGTCATGTTTTACAGCAATATAATATAATAGTTTAAGTGTGTGCATAATTGCTTTTCAACCCCAAGCTTTTTTAAAACACTGTTTTCAAATGTAATATATATGCAAAAATACACTGTAAAAAGTGGTAACCTGCAATTATTTCCTTAAAGAGCTATTTCTGCCTTTTCTAACCCATAAAAGGTAGTTTTGTTGATATAAATGGATACATATAGGATAGTTCAGTGATGTTAAATATTTTGACTTGAACAAAGCAAGTCATTTTAGATGTTTCATTTATTTAGTTTTTTCAGTGTAGTAATAATAAAAAAGGGCTGACCTATCTTGCATTATGTTTGAAAGTTAAAGCAGAATGCTGAATAAAAAAAACATTTCATTACAGCCAAAGCGTCAATGATTTTGTGGCCAATATAACAAGTTTGCTGCTTTGTAATTTATGAGTGTTACAAGAGCTTGTGTGAGCAGCTGCCAGGTGGAGTGCCACTTGAAAACTTTGTTTTCCCACAGAAGGGGTGATATAATATGTCCAAAAGCCCTGTGGTGGTGAGCCATTGGCCAGTCAACAGGGCCACTTTTATCAGACTTTTGGGAAGAACGGCTGTGCATTTTGCTTTCTATTTTCATGAGAAGTTAATCCGTGGTCGCTGTGACTGAGAGCACAGAACTCAATTCAAGTGCAGCTTCCTTCCACTTTCTGCAGGCACTGAGGGTTGTGACACAAATACACAAATGATGAAAAAGTTTGCCGATAGATAGATAGATAGATAGATAGATAGATAGATAGATAGATAGATAGATAGATAGATAGATAGATAGATAGATAGATAGATAGATAGATAGATAGATAGATAGATAGATAGATAGATAGATAGATAGATAGATAGACTTTGAAACTATTACTACAGGTTATAATCATGTACACACAATGATGACATTGTGACCTTCACTGTTGAAATAACTAATGTGGATATAGTCAATAAAATAATAAAAATAACAAAATGTGGAGCCTCTGAACTGGCAGAAGGATTTGACAAAGTTGCTGAAAATGATCTGCTCAGATTATTTGATGTGTCCCTACCATTTTATGATAATAATGCCTGCTAAACCATGCAATGCTGATAGATGACATGGCAATGGCCTACTTTGCTCCTGGTCACATACAAAGTATTTAAAAATGCACAATTTTTAAGGTGCCTATCAGGAATTGTTACACCTAAACCTTATTTATTAAAAGTGCACCTAATGAGGTTTTCTGGCAGTTTGCAGGGTGTCTATGCAAAGTATATTGCTGTACAGCAGATATTAAACAAATATGTATTTGCATATATAATTTGGTGTGTATGTAAATATATATAGAGGAGGAATTTCAGGGGCTTTCAGGTCAGGTCAGGCTGCCACATTTATAGTATGGAAAACGCCATAAATATCAGTAATTAAAATGCTTTTTGAATGCATTTGTGTATATTTATTTCCAAATATAATTGTATTGAAAAAAGTTATTTTATTTAACTATAATAAAAAAAAAAAAAAAAAATCATGTACATTTTTATTCATTTTTTTCCAAGTGTTTACATGTTGTTAAAAAGCCATTAAAGGGACAGTTCACCCAAAAATGAAAATTCTGTCATTAAGTACTCATTCTTGTGTCGTTCCAAACCTGTAAGACCTTCGTTCATCTTTGGAACACAAATTAAGATATTTTTGATGAATTCCGAGAGCTCTCTGACCCTCCCATAGACAGCAAGTGTCCTTACACGATCAAGGTCCAGAACGCTTTGATCTGAACTTTGATTTGAACTGTTTACGCTTTAATCTGAATTTAAACAACGTATTCTCTTACATACGTTGTCGTTTACGTATGTGATAGTCTCCAAAATGGTGCCAGGGTGACGCGAAGGAGAGGAATCGTTGAATAAACTAATTTTTGTTTTCTTTGCACACCAAAAGTATTCTCGTAGCTTTGTAAAAGTACAGTTGAACCACTGATGTCACATGGATTATTTTAACGTTGTCCTTACTATGGTTCTGGACCTTGATCGTGTAAGGACACTTGCTGTCTATGGGAGGGTCAGAGAGCTCTCGGAATTCATAAAAAATATCTTAATTTGTGTTCCAAAGATGAACGAAGGTCTTACGGGTTTGGAATAACATGAGGGTGAGTAATTAATGACAGAATTTTCATTTTTGGGTGAACTATCTTTAATGCAAACTGAGTATTTAATTTTTAATATTTATATTTAAATGTAATTTATTTATTTATTTTTTCAATAAAAGTTGTTCTCCTCAAATCAATGTCAATGCAAAGCAGGATCTCTTTGTGGCAAATTACACTACATGCAGTAGTGTGAGTTAATCTGTATCGTTTTTTCCTTGGAAACAATTGTGGGACAACAAGTGTGTGTTCAGTGGCTTATTGCAGCCAAGACTCTAAGGTATGTACTAGTACAGAAAGCGAAAATAAACCTACACTGAGAAATATTCACTGAAAAAAAAGAGTTACAAATAACCCCATTCTTCTCTTTATGCATTTGTACAGTGCAGGAATTATATCACATACATCACTAACAGATTAATGGCACTGCACTAAAATATAATACACAATAAGAAAACAAGCTCTGATTTGCGATTAACAGTACGATAACAAAATAGCTAATCAGTATTAACTTTCTAGCAATGGCCACCCCAAATAAAGTTTTTAAATCTAATTGAAAATGGCCGGATGGCCTACAACAAAAGTGACTCAGCAGTTCATGTGCATAACAGCAACACGCGCCCTCTAGTGACACACACGAGATAAACAAAACGGACCTGTTATAATGAGCAGGTTTTCAACACGCAATGCATTACGTACTGACGTCATTTTATAAAGAATGAATTAAAAAAAATAATAATAACAACAATAGCTTGAAAGAGAGAACGGTAACGATTTGACTTAAGTTTATTAAAATTTACATTAATGATGAATGTACAGTGGCAAAAATAAGTATGTGAACCCTATTTAAAAATATATGGATTTTAGAATAGCTAATTCAGAAATCTATAATTACAGACAAACAATTAGTGCTCGGTGTATTCAATAAAAATGTAAAAGTACAACTGTTCGTGTGCTATTAGTTAAGTCAAACTGTGTTGGCCTATAATTGTGAATTATATTAAGACCAAATTTTAGAAATAATAAATGCAGAACTCCATGTTTTTCACAAACTTATTCCTGATACTTGAATTAATGCTATATGGCCCGATTTCATAAACAGGGCTTAGCTTAAGCCAGGACTAGGCCTTAGTTAAATTAAGATTTTTAAGCAACTTTTACAAAAATGCCTTAGAAGAAAACATTAAGGTGTACATCCTGACACAGAACAATGACACTGACATATTTTAAGATACACTATATTGCCCAAAAGAATTGGGTCACCCCTTCTAATGAACATGTTTGACTACTTTAGTAATTTCTATGAGTAGAAATCTTAATGTTGAAGCATATAATGATATTCTACGGAATTGTGTGCTTCTAATTTTATAGCAACAGTTTGGACAGGACCCTTTTCTATTCTAACATGACAGTGCCTCTGTGTATAAGACACGGTTCAAAAAGACGTGATTGATTGAGTCAGTGTGGAAGAACTTGACTGGTCTGCAGAAAGCCAAGTCCTGATCCCAGCTGAACACCTCTGGTGTGACTTTAAATGCAGACCTTGAGCCAAAAACTCATCACCAAATACCAGTGACTTAGAATAGACACTATAAGGACAAAAGTGTTGTTGGGACACCCCCTTCTTTACAACAGAAAAAGGCACTAACAAAACTGTGGTAACAAAGATGGAAACATCATTCATGTATTTAAAAATTGTATATGTGTGTGTCTAAAGTTTCACTCCATTTTTGACTATTATTCAATAATCTATTTATTACGTGTTTCAATTAAATTCTCAATGAAAATTACCTCAGACAACCTTCTTAATATTAAAAACTGGTATTCAAACAAAACAGTATACACACAATTTCATGGCATAAATTCTATTTATTATTTGCCTGTAGTACATAGATGCATAATTTTATATATACATACGTTTATGTATATATTCACACAGACAAACGGGAGACTCTCACCGCCTTACACACACTGTCACATACAAACAGATCACAGATAATGTCCATGTGCTCCCAGCACATCATGGAGAATCAGTTTCTGTATGGCATTGCATTGATGACATGTCTTCTCAGGAGCAAAAATTGTCTTATTGCGTCCAAATGCTCATTCATGGTCATTATCATCATCATCACACTGTCCTCCCGATGCTGGTGTAGAGCCCCGTCAGCCCAGGACGTCCAGCCAATAGCCTCCTGCTTGTCTGGTCTAAGGCAATGGAGCTCCACGGTGCATGGAGAGACAGAAAAAAAGAAAAGAGAAAAAACTACAACTAAAAATACTGTGCAAAACCAGGTCAATGGATTTCCTATGAAGAAGATATCCCTCACCTTCATTAACTACACACTTACAGTCACTCCACACAAGGCATGAGTTCAAACACTTCACTTCAATAGCAGCCACTAACCACCAGAACTTTTTTTTTTTTCCCCATTTTGATTAAGGGGACAGATTTAATGCCAAAGGCGCATTACCTACTACCACTTCTAATTTCTAGCAATTACTTTGTCTTTATATAAAAATTGAAAGTTAAGAAAAATAGAGACTTGATTTCTATGCTCTCTTGTGCTTTCTTTCTTAGAGCGAGAGGGCTGGGCGTAATTTCACTAAACCATCTTTCTTTTAAAAAAAACATCAAACAGCTATTCAAACACATCCCAGCTGTGGGTGTGATCATACTGCCCATGGTCTTATATTCAACAAAAAAACGCTAATTAATGCCAAGAATTTGAAGTCTATGAGAATTTATTATTTTTTTGCCCCCACAAACAACAAGTGTGGGAAAAACTCATATCACTTGGCTGAATCCATGCGGTTTATGAGTCCCTTATGATGTCATAAAGACTTCTTTTAAAGTATCTGGTACTGAAAATTCAAATAAAAGTCACTAAAATATACATCATTGCACTATGTACAATAAAGTTAACTAAACAACCCACAAGTGCACCAACAAAGAAGGTGAAATGATGATTATTGAGCAGTTTCACACACTCATACATGTACTTTCGTGAGTCACTACGGCCTATATTGCATTAATCACTCCAGGTTGACCTCATAGTCACCTTCAGACTTTCGATGACTTCAGTGTTTTTTTTGTCGTTAAATACATTTTTCGGTTGCGTTACTACAATAAACCATATTGATTTTAAAACTAAAAGGAAAAAAAATATGATCCACAAAGCAAAAAGCAACAAAACACTTCAGCTTGACCAATATGTGAGATCCAACACTGACATTTTAATGTAAGATCAAAAACAGCAGGAAAATTGTTTATATATTAGAAATGTCAAAAAAAAAAAAAAAAAAATATATATAAATATATATATATATATATATATATATATATATATATATATATACACACAGTGCCTTGTAAAAGTATTCTCACCCTCTTTTTTTTCCACGTTGTATGTTCCTGCCTAATGTTAAACTGCTTTAAATGTATTTTTCCATATCAATCTACACTCCATACACCATAAATGGTAAGGCAAAAAAAAAAAAAAAAAAAAAAAAGTATCTTTGCAAATTTATTAAAAATTATATTCTTAAATGATTCCGTTACAGTTGAAATTTAGCTCAGGAGCATTGATATTGCTTGTAGATGTCACTACACTTCGAGTGAAGTTAACCTGTGGCAAATTCAATTGAATGGGTATGATTTGGAAAGCAGCTGTCTAACAGCTGATAATGCATATCAGAGCAAAAACCAAGCCCTGAGGTCAAAAGAATTGCCAGAGCCTGAGCTTGAACCCAATTAAATATTTCTGGAAAAACCTGAAAATGTGTATCTGCCCCTATCCAACCTGACAGAGCTTGAGAGGTGAAGAGGTGAGGAGACAAATGGCAGATAATTGCCAAATGTTCAAAGCAAAGCTTGTCGCATCAAACAAAAAAGACTTGAGGCTTATGTAAAGTACTTATTTCAGTTTTTGTAGATTAAATAAATTCACGAAGTTGTGGCAGCTGTTTTTGCTTTGTCAATATGGTGTATGGAGTGTAGATTGATGTGGGAAAAAAGTAAATTAAAGCAGTTTAACAAGGCAGCAACATAAAATGTGAAAAAATGAAGGGGTATGAATACTTACGCAAGGCACTGCATGTATAAGTCACTGTATGACTTGGTGCTCGCAAGCGAAATAGAGAAATGCTAATTTCTCAACACAAATTGGGTAGCTGAAGCGTACATAGAGTAATTTAAAACAACCAAACAAACATAAACTCAAAAACATGTAGTTAAATAAAAGTCTAATGTGATGCATATTTGCATGTGTGTGAGTGTGTGTGTGTGTACAGTTGGGCTTAATTCTTTGAGTCAAGTGCAAAATTTATGAGACTTTTTTTTTTTGCGTGTGTATGTGCAATGCCACTGGTTTTGCTCCACTGCAGCTTCGGCAGAAATCAAATGAGCCATTTATGGAAACAGACACTGAGAGAGAAATAAATAAATAGAGACTGAATGTTAAAGATGCATTTTTAAAAGTCCTCCGGTATGTTTTTCGAAGGTTCGTCTCCTTCCAGTGTAAGTGTTGCTACAGTGGAATGGTGCGTGACCAGCTTGTCAGGGTGTCGTCGATGAGAGACAAAGGAATCACATGATAAAGTTGTCAGGGTGCAAAAGGGCTCCTGCAGATTTCCCTGTCCAGCAGGACCATGCAGGAGAGGTTTAATTATCAGTGTGGCCTCCTTTATCCCATGATGCCACAGGCACACTATCCCACGCCCCAGTCAAGCGGACAGTTTGTCTCTTTATGCAAAGGGGCCACGTGAGGACTGGACTCAAGGGTTGTGTGTGTGTGTGTGTGTGTGTGTGTGTGTGTGTTTTAGGGCAGGGATCAGTGCAGGCAGTAGTCAGTTAGTTTCGTAGGACGAGAGCAAGGCAGCATCTACAGGCTCCATACAGGAGGGACACGTGAAGGACCTCATCAGCCAGTCATCTATGCAGTCCAGGTGGTAGATGTGCATGCAGGGGAGGAACCGGATGGGGTCTCCATACACAAAGTCCATCATGCAGATCACACACCTGCGCAAAGAGAGAATGTGTTAACACACACCACAATAAGCTTGGCAACAAAGGGCACAGCATTTCCATAGGCTGCTGACAGGGTTGGGCATAATGCAGAATTTAAAATTTGGTCACACTTTGCAGGATGTTGAATCAGAATGACAGAAAGATGAATTTACTGAATTGTAATTAAAAAAAATTCAATAGTCACACAACAGAATAGTCAGGAACAGACACTTATTAGGTGTCCTCTTTAAAATTCCATTTTGTAAACCTGCTTAATTTCGATTAGAGCATTCTAGGAATATATTAACTACCATTCAAAAGTTTGAGGTTGTTGTGATTTTTTTTTTTTAAAGAAATCTCTAATGTGCACCAAGGCCGCAGTTCTCTGATCAAAAAAAAATAAATAAAAAAAAATAAAAAAAAGTAATAATTTCTATTTTAATATATTTAAAAATAGAATTTATTCCTGTGACGGCAAAGCTGAATTTTCAACAGTCATTACATCAGTCCCATCTCAAACTTGCCCTAAAGTTTCTATGTCAGCTTAGCTGGAGTCTTCAAACAGAGTGCGTCTACACTTTTGAAAGGCTTTAGCTTAAAAATGGTTTACTTCGATGCCTCTGCATATTAAGCTGGGATATGAAAACATTTAAACAGCTTTATTCATGTGTTTAACTGTAGTGCCGATACTTGATTTCTACTTGTTGTGCAAGAATAAAATTGATATTTTGTACTCGCTTGGATGAAAATTAAAGTCCAACATAAGGCAATGCATTATAATTGTAGGCCTAATGCCGTTAAACATTTAAATAACCTTAGAATTGAACGTTACCATAGTCCTAGGCATGTCAAATTTCATCTTAACTTGAGTCTTTTCACTATAAACATGAAAGCTTACATGTGCTTTCATGTTATTTGATCTAGATTGAAAAAACACTTCAAAACCTTTAATATGACTAAAAACCAAAAAGACAGATACGCGGTATCATCACTTACTCTCGAATCTTCTTCTCAGTGCCGTCACTGCCTGGATCATAGACACCTTTGGGAAGATGCTGGATGAGGCCGATCCTTTGAGCGATCCGCACCTGTTCCTCTTCGGTCAGTTGGGTTGCCAACCGGGCCTGGCTGGGAGTGGGGTGATACACGGGCACATGGATCTGCTCCTATGGTATATGAACATAACAATAGTAAATATTCATGGATCTCTTCTTGTGGGGCTTGAGATCTTTAAGCACTTCTATGGCACTCAAAATGAAGCAAAGTCATATGACCAAGCTAATCCAGAATTTAATATGCAGCTAAACAGTACAATGCTCCGTACAGTTATGAGTAATCATCTTAATATTTGATGCACAGGCAACCAAAGCTCCACCAGGGGGCGATCTTTCCTTTTTGCACCATTTTGATGTGAGAAGCCCAAATGGGACCATATTGAGTCCAAAGGGTACTTATGAAGAGAGGGAGGTGAACAATAGCTCCCATTGAGACAGGTGCCTGCTCAGCATTCACTAATGAAAGCTGTTTGGGACACTGCGAGTATGTTTAAGCTCTGTGTGCGACGCATTCTGCTATAAACAGCGTAACAAATGATGCTCATAGCAAATGAGAACCAAAATATAACCATTCATTTCAATTTCATAAAGACCAAAACTTCTATTATACATAGGAAATCTGTATAACAGTAAATAATATTAATTATAAGACTTGTTGTAGTGTAGAGACACAATTCAATTCCCAGCCTAAATATCAATTATTCAATATTTATATCAATATTTCATGAAATACATAAAAATATATAAAATAAAAAAGTAAAATTAATAATAATAATAATAATAATGTATACATTTTACATAGACGTGTATACAGTAAGTTTTTAATCCTTTTTTATTATTTTCTATGTGTTTAACATACAGTTCTGCTCAGAATTTCACATACCTCTTTTTTCAAAAGTTTACGCACCCCTGTGTATAATCTGTATTAACCTAACCACCATTACAGCGCAATAACATTAAATTACCACTACACCCAAGAGAGGACAATAATATATTGTTTCAGTTGTCAGCGATTGTACCCTGGAGTTCAGATCACGTCTCTTTAAAACCCTACAATGAATTAGCCTTGTAAATGAGTGTTGATTTGTGAATGGTGGTGTTGATGGTTATTGGACTGGAGGTTTCACACCCGGTGACTTTGCAGTCTTGGGAACAACAACAACAACAAAAATCAGCACTGCTTTGGCTCAGAGCAGCCAAGAATGGCCAAAGCTCAGATATTGCTCCATGAATAATCATACTTGGCAGATATTTATTACTTCCTTACATTATAAATCTCTAACCCACATTCATATACGCACACACCACGATAACGATTAATCAGAAGTAGGACACGTTTCCACACAGGGGAGTAATGCCCATAGGCAGCAGTGAGACACGTTCTGTAGAAACCAGGCCTGAGGACTGGGAGCTGCTGCTGGGAAAAGCAACAATGGCATAGTGCAGTTCTGATTTTTAAAGGTGAGCTTTGAGATCAGGTTCAACGCTCACTTGAGAATTAGGTCACACAGCGGTCATATTGAATACAATCACATGGCGGACAGGTTACACTACCTATCTGAATACACACTTATTTGTACACCGGCTGAAGACACAAGCAAATACAAAGAACATTTGTGAGGCACGTACACACTCATAATTTAGTGGTCAGCACTCTGGGATCCAGCAAATAAAGGTGTGCGTGTTTAGCTGGAAGCAGAACCGAAACATGATCGTTCTGACAACGACGGCGCTGTCTTCTCTGACAGTCTCTCTGAAACTCTTGTGTTTCACACTATGGAAATCTAACAAAGGTTGAGTCGCTACCTGAGTTGCTGACTTCACAGGTAGCGTTTTTGTATGAAGGTTCATCTTAAAGATAATGTATATGTATTTCTGTGGCACTAGCTTCACCAAAAAGAACAACAAAAGTAATCTGAAAACTTGACCCATCTGCTGTTGGCTGAAAAATACCTAGTCCCTCCTCAAACGCACTCCAAAGCTGCTCTGTCAGGCTGGTCAGGATGTTTAAATAAACAAAGCAAGCAAAGTTTTGATATGACAATTAAACATAAATTATGTAATATATAAATATTGCTATGTTGGGCTGGTTGGCATGTTCAAACAAACAATGTATTGATATCACAATTAACTTTACATTAGAAATATAAAATACAGATAAATATATAATATTTTGCTCTGTTGGGCTGAGATATAGTTTTCATATGACATTTAAATATGTAGTATAAAAATATAAAATGAACAGGCTAATCAAACAAAGCTAAATTTGAGATTATATGAACATTAAATATATATATTGAAAAAATAAATTACATACGTACATATATATATACACATACACACACACACACGTTCATAAAATAATAATTTATAATATATAATATATTTGATATAGCAATGTATATTATATTTAGCAATAAAAAACAATTACATAAGATAATAAATCAGAGTATTTATAATAAATACTAAATCCTATAAATATTATAACAGAGGCTCATAAATGTAAAAAAGGTCACATCAGTATTTTGTGAACACTATTTTAGGCACTAGAAAATTAAATGAAACGATGTCAAAACATCAGACTTGCACTATAATTGCCTAACCTTCTAAATATATCAATAAAACAAAACTAACCTTGTTAATACATCAATAAAACACTGACAAGAAAATCACAATAAAAAAATAGGATTGTGTATACATCATCTGTATACCATCTTTAAACATTTACCAGAAAAAGGTATGCTATTTGACAGCATGTTACAAGACCAATTTATTCAGACATTTCAGGCATCAAGAGCACAGCTCTCATTTGAGAACAACAGGAATAGCATCAGACAACCCAACACCACGAGTACAACAGAGAATGATTTGATTGGTTCAAAGAAACAGACGGTCCGAGACAAAGAGATGAAGGAAATCGCAGAAAAAAAAAAAAAAACGAGAGCTGGCGAGCGGGGAATTCTGTTTGGTCTGGTAGGCTTTGAGTGCTAAACAAAGCATGTTGTCCTGTATCCGGCCCTCCCTCATTACTGGAGCAGACAAACCGTCCAGCGGTCCATTTTCTGCTCTCTTTCTCCGACTCTGTTCCAGTAAAGGCTGAAAGCACCACTCCCTCTTAGGACTCACTGGACTAGAAAAGCAATCCAAACCTTCACTGCTATGTATCTTTCTCCTGCCTCAAAATTCAAAGAGTTGATAAAACAGAACTATAAACAAGTAAAACAACTTATTCCTGATAACAGTGTCATCTACTGACTTCATCTTTATCAGAAATCAAATCAACGTCAAGTCCGATTCAGTGCTTTCACAACAAACACAGAAGTGAAGACATCTGTGCCTCACATTCCTGTATGTGTACCTCACTTGATTAGCCCAAAATAAGGCTAGAGGCTAGCATGACTCAGCCAGACAGAGTCTCAACCGCCCTCCACAGTGGACAGAGACTACAGACAGAATGAGGAGGAGCTACTTTAGCATCCCCAACACTACTACTTTTAACATTAGCTTCCCAAGCTAAGCTAACAAGACAAAGCAGCACACTATATTGAACCTGTCAGGGGCATATATCTTTAAATGCATAACTAACAAATGATATACTGTATTTTGACAATTGGAGCTATATTTATCTGGCACAAAAGCAATTGAAATTTTAATTAGGGTGACTGCATTTAATGTAAACATACAATTTATGTAAAGCACAACTAAGAAAAGAAATAAAAAATACACACCACACCCATATTTACACATATACACTACCATTCAAACGTTACAAGGCCAGTAAGATTTCATTTCAAGTCTTTTATGCATATATTAGATGAAAAACAGTAAAAACATTACAGATTGTTTCAAAGCATTTTCTGTAAAGCTGCTTTGAAACAAGCTGTATTATGAATAATGCTATATCTTTTAGAAGGTTCAAAAGAGCATTTAAAAATGGTTTTACTGCCACTTTAATGTGTTGCAAGTTAAATGTATTAATTTCTACAAAACAATTTAATAAAAATAAAAAAAATGAATAAATAAAAAAAAAAAGTTACTGACTCTGGTATAAAGAAAGAAAAATAGGTCAAACATTAATTCTTCTTTATTCTAATTAATTCTTAGTGAAAAGAGGCAGAAAATGATCAAAGCAAAAATATGACTGTTATTGGTGCATGAAATCTATAAGTGAGTGAGAAGAGTCCAAATGTGTTTATCCAACTTCATAAAAAAAAGTCTTGTGATTTCCCCTAAACTATAGCATTTACATGATTTTCAAAAACATGTTTTTTGGTGGGGTTTTTTTTTTATTCCGGCTAAAAACAAACATTCAAAGTGTATGTAAACATATTGACAGTGTTACAGGAATGACATTTTCCTGTACCTGCTCCGCACTCAAATCAACTCTTTCTTTTTCTCTCTCCCACACACTTTGTCCTCCTTTTCTAAGCAGTGAGAGGGCTGAAGAAGTGGACGCTTATCTGAGCGCATGAAAGGTTAAAGAAACAGCTGTTTGAAGTGCTACTAAGTTAGCGGTGCAGAAACGGTCTGTACCAGCTCAGCACAAAATCAGGCCTCCATTACCAAACACTATACACTCTCACCACACATACATGCACATGTGTGAATATATAATGGCTCTTAAGCAGTGTAACACCAAAATTACATTGACACTATTTAGAGACAAGACCTCACATACAATTTCAGCAGTGCCAGACTGAGGGGAATTTGACTACATTTGGTTATACAGTACACTACGTTTCTGGCGATTCCTTTCAAAAGTACAAGAGAGATGTGGTTTCCTGTAAGTTTCCGGTGTAAAATTTATTTTAAAATTGATGCTTTGCATTTTTTCTTTGTAATGTTACACAGATTACACAGGACACTGAATGGTTAAATGTTTAGTTTCCGACACTTTGCTGCACAAGCTGCAGGCCTGTTTCTTCACACTTTGCAGAAATTTATCTCCAAAGAATGGTTCATTGTGTAAACTGCATGGATTTCCCCTCACAGAAATCAACACCTTTCTTCAAATCCATCTTTCATAAGCAATGAGCATATCAGCCAGAGAGAATGCTTTCCTTCTGCCCCACTTTACTCGTCATTCTTAACAAGCTTTACCGTTTTAAAGAATTAGTTAAGATTTAATTGTTGTATTGGCATGAGTAGCCGATTAGGTCTAGTGGTAAGGACCTGAGCTGGTAACTGAAAGGTTGCAGGTTTGAAACCCTAAGCATTTGATCCATACATTGGTCCATCCTACAGACGCCAGTCAGAAAAGATGCTGAAATTAAAGCTCACACAAATAAAAACTATTGTAAGCGACAGCAAAATTAGCTTTTTTTTTTATTTTTTAGAATTCTAAATAATAATTTAGAAAAAATTATTTTATTCCAAAAAATATCATAATTTAAAGTTAAAATGTCACTTCCACCATCATATTCAACCAACTACTCTTAAACACAATATAACATTTGAGAAGTGGTGGAAATGTTCACCATGTCAAGACTACGGGGCCAAAAGTGCCCATGTCAGAAGAATCAGTGTGAATGTGTGTGTGTGTATGTGAGAGAAAGTAGAGGGTAAGGATTGGGCACTTCAACTTAAGATGAGCCGTCTGGCTACTAGGTGACGTGAGGCCTCCATGTCAGAGAACAGAGAAAGCAGCCTGTTAGATGGAGCAAAAACTGCAAAGTAAACAGAGAACTGAAAAAAAGAGAAAAGAATCAATTGATGAGCACAGAGGTGGGGAAGCCACAACCATTTTTCCAAGTCTAAAGGGAACCTCCATTATTTCTAAAGTTGGCACGTACATGGCCTTTCTCTCTCACACAGACGCGCTTATCTCACCCCGTCCAACCTCACGCATGAGTCAGCAAATGCTGTCAGCTGCTTTCCAAACTACCAGGAAGACCTCATATACTACTGTCTGTCTCCTCATCAATCCCCCGAGTTTACTTCCTGTTTCAATTAGATGCACTATACAGCATCAATACACTAATGCAGTTCTGCTTTACTGCATAAACTGTATTTACTGTTCAATCGCACGGATCAGAGTGAAAGGGATCCGACTGTTATTCTGAAATAGAGTCGTTCTCCATCTGAGACACAGGGAGTGAATCTAGGCTAACTCTACTGAGCTCCTTACACAATGGTGCTAATGCTTCTTAACATAGCAGCTAAAGAAAACCAGGAACCATGAGAGCTTTGATAAGACATCATCCGCTATAGAAAACCTAAATGGAAATGGTTTACAGAAAATCTAAATACTTGATCGTTAAAAAGTTTAGGGTCAGTAATTTTTTCTTCTTTTACTCAGCAAGGATGAAATACATTTAATAAAGTGAAAGTAGACATTTATAATGTTACAAAAAATCTGTTTAAAATAAATGCTTTGCCACAGGAATGAATTAAGTTCAGTCAAGGAGTTTATAAGGGCAAAGAAATGGAAAGTCTTAGATTGCCCAAGTCAATCTCCAGATTTAAATCTGATTGAACATGAATTTCACCAGCTGAAGAGGAGAGTAAAGGCAGAAACTCCCCAAAACAAGCAACAATTGGAATTGGCTGCAATAAAGGCTGGGAAAAGTATTTCAAAGGATGAGACCAAGAGTCTGGTGATGTCTATGGGTCCCAGACTCACTGCTGTGATTGTGTGCAAGGGATCTGCAACTAAATAATAGCTTTTAATCTTTTATATCTGCCTTATGTTCAACTGTCCCAATACTTATGCTCACATCAATGAGTGGGATGAACTCTAAAAGTGCGGTTCTTTTTATTTGGTAAAACATGTATGTGTTGAAACGGCTAATAATAAAATGTGACATTCTGTAGTTTTGTCTCATATTCATCTTTTAATCATATTTGCAAATGTCTTGACTCCACAGCTAACAGAGCAATTTTGTCTTTACTGTTCCAATGCTTATGGAGGGCACTGTATATACACACACACGTGAACGAGACAAGACTTTAAAACAAAAAAACAAAAACAAATCCTCGATGAAATATATAGGGAAAAATTGTCTTTTATTCAACTGACAAAATGCAAAACATTTAGGTGCATTTTGAAATCAACGTGTACTTTATGAAATTAAACTTCTATTTTAAGAGGAGACACTGCTGGCAAAAACATGCACCTGTCAAATTTGAGATTTTGGGGTTTTTGGTTTTTCATAAAGTATTTTTTCAGACTAGTGGAAAGAAAACAT